>NW_028270183.1:42409959-42713980 GCF_037043375.1 Chiloscyllium plagiosum
TAACTAGAATTACGAATTGTGTTTGAATATTTATAATTATAACGTTGATAAATATTTTTGACTTTTCTGTATAAACTGTGCATATGCTTTCGTAGGAGTTTGAAGCTGATGTAATAAATTGTTTGGAGAATGCGTTCTCATGGGATATCGCTCCCGGACACATGCTTGAAGAAAACTGAGGTTAAAAAAGAAGTGTCATGTGCTGTCTGGTCAGTGAGGGTGACCCAAGGGGTCTGAATGACGGAAAGTTCC
This sequence comes from Chiloscyllium plagiosum, assembly GCF_037043375.1. NCBI lineage: Eukaryota > Metazoa > Chordata > Chondrichthyes > Orectolobiformes > Hemiscylliidae > Chiloscyllium > Chiloscyllium plagiosum. Next base: position 42,410,212 of record NW_028270183.1, read on the forward strand.
TGTAACATGAGGCTCAGGACAGAATCAAATGAGCACGGATCTTATTGATTGTTGCAGCAGGTTTGAAGGTCCCATGTTGGAATTTAGTCGTACATGACTTTTTAAAAAAAAACACTCTTCTCCTTCCGCCTTTGTGCTCCTCAGTGAGACCTGACATTTTGCTCAACCTGGGAATCATTTGTAAAATTACCTGGAGCATTCTAAAATTGATATCACAGAATATCGAGGGTTTCCGGGCACATCCAATCATGAGGGTTTGGAGAATCGGGCTGTCATTCAATGAGAGGCACTGCATAGAGTGGGGTTGATACTGAACGAAGTGTGTTCCACAAGATTGCAAAAGAAATCCAGCTCGGCCTCGTGCATAAGATTGCTATGCCACAATCAAAGATAATGACTCCCGAGAAATTAATGTCAGATTCAGTACAATGAGTGAACAAATCTGCTGATCTCACTCCCAGTTAAAAAGTTACAGAATAAATACTCATCCAATACTCTCCAACATCTGAAGTCATACATATCCATTCACCCATCAGCCTAGAGACGCGAGTCCCCGTTGCTCGATGCACTCGAAATTATTTCATTTCAGAATTTATAAATCTACAATCAAATCCTTCTCTGAATTTCTCTCTTAATCTCTCCCACTCTTATTCCCAAATTGTGCAAAATTTCGCTGGCAGTGGCTTTCTTATCCATACCACCTCTTGCCATGGCACAGTAGAGATTTGGAGCGGTAAATGGATGCGTGCTGCTCATCCTGATCCTTCTCGCAAGGGCTCAATGAATCCCCGTGCTCGGCAACGATCTCACACAGTGTTACAGCGTGCATTGGGGTGATAAACATAGCTCTAGAATCTGAGATGGTGTCTGCTCAATTCACTGGTGTTCACTGCACAGTACACCGTGCTGAACAGACAAACCGGTCCTGGTTTGCAGAAGAATTCAACTGTGTGGTCTGTTCTGCTCCTGGTGCTGGACTGATAGCAACGGGACTGATGAGCCATGCAGTTTTCTCCACTGGCAAAATTGCCCATTTAATTTGAGTAGTACATTAGCCAGGTATGCGCTGAGCTCCATGCTGCGTAGAGAGATCGTTTGAGTTCATTCTGAAGCTATGAGGAGGATTGACTAATTGATTTACTAGCCACTTCAGCATAGTTGGTAGAAAATCATTTGATGTTTTCATTTTTGTGCCTCAGTCGTACAAAGTCTCCCTCCTCCAAACCCGCCGTTTTCTGTCAAACTCCACATTTCTGAAACTTGTTGTCCATTATTCATTATTCAGTTACTATGTAAATACCTGTCCCTCTTATTATGGACTAGAGAAAACTCCGTCAAAATGCATGAAATTTTCGCTTCTACCTGAGCATTTTCTTATTGTAAAGGTCCGTGTGAGGTGCTGTCTTCCAGATGAAATTCCATTGGTCAACATACTAGATGTTGACAAAAGCATAAATTCTCCAAAACTGCTTTCGTTAAAATACAACGAAAGAAAGAGAAACTTGGAAGAATTTAATCCTGTTGGAAAATTTAATAGAATACCAGATTATCTTACTACTAAACTGTAACTGTTTCAATATGCGAACTTTCCATAAACACACACTTATCAAAATTCAAAGTCCGAAAACAGTTTGTCTCACAATAATTTTCCTCTCCAAGAAGAAAGAAAATCAAAAGTCAATTGAGAGTGAAATCTAAGAGTCGAGGTGTAGCAGCTGAGAGAGAATTTCCAACGCTACTGAAATCCCAGCAATAACTGGCGAATGATCAGTCAAATATTCCTGGTACAGTGAGAGCGTCATGCACATTCTACCGAAGCAGACCACCACTCCACAGAATCAGGAACGGACCACAATGATCATAAAGTAGCAGACGGATTCGTACCGCATGCACCACTGTAGTAGCTGCTCAGAAAGTGCCAAAAATCACCGATTCTGATAAATGATGATAAGACAAATGTAGAAGTGCAGCATAAATAATTGCTACAAAAGGATAAAGCAGGCCTATGGATCAGACATCGACGGTGCCAGGAGCCCAGCACTACCTTCTCTGCCGAAGCACAACAGCATCATACAGCTTCTCAAGGGAAAACAACATCTCTATCCCTCACCTCTTCCTTTCCAATGAGAGGTGTGTCATGAGCCCAATTTCCAAAGATGCCAACATGTCACACACACACGCAATATTATAGTGATATGAGTTGTCATCAAAATTGTTAACTGGAGTAATTGATGTCAGTTTCTACGGTTCTTAATTGTGACATTGGTGGGTTCCATCTTCTATCAGTAAGGGGTTTCCTTCAATCTGATATTCCCCAAATTAAGGGACAACATCATCTCCGAGACCATTTGGTTCAGCAGTTGCAGAGAGAACAAGATGAAGAGAAGCATAGAACAACAGATTATTAAAGCAAAGATAAGAATCTGCGAACGTTTGATCGATTATTGCAAAAGAAATGATAAGAATCAGAGAACTAACTCTGGAAAATTACAACAATGCGCAGACATTTATCGTCGCATCTTGACATGCTTTGTCAAGATTAGCCACAGTTCGAGTTGCGGAAACCAGCCGTAATAATGATTGTTCTGGTCGATTAATATTCCAACCTCGCTATTGTTTGCGTTAGTCGGAAGTCTGTCTCTGTCAATTCAATAAATTATGGTGAAGATCATTGCTATTTCTGTTGTTTATATTCAGCAAAGACGTAAACTTTTATCTTCAGTTTCAGACATAATCCCTACTTAATTTCCATGAATATCAGACTCCTTACTCACAAACATCGAAGAAGGAACAAGACTGTTCATATCTTCGAGTCTCCCTCTTACCCTGAACTTCTTTATGTTTCCGTATTCCCTCTGTCATCAAACCTGACCATAACCACATCCATAGTATCTCTGCCTCAGTGCTGTTGCTGATCAAAGCAAATTCTACCCCTTCCTTAATTGCAGATGTCATCGCTTCATTTCTATTCTTGGCACTCTTACTCAGTCGCAAATTTTCCACAATAAACGTCTCTACAGTTATTTCAAAACAGAATCTCCTGATCACAGGTCTAATGATACTGGGTGTTTAATTCAGAGCCAGAGGTCATGACTGTGAGGCATTGTGGCAAATTCAACGACAGCTGATGGAAGAACATGTATTCGAAGGACAACAATTGGAATGAAACATGACTTGGTTGTTGATACGCATGAGCCATCAAGACTTCTTTTATTAAAGCCTACCTGTATGAATGACGATCTTTGTTGAAGAGGTTTTGTATCATTGATGATAGAAAGGACTGCAGTTTCTGGAATTAAGGGTCGGTAAAATGTGAAGCTGGAAAGTTACAGCACTAAGTCAGCAGCGGAGGAACAGGAAAATCAATTTACAGGACCTTTCATCAGGACTCTGATAAATGACCCGACCCGAAACGTTCACTTTTAAGCACTTCCGATATTATTTGACCTGCTCTGCTCTTTTAGCTTCACATTTTATCGAAATCAACGTTAATCGAATTAATGAACTTTTAAAAAAAACATCTAATTGTATTGAAGGTTGGTAAAGCTGCTGCATTCGATGTGCTATCTCACGGAGCACTGAGGAGGTAGCAATAGAGCTAGTGCAACAAATACTGATTATTCTTCAAAGCAGTTGAGATTCCGAAAATGATCCTACAGTTGGAAAGCTGTTATCTTGAACCTAAACATTTGAAACAAGGCAGAACACGAAACAGTGCATATTTTGACGTCAGCTGTGAGTAAAACATTGTAACGTTTTATAACGAATGTGACAGTTTGATACTTAAGGAATAATAAATGATCTTGGTAGAGTCGGCTAAAATTCAGGAAATGGAAATGATCTTTGACAAACCCGCTGGAGATTCGAGAGAATGTCCGTCGTGACATCAACAATTGAGAGTGGAATGCTTCCAGTTTCAGAAGCATACCCCACTCACCTGCATTCAACTTTGACGTGATTGAATGCAGGTGAGTGGGGAATGTTCTAGTCCACGAGTTGGAAGGGGTGGGAAAATACCACATGGATTAAAAATTGGATAATGGAGAGAATGAAGACAGCAGTGTTTCTATTCTGGACTGAAGACTTACGTAGTATAAGGAGGATTTTGAACAATAGTTGTTTGCAATTATAGAACTGAATAAGATGTGAATGACAAGTACGATCACTCTCATTTACGTTTATTAAATTATGAGATAATGGGAAGTGCTTTTGTTGAAAAAGATGTGGATGCCCTTAGTCATGCGACACTAACAGAATTCGTGCAGGGTAGCAAGCAAGTAAAATATTTGTGGCTCTTCATGCAAAATGATTGAAGTACCAGAGTAAATATGTCTTTCCCAATGACAGTGCTTTTTGCGAGAGTATTTGAGGTGTTGTGGAGTGATGTGCTTTATTTAATGCATAACGCCGTCTTTGTCACAGTCGAGTAAATCCCGGCATGATGGTACCATGAGGAGTACAGTACATGTTTATTTTGGAGTGCTATGGCAGAATAAGAAGTTGAAACTACCGTGGTTGTGGGTGTTTTCCCCGAGCTGGCAAGTTGACTTGGAGATTTTTCATCCCCTGTCCAGGTGAAATCTTCAGTGCTTTGGAACCTCCAGGGAACCGCTGCTGTATTGTGTCTTCTGGAATTTATTTGGTTATGCCCCTACTGCTGCTAGTTGTTCCGTGGAGGGGACAATATATTGGGTCTGCTTGCATATGTATGTTGATGGAATCTGGGGATGATTGCCATGCTTCTGGATATTCTCTGAACATCCCCTGTTTACCTCGTCCTCAGAGTAAATATTCGAATGTGAAAATAAAATGGCTATTTGACAAGCGAAACAGTGAACAACCAGAGCATTTCTAGATGCATGGCACTCATCCACAGACTCCATCAACAACCTTACTGACATACACTCAATATATCACGACAATGAAGAAGTGGGACCAGCGACTGTAAGCAGCAGGGACTGAAGCAAATACGTTCCACAAGACAGAGTACAGCAGTGATTAACAGAATGTTCCAAACCACTGCAGATGTTACGTAGGCAGGGAAGGAGACATCTACAAATCAAGGTCCCAGCTCAGCGAACATACCTACACGACAATAACTGGCACCCGAGATATAATTCTTTACATAAACCTTGAAGTTGAAAATTGATGGATATGGCCGGATACTCAATGTGTCTCAAACAACCATTGATACGGTGCGAAGTTTCAAATATTTATCCGACTCCCAGTAATCTGCGTGCCTCTGTTGACCTGCAAAGGTTATGAACAGAGTGGTACACGCTCTGAATGAACTGTGAACACTTGAAAGTGTTGTTTCTGTGTGACGCTGCGTTGAAATTTAGGTTATCTACACTCTTGTCAGCAGCCACAAAATAATAATTCTGAAACAGTTGAGCATTGCCACCAGCCTCCGACTTCCGGAAAGAACATGGGTCTGACTTCTCGGAGATGGAAAACGCCTACTAACCTAGATTTTAAAAAGGCTTCATTTCTACGGCCAGAAAATCATGTTGAAGTAACATGTCATACTGTGCATAATGAAGCTACTTGGAACAATGTGGAGCAGCCTATCTGGGAAGTCCCTGCTCCACTTGTTTGTTGTGTTGAAGCATCACTGATACCTTCTCGCTCCTTTGTTAGTAACTTGAGGAACTGAATGGCCTCAGACTGTTCCTGTATCAGTGTCTCCAGGTGCGAAATCGTTTATTTCTGATTCTGTGCAAGTGACGCATGAGTCTGAGCAGACTCCTTGAGATTTTGTGCAACTGGGCGGATTGATGGAACGAGTTATTCCACTTCTCGTCTCATAGGTTTGTTGGGCTGAGTGACTTCCCCATGGTCATGTGAATCTAGACTGAGGTGCTGAATGTGCTCCTCCGTTTACTGTGGAAATTTGCAGGGAATGGCAGTGCTGCTACGTGAGCCTTACTGGCATTTTAACAACACGAGCTTGAATTCTGTACAGGTTTTCTTGTACAAGGACATAGATGGCTTCATGAGCTGAGCGGGCAAATTGTTCTGAACATTGCATAATCATCAGTAAATACCCCTATTCTAATAGGAGTCAGCTCAATGCGATGAATGGCCTGCTTCCACACTGTAGCTGTTCTATGAAAACAAACAGCAGTGCCTGGGTCGAGGGAGCTTCCCAGAGAATCTCCTGTAGTAGTGCCACGTGGCTGAGATGATTGAAGTAAAGCGATGATAAATCTTCCCTTGCAATGTGAATGACTTAAAACAGTGGAGAGGATACAAACGATTTCCATGAAATGCAAATTCCCTCCTGCTCCTTAATTTCACACTCAGTCAGAATCAATGACTCGATATAAGGGTCAGTCACTCTTAAATGAGCCATTGTGTTCACTTCTTTTGTTCCTATATATAGGCCATGGGGTAGGATCAGGGAATGTTTTATTCAAACAGAGGGTAATGAATGTTAGGAATTTTATTTTGCAGAGAATTAGGGAACAGGATCACTCTAAGCATTTATACAGAGTTTCTCGATTGATTACGATCTGTCAGAGAATTGAGGAGCAATGATGAATTTTACATCAGGGAGGATTTGAAACCGAGAGCAGATCAATCATTATTTTCGCGAAAGGCAAGGTGGGCTTGGACCACAACTGAACTGTTCCTTTTTCTGATATTCTCACATTCACTTATTGGAAAGTTATTTTTTGTTAGCTTCCAGAACGTCTGTTATTGATGTATGTACTCACAGAGACCAACAACTTTGTGAGCCAACTCTGGATGAGGTATGAGAACTGTAGTCACAAAGAATCTGGTTCTACAACATGACCAAATGAATGAAGCACCATTCGCAGAGAGGAAAATCTCTTAAAGTGAGATGAGGGGTCTCTTTGGTACTCAGCTTAGTTTATCCAATTATGTTTTCCAAACCACCCCAAACTGTGTGTGACAGTCTTGACAGGGCTGAATGGTTTCCTCTGCTTCTGTGCATGAGGTTATAGGAGTAAGTGGCCTACAACTCGTTCTGTCTAGCAGGTTTGAGGGACTGAACTAAAAAAAAGGAAAATAGGATTAAGGAGCAGGAGTGGGTTGTCAAATCATTCTCCACCAGCCATCAGGATCGTGGCTGATAAGGTTGTGGTCTCAGACCCACTTTCTTGTCTGTGTCCCATTATCCCTGACTCACTTCTCTGCCAAATATTTAGCTAACTCAGTTTGAATAAATGTAAACATAGAGGCAATATAAACGTCGGGCGAAGAAAACTCCCACTTGAAATACCTTTTTTTGAATTTCTCCTCATCACTTTCTCTCATCGTACAGCATGTAAGTTTCCCTGCGCCAACAAGTTATACTAAATGGATCTCGTCCCATTTGCCAGTAATTGTCACCATCCCTCCAAAGACTTCCTATCAATTTGCACATCCAGATGTCTTTTAAATATTGTAATTTTACCGGCTTCCATCAGTTTCTCTGACAGCTCTCACCTAAAACCTTTGCCCTCTAATGGCAAACTCGCCAACCTGCGAAAAATAACTTGGCTATTCATGCCATCTCATGATTTTATAAAGCTCTACAACGCCACGTGTCGGCCTCCGGTGCTCCAAGGGCTTTTACCCGAAACATCCTTTTTCCTGCTCCTCGGCTGCTGCCTGACTTGTTATGCTTTCCCAGTATCACTCTAATCTAGACTCTGAATTTCAGCATCTGCAATCCTCAATTTTGCCCTATAACACTGTCCAGCCTTTCCCCAGTGGTAAAACACTTCAGTCCTGCTATCATCCTTGTAAAACGTTTCTGCACCCTCTCGAATTTATCAACATCCTTTACATAGCAGAGTGTACCAAATTGAACTCAGTATTCAGAATGTGGTCTTACCAACTTCCTATACATACGCAACATTTCACACCAACTCCAAGGATTAGAATATTGACCAATGACGGGAAGTGTGCCAAATGCGTTCTCTGCCAGCCAATCGATCTGTAAGTCCAATTCCAAATCCAAATGTGCCTGCAACCTGGGGGTCCCTTTTCTCAGCAACACTCCTGAGAGCCCCAGAATAAATGGTATATGTACTGGCCTGCTTTGCATTCCCAATATGCAACACATCACATTAATCTAAATTAAATATGATATTTCCCTCCTTAGCCATTTGGTCAAGCTGATCAAGGTCCCATTTAACTCTAAGATAATATTCTTAGGTGAACTCTGCACGATGTATTTTGATGTAATCTATAAATTTACTAATCAGGAAGATATTCACCTCCAAATAATTGACATAAATTGATGAAAAGCAGTTAACTCAACACTGATCATAGTTGAGTCACAGTCGTCGATTCTGAATAGTAATCTTCTACCGCCAGTATCTGTCACGCACCTTCAATCTAATTTTGTAGTCAATTATATAGCTCACCCTGCACCTATTCATTATCTCAAACATATAGATTTTCTGGCATGTGAACTTTTATCAAAAACATTGCTGATGTCCTTACTGAGAACGTCGAAGGCCCTTTCTTCATCAATCTACGTTGTCATGTCTTCAACAAACCCAATTAAGTTAGTGAGACCTGATTCCCTACATGCAAAACATAAGACCATAAGACCATAAGACATAGGAGCGGAAGTAAGGCCATTCGGCCCATCGAGTCTACTCCGCCATTCAATCATGACCGATGGGCATTTCAACTACACTTACCAGCATTCTCCCCGTAGCCGTTAATTACTTGTGACTTTAAGAATTTCTCAATTTCTGCCTTGAAGACATTTAGCGTCCCAGCCTCCACTGCACTCTGTGGCAATGGATTCCACAGGCCCACCACTCTCTGGCTGAAGAAATGTCTCCGCATTTCTGTTCTGAATTTACCCCCTCTAATTCTAAGGCTGTGTCCACGGGTCCTAGTATCCTCGCCTAAAGGAAACAGTTTCCTAGCGTCCACCCTCTCCAAGCCATGTATTATCTTGTAAGTTTCTATTAGATCTCTTCTTAATCTTCTAAACTCCATTGAATACAATCCCAGGATCCTCAGCCGTTCCTCATATGTTAGATCAAGCATTCCAGGGATCATCCATGTGAATCTTCGCTGGACACGCTCCAGTGCCAGTTTGTCCTTCCTAAGGTGTGGGGACCAAAACTGGACACAGTACTCCAAATGGGGCCTAACCAGAGCTTTATAAAGTCTCAATAGCACATCAGTGCTTTTATATTCCAACCCTCTTGAGATAATTGACAACATTGCATTCTCTTTCTTAATCACGGACTCAACCTGCATGTTTACCTTTAGAAAATCTTCAACTAGCACTCCCAGATCCCTCTGTACTTTGGCTTTACGAATTTTCTCACCGTTTAGAAAGTAATCCATGTTTCTATTCTTTTTTCCAAAGTGCAAGACCTCGCATTTGCTCACATTGAATTCCATCAGCCATTTCCTGGACCACTCCTCCAAACTGTCTAGATCCTTCTGCAGCCTCCCCACTTCCTCAGTACTACCTGCCTGTCGACCTAACTTTGTATCATCGGCAAACTTCACTGGAATGCCCCCAGTCCCTTCATCCAGATCATTAATATATAATGTCAACAGCTGCGGCCCCAACACTGAACCCTGCGGGACACCGCTTGGCACCGGATGCCATTCCAAAAAAGAACCTTTTATCCCAACTCTCTGCCTTCTGTCAGACAGCCAATCCTCAATCCATACCAGTAGCTCACCTCGAACACCATGGACCCTCACCTTGCTCAGCAGCCTCCCACGTGGCACCTTATCAAAGGCCTTTTGGAAGTCTCGGTAGATAACGTCCACTGGGTATCCCTGGTCTAACCTACTTGTCACCTCTTCAAAGAACTCCAACAGGTTTGGCAGGCACGACCTCCCCTTACTAAATCCATGTTGACTTGTTCTCATCCGACCCTGATCTTCCAAGAATTTAGAAACCTCATCCTTAATGATGGATTCTAGAATTTTACCAACAACCGAGGTTAGGCAAATTGGCGTATAATTTTCCATCTTTTGCCTTGATCCGTTCTTGAACAAGGGGGTTACAACAGCCAATGCCGAATATGTCCAATCAGTCTGAACCGTTTAAATGCATTTAATCCTATCCCACAGAATCGTCTTCTACAATGGATCCATTACTAAGTATCATCTCGTTACCAAGCGTTTCTTGCTACAGTTTCCTTTTCTCATCACGTTCCTCCACGCGTCACAGCAATTATTAAATATAACCAAACTGAAAACTTTCCAAAGTAAAATCAATAATTATCTCGCCTCAGTATGTCCTGTTAGCTAACACCGCTTCGCTGTTCCTGTGAAACGCACGAGAAATGGCCAATAGTATACGTTTCAGACTTTTTCAGGGTCTGTTTTAAGGACGAGTCAGACTGGTTTCTTTAATCTGCTAAAGTTATCCAGTCTAAGACTAAAACAAAGTTACTCAAACGATGATGGCAAGATAAATGAGCAAAACAATTTTCAATTTACAGATATGTACATTGATATTTCTCTTTTGAAAAGTACTGTCACTTGCACGTGCACGAGTATGCACACGCACACACATATACGCAAACGCACGGGCATGTTTGAGCACAAACCGAAAAACAACATCTATGCACAGTATTCACTGCAAAGAACTTCGTCCAAATATTACATGAAGTAATCACAAATGGAAAATGAGAGATTGCCCCAAATATTCTCCAGCTTCTGGCGTTGTTGTGCTTTTGAAACTTACTGGCGACGTTATTTCTTCCCTGTAAAGTTTAAATCACATAATTCCATTTGTTTCATGCAGTGGGACGGATTCATGTACCAGGTCACTCAAATCCCTCTGTACCACCCAGTGCAACATTTGCTCTCCAGTTACATAATGTACTGATGTTTTAGCCTTCCCACAAAAGACAAAACGCCCATCACTCACACTGTTATTTTTTCTGATCTTTACTACAGTCACCATGCTTGCCTCTCTGTACCCATTGCCGGAGATCAGCTTCAACTTGACATCTTATTGGAGGACGATACTGATGTATTAGCAAATTGAAATCGAAACCATTTAGCCCATTTGCCCAAATCATTAATTTAGATTATAAATTGTTGATGATCGCACTCTGTCCCAATTGTAATTCCATCAGTTACAGTTTCTCAAATTGACAATTCATAACTTTCTGAACACAGTCTGTCCCTTTTGGATAAACAAGGCTCCCCTGTTTGAGTGCAACAGCGGAGAAATGTTGCGTGGCCTACTCCTGTGTTTTGTAGTTGGTTCTCAGGATAGTTCTGATCACAGGAATAACCGATTAGGTCAAGTTGTTGTCAGATAATCAGATACAGATCTTAAAGTTATTGATACCGATCCTTGAGAGTTTATAAGACGAGCAGAGAACATAGACTAACATTCGACTAGAACGCTGCACAATCAGAAAAGCTGTCTTTCAGATGCAGCAATTAATCTAGTATGGAATCACAATCAGGAGCTCTACTTTTGACAGATGATTCTTGAGGAAGAATGAAGATTCCCCAATAATCTGGTTAATATTTCGGCGTTTTACAACACAACCAAAGCAGATAATCTTCATCATCGTTAGGACACTGTGGTAAACCGCTCTAGTAATTAAACCAAACACCCAGAAAAATACTCACCTCTCCACGTAACCTGGAGGATTATGAGGGACTGTGAACTCCAAAATTCCAATATTTAAAGAAAATACTATCAATTTAATCTTAAACTCTAAAAGTGAACATTTGGGAACACTATATACAACTGTCAAGTCTGCCTTTCTCTTAACTGCTTGTTATCGGCATCCAACTCTATAGCAAAATTCTGTTTCAATGAAAACCAGTATTAAAGTTATATCAAAATGGTTTCACACCCATACAGCGGCTCTTCTCATCGGTGTTCGTCTTCTTTTGGCTCAGAATCTCCATGGGTCGTCTTCTTTCGTTTAAATGTAAAGGTGTTTCATATGACAAAGAGTATTATGCCGTGGCAATCTGTCGTGATAGCAGTTCGTTTCTGTTGATGGCATTTGGTCTCTGTCTGACTTTCAAAATGTCTGCTGCTTTTAATCCCCAAACATCGGTTCATCTCATTAGGTCGAGTTTGGCAAAAACAATAAATGTGATTGCGGTCAGGCTTTAGTACCCTGACGCCCTCATTTAAACTGATTGATTAAATTCGAATTGTTTTCAAAACAGCACCAACACAGGTGTGTAGTTCACAGCCATATGTTACATATTTTTGATTTTCCAGCACACTCTGATAGTGCTTACTAATCATATAACAAGTGCTTGTAAGATCTCTATGTGAAACAGCGATTACACTTTTAAACGGAAAGTGCATACGTTCACCTTCAGAACACGCCCACCCTTAAGAAAGAAATGAAACGTTATGATGAAAAGATGGCTTCATTTTTTAAAAGTTCTTATTTCAAATAATTTGTCACATAAACATTAAAATTGTGTAAACCTTGTACTAAATTCAATAATTCGTTTTCGGTGGTATTGTGTTTTATTTGGTGGGTGTCAGGTTACTTTGAAAAATAGCCAATTTGACATTCAATTCCATCATTGTCTTCCATTACCCGAACAGGTCCAACTACTATATTGCTTACATCGATTGTACATTTGAGGGGTTTCAAAAAACATTGGCGTAACCAAAACTGGTGAGATCGTCAAATTGTTTTTATAGTTCACAAATGCTTCCTGTCATTGTCCTGTCCACCGAAACGTCGTGTTTTCCTTCAGTAAATCTGTTATGCGCGTTGTTACGCTGCTGAAGACTGGGACTAAAGTCCAATCCAATCTGCTTAGTTCCAAAAATCGAAGGACCTCTTTCTTCGAGGTTAATCGTGGAAATTTCTCTATGGCTTTGGTCTTGGCATTCCTTGGGATCAACCTTCCATAACAGATGTCATAGCCAATAGCATCACCTCTGTTTTTGCGAATTATGTTTTCTTAAAACATTTTACCAGTTTTGCTTCTCTAAATCGTTCAAAGATATCTGCCAACTGCAACATGTTATCTTTCCACGACTCACTAAAGATCATTACAGCATCCAGATTGACAGCACCGTTTATGAACATAACTACAGAGTGTTCATGAGTCATTAGAACGTGGCTGGTGCGTTTGCTGCGTTCTTCATTCCAAAAAGCATTACTTTGAACTAATAGAGACCATTCGAGACGAGAAACGCAAAAGCGTTCTTTATTATCTCTGAAAAGATAACTGTCATTAACCACGCATAATTTTCAATTTAGCTATTTTCTGGGCTTGTCCAACAATCTCTCTACAGTCCTCGAAACCTGGTATTATGTTCACGTCCGATTTTATTATGGCGTTGACCTTTTGATAGTCCACACAACATCGCTGAGTTCCGGCAGTTTTAGGAACTAACACGATCAGCAAACACCACTCACTCTGATTCTGTTTGATGATATCTTTGTTGAACATCGCATCCACGTACTTCAAGAACAGTGTGGCTTTGAGAAATGGAGCCTGTACGGGCGTTGTTTTGTCTGAACACCATTCCCTACGTCTGCCTCATGTAAAACAGCATTCGCCCATCCCACCTAATTTCTGTATATGCTCTCACTCTGCTGCACAAGCCTTTTCATTGGCATTTTTGCTTCTCAGACGAATGCTTCAATAACACATTCCACTTTTCAGAGACTCCTTATTGTTTAAAGCATTTTGAGGCACATCAAAACCACCACATTTGGATGTGATTCCTCACTCTGCAGGGCAGTTACCAACACGTGTTCCTCCATTTTCCTCTCCGGTAAAGTCAGGTTTCGACCTATTTGCATTGTATATCCAATCTCTTTTTTTACTAGTTACCTTGTCTGAATCAACTTCTTCTCTATTTGGTTGGGACCACTAAATTTGACTTTAACACGATCTTCTAACATTTGTAGCAATGATAATATTTTATCTTCACGGGAAAACTGCGAAGTTCTAACTGCCACATGAATAACTTAACACTGCAATGTCTTCAGATGCGATTTAACCAATTTACCTACACGAATTACCCCCCTTGCTCACTTCCGATACATAGTCCAAGTGTGAAATCACCGACTTCAGTCTTGTCAATTCGCTTTTTAAAATTAGTTTGAAATGCCCTGACACGTCATTTCCAAAGATTAACTCAAACAGAGTAAAGTGAATAGATTTGTTTGCGGTATATGTGGAGGTAAACAATACAAATGGGACATCATTACCACAAGCATTCGGATTATCCTGATAGTAAGCTCTTTACATGTCATCAGGTCTGATGCCTCGATTCCAAATCTCCCTCGAATTGAGGATCAAACGCAATTGATTTTAACTGCAGTATTTCCAATCTATCAATGACTTCCTTATAAAATGCAACTCCTCGTCTGACTGTATATCCGTAGTATCTCATACTGCGTGAGAAAAGCTGCTAACTCCTCCACCATCCTTTTGTCTTCATACTCTATAATGGAAATGCAGCCAGAAATCTGGTAGGCACATCCGTTTTGAATCACCAGTATTTATTCACAATTTTAATTTGAGGGAGGGGGCTCACACGATCAATCATAATCCGCATGGAACATTCTTTGATAGTAGGAATTGGCAAGAATAGTGCTGGTTTTATTAGTCTCTGCAGCGTATCTACGATTTTGCATGTATGAGTTGTTTGACAAAACCTAACCGCATCCTTATGCGTTCCAGGCCAAGAGAAATGCTTTTGGAACTTAGCCTAAGTCTTCCTTACATCTTGGTAATCACCTACGTGTAACTCAGTGTCTAGCCTAAACATGTCTGATCTATATACTAACAGCAACACAATCAGGTGCACGTCTGCCAAGTTGTCTTCTGCACGAACCATCCATGTTGTCCACTTGTAACTGAGGACTCTATCTTTAAGTCAACAATCCTCAGGAATAGATTATGACTCATTTCCCAAATATGCATCAATACATAGTATTAAGCATATATTTCTGTTCTAAGTCCATTAGCCTTACAACAATGAACACATCTGCCGGGCCCTCTTCTGTGCAGGTATTTCCTGTACCCTTACATTAAACAGGATGTCCGCTAACTAAACATTAACGCCTTCGCCTTTCCCTTTTTATTTTGCTACTTGCTGAAATTTATGACAGTGGGATCATGTTTTTACACGTTCTGGAAAAACAAAATCCCCTCCTTCGGTTTCTCGACAACAACTCATACATGCAAAATCGTTCTCAAGAACAAACTGCATTGCTGGAACCGACACTCTGATAATCAGTCCAACTATTGATTATCCAGCCGTATTTTAATTTTTTCACTCCAACCTGATCTTAAATAGGGAAATGCTATTTTTTCGCTCAAAATACCACAGATTACCACTCTCTCGTGTAACAGTTCGGAATGAGTGCAAATGTGTTCATCTCTTATTCTTCGAGACTGATTAGATTATATATACCTCAAAATTATAAATTATTTCGCTTCTCCCATGTTCGTTTTTGGGTATGCTTCACCCACAGAGGCGAAGAATTTGCCGAAGTCAGACATTAACTCCATATCCAGCTTCTACTGACGGTCTGCATCCACTTGCTGCTTTTTGAATAATGCCACTTGCTTTGCCGCTTTTGCTACATCATTCCCAACAGTGCCATTCTTTAATGGTCAGCTGCCGAATTTACTTGTCCCATTTTACAATAGTAGAAACACCAGACGATTTTTATCCGTGTTTCACAATTGTAGGCGTCTTAGTTTATCGTGGTACAGTGTGCGCTATTCCTTGATTTGTAGAGCAGGATCTCCCTTTCTCCCAATCTCTATCCCGGGCAGGATGGCATTTTTGCCATAAACTGAACATTGGCAAATTCGCCAGTGGATATCCATCTGCCGTCTCTGTTGCTTTTCTCACTTTATGAACTATCTGTAAATCCACACGAATTCTTATCATCTCTGGAAGTGTTCTTTACTTAAGCTATTCAGGCAGAAAAGTCTCTCTTATGGCCTCATTGGTTATGTCTATTTTAATGCCTGCACCATCTACTAAAATTAAATATTTAATTCTTTCGAATTCAGCATAACTATACCCTGCTTCCTTTAATATTTTAATGAACCGCCGTCTGTATGCTTCAAGTTAGCAATTCATATTTCCTCAAAGTTGCCTGTTTGATACGGGCATAATCTCGCATAGTCTCATCTGCCAGCGCTTCAAATACTGCACCAGATCTGCCTAATAGATCAGTCTAAAATAGCATTGCCCACAAATTCTGTGACCTCTCTATGAGCCTCATCTGATTTTCAAAAGAATTAAAGAAGGCTTCGACATCTTCATTATGAATATGTGGCCATGTTTTAAAATATTCGTCTGGATCAGGACACTGTCTTTTTATTTACATCCCGTTAACTTGACTACCCACATTAATTCGCAACTTTGAAATTCAATTTTCTCTATGTTTCTCCTTCTCCACTCTCTTCTTCTCTCTTCTGTCACTCTCTCTTTCTCTTTCTCTCTCTCATTTCCTTTCCTCTCTCTCTGTTTATTCTCTTTCGTTTTCTGTCTCTCCTTTTCCTCTCTTTCCCTATTTGTTTCATTGCTTTTTTTTTTTACATTTTCTTAACATGTAACTCCAGTTTACTGAATTGTTATTGAACTTTTTCTAACACTAGTGCATCTGTTCGTCTTTCTGATAACTCTCTTTCAATTTCAGTTATTTTTGTCTCAGGAAAAATACAAACCTTACCTAGTTGCTAGTCCTCAAAACATTGCCTTTCCCTGTTTTTCTAAGCTTTCTTGGCACATTTGGGAATTATGTTCAACCCAAGAATCTCATTAGCAATTCACACAGCCAGTTCTCTGACTTAAAGTGAATAACCACATGTAACGCCAACTAAAATAATTGTCTCACCTTCATTCAATCTTCAATGGGAATCCTCTTAAATTCAAAGTGTGCTAACCTCAAAGCAAGCCACCTTCTCTTTTGAGAAATAGGGGTACAACAGGTACGAATTGATGTAGGACATCCAGCCCATGAAAACTGTCTCACATTTTCATGGACTCTGATCAGCAAGGTATTTATCAAAATCAGCCAACATTACTCACTTTGGAATAAAATTCTGATAACTATTGAACATAGAGAGTAGAAAAACAATGTAGCAGTTTCGGCCGTTTGTCCCGACAATGCTACTCTACTGTTGATTAGAGCTGGTAGGTATGTCAACGCAATTTTCCTGCATTCTCTTCGCAATCCGTAATCCACTTACGATCGAAACACAACCACCTCTTTCTTGTAGACACTGTTGTGACCATACCTCAGCATCTCCCTACGCTTTTCCACTTTGGTGTGTTTCTGATTAATGATAGGAGGCAGGGGGTTTTGTGTTGGTGCCGAGTTGTTTTTCGTGCCTGGAAGGCCGTGACCAGTAGTATTCCACAGGGGACTTTTGCGGGATCCACTTTTGATTACCATTTATATGAACGATTTAGATTTACTTACAAAAGGCATAGTTAGCATATTTTTCAGATGACACCAAGTGTGGTTGTGTCATGGACAGTGAATATTGTTATTAGAAATTATAAAAACATCTTGTTGAATTGGATCAATGATCATAGAATGAACTGCATGAAAACAGACCCCTCACAGCAACTCGTTCATATCCTCAAACAATCTCTTCCTCTATAACAGAATTTCGCCCATATGCCACGAAGTGTTTCCTATTCATATCAACATGCAGATGCCTTTAAAATTATGACATCCACACAGTGCGGCAACTGGCCATTTGACCCAGCAATTCTGTATCAATCCTGCAAAGAGCAGCTCACCTAGATCTGAACCCGACATTTCCCATGGCTCAGCCAGCTACTTACACATTGCTGAACACAATGGGTAATTTACCAAGGGCAACCAACCGAAACTACACGTCTATTGACATTGGGAAGAAATCGGAGCACCCAGCAGAAACGTACGCAGACACATCGAGAATACACAAACCCCACGCAGACATTCACCTGTGTCTGGAGACGAAATCGGATGTTCAGCGCTATGAGGCAGCAGCGCTAACCACTGTATTACTGTGTTGCAATTGTGCCAGCCTCCACCATCGACACTGGCAGCTCACTCCAATAATGCATTCCCTGTGTGACAAGTTGCCCCTTAAGTCCCATTTAACTCTTTCTCCTCTCACCTTAAACCTTTGTCTCTAGTTTTGGACTGGCCCACCCTGGGAATAACTAGGTTGACTATTTTCCCTATCCATGCCGGTCATAGTTTTTATCAACAACTGTCTGGCGAGAATTTGACTCCAATCAACAAGAATGGCTGTCTTTCAGCCACTCCGAGCCTAAATTCTGTAATTCAATACCAACACATCTTCCTTACAAATTAAAACATAATTACAAAATAATTATAATCAGTTAGTTCAGACGTATTATGAAACTGCTCTGTGGAATTTTAATGCAGACCTTTGGACCCAGGGACAGAGAGACTTCGACCACTCAGCAAAAGCCTTGATAACTGCAACACAATTATACTGGGTAGTCTGGCATGCTATGACTCGCCTTCATGAAAGACACGGCTTGAATCCAGACAGCATGGTCCAGAACTTTGGACATTATCAAGAGTTGGTGAAGTGAAATCCAGTGCAGAGCTATTGCTCAGATACGGGGTCACTGGCCACTACACAAGTCCGAAACCATGCCCAGAATTTTAATCACACTTTAATGGCAGTTTTCAGCTCGGTATGGATTCCTTAAGGCCTTGTTAATTTTACATGATTGCAAAGTTAAAACACTTATTTTTTAAAAAAAGGTGCAAGGTCATTGTCTCAACTGAAGGATGAAGATTGCATATGCGCTGCCATTGAGAAAAACTGTTGACATCTACAATTGCTTGGCTATGATGTGCAGCTAAACCGTTGTAATCTAGGAACTGCAACATTAGGACAAAAATCCAGCAGACACACTCTACAGTCTGAAGGAGCACAAAAAAAATCATTATTTCCAAAAACTACAGTTGAGGAAGGAGCATAATTTCTGATATCAAGCAATCATCACTGTATCCTGCAACTAACACGACAATGCCATGTTCCCAATACCGAAAATTATATGAGGCAGCTGACTACTTTCCAGCTCTCCTCCCAATGACTGTGTCGGCAATCCAACCTCTTACTCCTCCTGTCCACGCGAGGTCAACTGAGCTCAGGGTCATTTTTGAAAATGAAAGCCAGACTTTGTAGGCCACTCGGTGTCGGTTGTGGGTGAGGTGCGGATAGGGTGTTTTTTTTATGAACGAGGGAAGGTCAGGAGACCTTAAAAACATTCACTGGGCGAAGGAGTGGAAGTTAGATTTGAACTTGTTTAAATACAACTTATTTCATTAGTCGTAGAACAAATTAGGGGAAATTATATCATGAAAATTAGGGACTTTGGTAGAGTTGCAGAACAGAGAGACTTCGGGGTTCAGGCACAAGTATTTGATTTTTGTATCCCATGGACACAAAATGGTTAGAAAGATGTTTAGCAAGGTTTCATTCAATACTCAATGATGAGGATTATGAATAAAGTGAATGGCAGCTGTACTTTTTCCCAGGATACATTAACTCAACAATAGAGGATAATTTTGAAATGGCAAGAGAAAAAATTAAGAAGTAGATGAGGGGTAGTTATTTTCCACGCAGTGTGTCTGTGTATGATATGAGATTCCAGCAGAAGTGGTGGTTGTGAATACAGTTGCACGCCTAAAAGGCAATTAGTAAAGTGTATGAATAAGAGAACATTTGGAGGTAAATGGGCCAAGTGCACGAATGTGTTTTTCCTTTAATTTGAAATTATGGTAGGCACAGACGAGTTGCATGAAATTATCTGTTCACGGTCTGTATGATTCATGATTCCATGTGTGTTTGTGTGTCTATGTATGTGCCTGCATATTTCAATTTCTGCTTCTGTGCATCTCTGTATGTGTCTGTGTGACCCTCCGTGTCGCCTTGATGTTCTTTTGAATGTGTGCTCCTGGATCAATATGTGTACGTACGTTTGTATCTATGTATCTCCATGTCATTGTAATTGAAGTATTTTGATTTCGGGACACATCATTAAAATGAGTGAAAACCTCTCTTGCCTCGTTCGTTTACAAAGTGATACAATGCTGCCCTCTGCTTCAGTGTTTTACTGTTTATCAATCATTTTGCTCATTTCACAACATTTGTCAGCGGAAATAACAAAACATTGCAAGTTCTTCTATAGTTTGCGACGAGGTGCCTGGAAATAATTACAATAATGTTTATACTGTGTGCCAGGAACATTGTCCAAAGACAAGCCATTTCCACAATGCAGATATAGCGCAGATATTGCTTTACATCGACTCATTCCATTCCGAGGGGAATCAGGACAAATTCAATTGTACAAACACCAGCTCGCCAGATATCTCAGCTGAGTGGATATATCAACTTGCTGCTGTGCACTGCACAGCTCCCTCTGCGGGAAATATACCATTCCTATTGTTCAAGTTGAGTAAACCGGTGTGGTCTGCACAATGTCCACCCTGGACAGATCCCCATGCTTTACTAAACACTAAGCTAGCCTGTCTGCACAGTACTTAGAGCGGACCGGAGATATCGTCTGCATTTATGGAGATGGCATAGCAGAATTAGAACATAGAACATTGCAGCGCAGTACAGGCCATTCGGCCCTCGATGTTGCGCCAATCTATCATACCAATCTGAAGCCCATCTAACCATCACTATTCCATTTACGTCCAAATATGCTTGCCCAATGACGACATAAATGTGCTTAAAGTTGGTGAATCTACGACAGTTGCAGGCAAAGCATTCCGTACCCTTATTACTCTCTGAGTAAATAACCTACCTCTGACATCTGCAATATATATCTTACTCCCCTCAATTTTAAGCTCTGCCCCCTCGTGCTCGCCGTCACCATATTTGGAAAAAAGGCTCTCCCTGTCCACCCTAACTTAGCCTCTGATTATCTTATAGGTCTCTATTAAGTCACCTCTCAAACTTCTTCTCTCGAAAGAAAACAGCCTCAAGTCCCTCAGCATTTCCTCGTAAGACCTTCCCTCCATACCAGGCAACATCCAAGTAAATCTCCTCTGCACACTTTCCAAAGCTTCCACATCCTTCTTGTAATGCGGTGACTAGAACTGTACACAATACTCCAAATGCGGTCGCAACAGAGTTTTGTACAGCTGTAGTATAACCACATGGTTCCGGAACTGGATCCCTCTATTAATAAAAGCTTAAACACTGTATGCCTTCTTAACAACTCTGTCAACCTGGGTGGCGACTTTCAAGGATCTGTGTACCAGGAACACCAAGATCTCCCTGCTCATCTACACTACCAAGAATCTTACCATTATCCCAGTACTTTGCATTCCAGTTTCTCCGACCAAAGTGAGTCACTTCACACTTGTGCGCATTAAACTCCATTTGCCACCTCTCAGCCCAGCTCTGCAGCATATCTATGCCTCTCTGTAATCTATAACATCTTTCGTCACTATCCACAGCTCCACCGATCTCAGTGTCGTCTGCAAATGTACTAACCCACCCTCCTACACCCTCATCCATGTCGTTTCTAAACGAACAACAATAGACCCAACACCGACCCTTGCAGTTCACCACTGGTAATTGGACTCCAGGATGAACATTTCCCATCAACCACCACCCTCTGTCTTCTTTCAGCAAGCCAATTACTTATCCAAACTGCTATATCTCCGACAATCCCATTCCTCCATATCTCGTACAATAGCCTACTGCGAACGCCTTGTTGAAATCCATATACACCACATCAACCAGTTTACTCTCACCTACCTTATTGGTCACATTCTCAAAGAACTCAATAAGGTTTGTGATGAAAGACCTAGACTTCACAAAACCGTGCTGACTATTCCTAATCAAATTATTCTTTTCTAGATAATTGTAAATTCTATCTCTTAAAATCTTTTCCAACACTTTAACAAAAACTGAAGGAAGGCTCACTGGTCTATAATTACCAGGATTGTCTCTACCCTCCTTCTTGAACAGGGGATATACATTTGCTGTCCTCCAGTCTTCTGGCTCTATTGCTGTAGTCAATGACGATTTAAAGATCAATGCCAAAGACTCGGCAATTTCCTCCCTGGCTACCCAGAGGATCCTAGGATAAATCCCATCCGGCCCAGGGGACTTATCTGTTTTCATGCCGCAGGATTTCTCATACCTCTTCCTTGTGAACCTCAATCACACCTAGTCCAGTAGCCTGTATCTCAGTAATCTCCTCCACAACATTGTCGATTTCTACAGTGAATACTGTCGAAAAATATTCATTTAGTGCTTTCCCTATCTCCTCTGACTCCACACACAACTTCACACTACTATAATTGATTGGCCCTAATCTTATTCTCGTCATTATTTTTTTTTCTCCTGAAATACCTCGAGGAAGCCTCAGGGGTTACCCTGATACTATCCGCCAACAACTTCTCATGTCTCCTCCTGGCTCTTCTGAGCTCTCTGTTTGGTGTTTCCTGGCTACCTTGTAACCCTCAAGCGCCCTAACTGAGCCTTCACAACTCATCCTAAAAAAAGCCTTCTTCTTCCTCTTGACCATAGATTCCACTTCCTTCGTAATCCACGGCTCTCGCGCTCTACAGCTTCCTCCCTGCCTGACAGGTACATACTTATCGAGGACACACAGGAGCTTTTCCTTGAATACGCTCCACATTTCTAATGCGCCTCTACCCTGCAGTTTCCTTCCCCATCCAATGCTTCCTAAATTTTGCCTAATCGCATCGTAATTGCCTTTCCCCAGCTGTAACTCTTGCCCAGTGGTATATACCTATGCCTTTCTATCACTAAGTAAACAAAACAGAATTCTGATCGCTATCAGCAAAGTGCTCACATACTTCCAATTCTAACACCTGGCCGGTCCCATTACCCAGTTCCAAATAAAATGTGGCTTCGCCCCTTGTTGGCCTGTCTCCATACTGAGTCAGGAAGCCCTCCTGCACACACTGGACAAAATACTGAGCCATCTATAATACTCTTACTATAGTTTTCCCAGTCAATATTTGGAAAGTTGAAGTATTATTGCGAGGCTGTTAATCCAAAATCCCAGGTAATATTTTGGCATCTGTGTTGGAATCCTGCAATGGTAGATGGTGGAATTTGAATCCATTAAAGGTCTAGAATTGAAAGACATGGAACATTACATCACAGTAGAAGCCAATCACCACTGGATGTTGAGATAACAGCGTAAATTGTAACTTGCCCAAACTAATCCATTATCATCCATACGTTTGCTCGGTGAAAATTTAAATGCACTCATGTTGGCAAGTCCACTACTGCTCCGGGCAGGGCATTCCACGTTCTTACGACTCTCAGGTTAACGTAATTGCCTCTGAGACCTGTCCTTTCTTTTTCACCATTCAATGTAAACTTGTGACTCCTCGTGCTACTGATCACCATCCAATGATCAAGTCTCTCACTTTAAACCCTGTCTCAATCTCTGATCATCTTGTGTAGTTCAATTAAATCACCTCTTAAGATACTACTCTCTAACAAAAACAGCCTCAGCTCCCTCAGCATTTCTTCACAAGCCTTTATTTCCATACGAGGCTAGATTCTAGTTAATCTGCTCTGCACCCTTTCTAATGCTTCCACATCCTTTTTCAAATGTGATGGCCAAAACTGCACACAAACCTCCAAGGGCGGTCCCACCAGAGCTTTGTACAGCTGCTACGTGACCTCATAGCTCCGAAATTCAATCCTTCTCGCTAAGAAAGCTAAGACGCCGTCCACTTTATTAAACAGTTTATTCAAATACACAAACATCAGATCAACTGCTTTACCTTCATCTATCTGCAGACAGTTACTCAAAGAATTCAATGATTGTGAGGCATGACAGAACCTTTTTCAAAACCATGTTCATGATCTCTAATTGCATTATTGTTTTACAGATGAATTTAAATTCGAAGTCTCTCTTCCTTTCCCAAAATGTTTCCACAACAAATCGCTGATCCATAATTAGCAGAATTGTATCTCTCCCTTCCTTGAAGAAAATATGCAATTTTCGCTATACTGCAATCTTCCGGTACTATTCCTATAAGCAAGGACAACATAAAAACCAATGTCAAAGGCTCTCCAAAGCCAGCCGAGCTTCCCAAAGAATTCTAGGACAAATCCCAGTCGGCCCAGGCTAGTTATCGAATTTCACACTTTCCAGAATTGCTAATACCTCCTTCCTATGAACACCAATCCTGTCCAGTCTCATCGCCTCTATCGCCGTGTTCTGCCCGGCAAAATTATCTTTGTCCAATGGGAATGCTGAGGAAAACTATTCATTTAGCGTCTCTCCTCTTTGGACGACACACACAAATTGCTACGATTGTCCTTAATGAGCCCTAACCTTACACAAGTCATTCTTTTCTTGTAGAAGGCGTTAAGCTTTTTTTCCTCTTTCCTACATGCCAAAGACTTTTCATATCGCCCTCGTCCTCTCCTAACCTTTTTCTGTTGGTCCTTTCTGTTATCTTGTAAATCTTAAGCACACTGACTGAGCGTTCAAGCCTCCTTCTTCCACTTGACAAAATATACAACTTATTTACTAATCCACGTTTGCCTCCCTCGACCACTTCCTTCCTGCCTGACAGGTGTACACTTACCAAGGAAACGCTTTGATCAAGCTCTACTTTTCAGTTGCGAATATACCCTGCAGTTTCGTTCCCCATCCTGTGCATTCTAAATCTTGCCAAATCGCATCGTAATTGCTATTCATCCAACTATAACTCTTGGTCTGTAATATATACAGATCCCTTTCCACCGCTAAACTAAATGTAATCGGATTATGATTACGATCATCAAACTGATCAACCCTCACAACTTGGCCTGGTTCATTACCCAGTATCAAATGCCATGTGGCCCTCACCTTATCTGCACACTCTGTGAGGAAGCCCTCCTGTACACATTGGACATATACTAACCTATCTAAATTCTTCGAACGAGAAAGTTTCCAGTCAATATTGGAAACGTTTAATTCCCCTACAATACGTACCCTGTCACTTTCGCTTCTATTGAGAATCATCTTTGCAATCCCTCCTTCGACGTGTCTGGAAGTTTGCAGCTGCCTATAGAAAACTCCCAACAGGGGAATCTCTGCTACCCTGTTCCTCAGCTCAGCCATTCTACCTGAGTAGATGGGTCCTCATCAAAAGTTCTTTTACCAATGTAACACTGTCCTTGACTAACTATGCTACATAGAGAAAGTTAGCACTGCAGATGTTGGAGATCTGAGTCGAGAGTGTGAATTTGGAAAAACACAGCAGGTCAGCCAGCATACGGGGAGCAGGGGAATCGTCATTTCGGACATTAGCCCTTCACCAGAATCAAGAACAACGCCACATCTCCACCTCTTCTTTCACATTCCCTGATCTTACTGAAACATCTGAACCCTGTAACGTGCAAAAAAGCAATCCTGATCTATCCATGTCTACAAAATGGTCACATTACTGATATCCCAAGTTCCAACCCATTTTCAAATTAACCCATTATGTTGCCCGATGCTACCGTCCTGCGACGTTGAAAACATTGTCATGACTTCACTATTTTCAACCTTCTGTACAATGGAGCTATAAATAGGTTTGCCATCCTCTGCTGAATGATTTTAAAACCTCCAGAGGAGTATTAGCATTTTCCCCTCCCCCAAGATGTTTGTCTCCTTCTGGTCAAGGTTTTGACCACGCTATTTGTAAAGTTCCCACCTACCCCAGATGAGCCTGAATTATCCAGAGTCCCGCCCTCCTACCATTCTTGTCTTCACATTTTAAATAACACACTCTCTCTCTCTGTCTCTTCGTCCTTCGCTCTCTCCCACGTGGCATGGGTAACAAGCCAAAAACAACAACTCAGTTGCTTTTACCTCAGAGCTTCTAACCATGGTCCCTGGATTTCTGATTACATCTCATGCATTTTTCAACCTATGCCGTTGGTGTCCATTTAGAATAGGACATGGGGCTGCTCCCTCTCGTTCTTAAGGATCCAGAAAACACGATCCGATACATTATGGACGCTAGCACCTGGGAGACAACACATCAACGGAGAGACTCTCCCGTTCCCACAGAATCGCATGTATGGCATCTACCTACGGAGACCCCAATGACGAATGCTCACGTCCTCTCCCGGCTTCCCGTCTGAGCTACTGGCACACTCCTTGCGCCAAAAACCTGCATTCCGCTGTTTACCCCTGTTTATCCCTGTACCCTGCAACAGTATCCAAAACAGTATACGTGTTAGGCAGCGGAACGACCACAAGGGATCGCTGCACAAACTGGTTCGTAACATTTCCAACAATCACTCAAGTATCTTCATTTACAGGGGTAAAATATCTCCCTGGATCTGTTTATCGATAACTGTCTCTGCCACCCGAATGATTCTGCACTCATCCAGTGTGAGCACCAGTTCCGTAACACGGTCGTCAAGGAGGTGGAATCGAGAGTACTTCCCATGGGTGCACACCTCAAACATTCCACAAGTGTAATATTGCAGTGCATGAAAGAAAGAAATAAAAGCTGACCTGATTTTCCTCTGGTGGTGTACGGTGAGAGGAGGTTGGTGGGTGTTAGATATTACAGGTGTAGTTTTTCATGTGTAGCAACCACCCTCTTTATATACTTAGAGGTGGAAAACTGACCAGTTCCAGAAGCATCTGCCCTCTGGTAAATTTGAAATGGCTATTTCGCTTTCCAAACATACTGCTCCTGTTATAGAAATGCCGGCTACTACTACTGCAAAGTAAATTATAAAATGAAGATTTTTCCATCGCGATAGCCCCCTGGTTTCCAATCCAGGCCGCCACTCCCGCCGTAGAGACACGGCGTTCATATGTCAAGGCGTAGTTTGCACATTCTCCTCGTGTCTGCGCGTGTTTCCTCCAGGTGCTTCGGTTTCTTCCCACAATCCAATGATGTGCAGGCCAGTTGAATCGAACATGCTAAATTGCTCTTAGTGTGTGGTGCATCAGTAAGGGGTAAAGAGAGCGTATGGGAATGGGTCTGGGTGGGTTACTCTTTGGAAGGTCAGTGTGAGCTTGTTGGGCCGAAGTGCTTGTTTCCACACTGTGATCTTTTCCAGGATCGACATTTTACAGAACATTGTTTCCCTGACGTTCCCTGCAACATTGTATACTGGACATTCTCCATAAAAATGCATACCAGACATTATCTGGTGCATTCTGTGACTGATATTCTCCAGAAAGTTCCACAACTGGCATGATTTTGGACAGCGGGACGTCAGTTAATTGAAGAAAAGACAACATCCCGGAGGAAGAGGTTCGTATCAATAAAGAAAGCGACACACTTTCGAAGTCTCCTCGGGCAGTTAAATGGATGACTGTGGTTTCCCTGCATTTACGTTTGTTCCCAATACATGATGGATCACAATTTTAATAAATGACATAGATTTCTAACTTCCGTTTGTACTCAGGGAACAGGAAGATAATCATTCAGGATGTGTGTGGTGACAGGGTTTCATATGTTTTTCATCACATGTTTGTCAGTAATTCACATGATACCATTTGTTACTTCAATTGCGAAATTAAAACACTGAATACAGTGACATTTTTAATACTTCTCTGTCCTCAATAAAATGGGTGACGTTTCCGCAAGGTTCATGTATAATTTGTATGTTTTCCTCCTTCACAGTTAACATCCTGACCATCTATGTGCAGCTTTGTAAAGATTGTGGATTGTCTCCGTGTTCCAGTCGGTACCTGAGGGCCATGGCAGTCGCAGATCTCCTGGTCATAATATTCGACCTCATTTTGAGACACATTCCCTTTGTTTATTATGAACAGTTTTATTTCGTGAAGTTCATTCCGGTGTGTAATATCCACGCTGTCCTACTTTATGCAGTCACTGACTGTTCTGTCTGGTTCACTGTAGCTTTCACTTTTGATCGATTTGTGGCCATTTGTTGCCAGCAAATGAAAAATAAATATTGCTGTGAGAAAACAGCGACAGCGGTTCTGGGAACAGTGACCGTGCTGAGCGTTTTAAAGAACATTTTCTAGTATTTTATGCTCTTGGGTGAGTATCGGCTTGGGAACTCTCCCTGGTTTAGTAAAGCTCCAAGATATTTTTTTTATTCCCGTGTCTGGGTCTCAATTGAGTTTCTTCGCCATTTTCTAACCCCTGTTCTTCCATTTATCCTAATTCTGTTGCTCAATGTTTTCACCGTCAATATATTTTAGTAAGTAGCAGAGCCCGCAGGAGACTCTGGCGTCACACCAAAGATGAAGTGCATTGTGATAAAAAATGCAAAATCGAAAAAAATCTGTTATTTTAATGTTTGTGATCTCGGCCAATTTCATCCTGCTATGGTCTCCGTTAACGACGTTTGTTATATGGAAACGGTTGCGGTATTTGGGGTATAAGATAATCCGTCCATACTGGTTTTTGCTGCGGCTCGGTTTCACGCTGCAGCTCCTCAGTTGCTGCACAAATACAGCTATTTATGCCATAACTCAGACTAAGTTCAGACAGCAGCTGAAAAAGGTGCTGAAATATCCGTTTACCCAAATTCATCAGTTGCTGAAATTCTCTCATTAATAATTTCATCCAGGATTTTCCCATAGCTGATTAATGTTTCAGCAATAAAGCAGCCTGTCACTATGATAACAAATTGTGGGTAGTGTTTGATTCTCCAACTTTATCCCATCGGGGTTACGCAAACCTATCTCAATATTTGTTTCACCCCAGCAACCAGTGAGAATGTGCACTGGTTGTGAAATTAATTTGTAATTAATAAAAATGTTTGATTAAAGGTATAAGTGCCAGGGTCAACTACATTGTTTTTTGTCGTTGCGCTGAAGAAGCTGAGCTGGAGAGCGACAGACTGAGTTGCAATTCCTGGTCCTCAGATAACTGGAGGGGACCGAAGCCCAAGCTCAAGATTTGCGTTTTCATCTTTGACTCCTTGACTCCTTCCTTTTGCGACCGATCTCACACACCTCCCCCCATTCTGCTTCATCCTGTCCCACTCCAGCTCACTGTCTTTCTCCCTTGTCGTCACCCTTATTCTGACTTGCGAGGGGAACGGGAACGTGATGATTTACATGTTGTTGCGAGAGGAATTGAATTGGGATGGGTTCTCACACCCTTACTGGTGGAACAGAGCCGGAATAAGGTCACAAACTGTTGCGAGGTCAACAGAACAGAGGTAAATCAATAGGCCTGAGTTAAAACCACAGTAGAACAAACAGTTACCTCTGAGATGAACAGAGTGGGGAATGATCCATAGACAGTTGCTGGGGAAACCAAATGGGAGAGGGTAACAAGCCATTGGTGGGAAACCAGATTGAGAACCTGTTCACAGGCCCGAGCTGGGAGAAGAAGTTGCGAATAGTTTCACGGACTGTAGCTAAGGTTACATAGTGGGGATGTTGTCACAGCCCGTTGTTCTGGGAACAATGTGGGGATAGGATCACAGGCAGTTGCTTGGAGAACTGCGTTGGATTGGTCAAAGGCCGGTTCTAGATATACAAAAAGGGCCAAGGGTTTTATGATGTTCACGGACAACATATTGGATATACGTTCACAGGGCATTTTTGACGAACAGAGTGGGATTGCATTGACAGGTTTTTGCAACGAAAACAAAGTTTGGATGGGTTCGAAGGCGGTTGTTAGGAGGACAGATTGGGAATTAGTTCATAGGCCCTTGCTGGGAGATCAGGTTTGACTGAGCTTAACAGGCTGTTGGTTTGGGAACAAAATGAGGATTGGGTCACAGACAGTTTCTCGGAGAAGAGCGTGGGCATGGGCTCACAGCCCGTTGCTCGGGAATAAGTGTGTGGGTGTGTTCACACGCCATTGCTCGGGGAACAGAGTGAGGATCTGCTAACAAGCCTTTGCTAGGAAATCAGAATAGGCAGAGAACAGATTTGAGAGACGTTGACAAGCGTTTCTTAGCATATGGATTCACAGTACGTTGCAGGCAGAACAGCGTGGATATGTGTTCACAGGTCATTGCAAGGAGAATAGAGTCAGGCCGGGTTTGGAGTCCGGTGCTAGGAGAACAGAGTTGGAATGGATTTATAGACCTTTATTGGGGAAGAGTGTGTGGATGCCTTTACAGGATATTGTTTGGAGAACAGGCTGGGGATGGATTCACAGGCCAGTGCAAGGAGAACAGAATTGAAATGTATTCACAGGGAGTTGCTGGAGGAAACGTCTTGGAATGGGTACACAGACCAGTATCAAACAAAATAAATTTCATCACAGGCTGTTGTTTGGAGAACAGAACGGGGAAGGTTTCAGAAGCTCTTGCTCGGGTAAAAGAGTTAAGATAGGTTATCTGGCCGTTTCTCGGAGAGCAGTCTCGGGCTGGTTTCACGGGCCTCTTTTGGCGGAGCAGTGTAGGGATGCGTTCACAGGTAGTTGCTGGGAGAACAGAGTGGATATAGAATCAAAGTCCGCTGATAGGAAGCAGAGTGGGAATAGGATCAAAAGCTATTGCTCATGTTACAGAGCGGGGATTCACTGTCCGTCGTTCGGAGGACAGAATGAAGATAGTTGGTAGGAGAACAGCAGTGGAAATGGATTCAAACCGTTGCAAGAGGAAGAGACTGCGGTGGGAGTCACACGTTGTTGCCAAGAGTCGAACAGCCGTTGCTAGAAGAACCGGGTGAGGATGTTGTTCATTGGCTGTTCCTCGGGGAACAGAGCGGGGATGGTTTCACAGTCTGTTGCAGGGAAAATTGAAACTGGATGGGTTCACTATATGTTGAACAAAGAAGAGACTGAAGGTAATGTCACAGGCCGTTTATAGTAGTACAGAGTGAAGATGGATTCACAGACCATCGCCAGGCGAACTGGCTGGGGTCGGATTCATAGGTTGTTAATAATAGAACAGGGTAAGTTTGAGTTCGCAGGCTGTGGCTCGGAATAAATTTTGTGATGTGTTCAAAGGCAGTTGCTTGGCGAAAAGAGCGGGGCTTGGTTCATAGGTTCTTGCTAAGGAAACAGAGTGCGATAGGTTATCAGGTCGTTTCTAAAACCAGTGCTGGTGTGGGTTCACAGTCCACTTTTAATGGAAATATGTGGGGATATGCTCACAGGCCGTCGCTAGGCGAACAGGCTGGAGATGGCATCATAGGTCTTTGCAGGGGAACAGTGCTGGAATGCGTCCACACTCTCCTGTGACGAAACAGACTGAGAATGAGATCGCAGGCTGTTGCTTATGTTACAAAGCGGCTAGGGAATCAAAAATAACTGCGAGGCGAGTACGGTGGAGATTGGTTCACATGGCACTTCTGGGAGAATAGAGTGAGGATGGTTCTTCGGCCACTGCTAGAACAAAGAGTGGAGATGAGTGGACAGGCAGTTGCTGGGAGAATAGAGTTGGGATTGGTTGACAGCTCGTTGCTGGGAGAAAAGGGTATGGATATGTTCATAAGGTATGGTTAGGGAGACAGAGGGGGATGAGTTCACAGGCTGTTGCCAGGAAAACAGAGTTCAAACAGTTTAACAGGCCATTGCTGAGTTGCCAGAGCAGGAACGGGATCACAGAGCATTGCAAGTGGAACAACACCAGGATGGGGTCTAAGACAGCTGTTAGGAAATAAAAGTGTTGTGATGGGTTCACAGGTTGTTGCTAGGGTAACAGAGTTGACATAGATAAATCGGCTGTTGCTTGGAGAAGGGGATGAGTTCGCAAGCCATTGCTCGGTAACAGAATGGGAAATTATTCCCAGTCCGTTGTCCAGACAACATTCCAGAAATGAGGTCACAGAATGTTGCGATCAGAGCAGAGTTGATGTGTTCACAGGCCGTTGCTCTGTGAATAGAGTGCGAATTCGTTCACGGGCTGTTGCAGTGAAATAAAGTTGGTATAGGATCCCAGGCGTTTGCGAGGAGAAGAGTGTATGATTTTGTCCAAAGGATGTCGCTGGGAGAATATCCTGGAGATGGTTTCACAGTTTGCAGAAATGAAAATGGAGTGGGGATTCGATTGCTGCTAATTGCTGGGTGAAAAGAATGGGGATGAGTCCACAGGCCATTACTCAGGGAATAGAATGGACCTTAGGCACAAGCAGCTGCTGCTGCAACAGAGTGGCGATAGAGTCAACGGGTTCTCCTGCAGCAACATGGCCAGGACGAGATCACAGTACGTTGCGAATGGAACGGAATGGGTGAATGTTCACGGTTCTTGCTGGAGTGAAGACTTTTATTGTGACACAGCAGTGAACTCTTCTGATCATGAAACAAAGCACTCAAAGGCTCAAATTACATTGTAATCTGTTAAAGTATGAGTGACAGAGAACATTTAAAATTCTACTATTCAAAAATATCAATTTTATTCTTTAACGTTAAATTTGAACTTTATTCAACAACTATTTTCGGTTTATAATCTCCTTTCTCTGAACTGTCTGTTATCTACCTCCAACATTTCGACAATATGTTGATCCAATAAAAGCCTCTATTAAATTGACAGCAAAATAATTTTCAAAATCAAGCAGCGACAGTCGTTATTGCCGGCTGTCTTCTTTCAGCGACAGATCTCCTTGGGTAGCCTTCGCTCTCTTGCTGCTGAGATGATTCATTAGGTAAAGGAACGTTTGAGATAGAGTGTTTTAAATGACAGTCTCTCTCCAGATAGCAGTGCTTTGGAGTTGAAGGAATGAACTGTACCGGAAAGAGGCAGGGAAGTTTGAAAAGCTGGCAAGCCTGTCATGCAACTGACTGCAGGCAGAGGTTGTACTGATGAATTTGAAAATGTAACATTTGAGCTTGAACTCAGGTTCTGCGGCGTTTACACTGAAATTCGAAATCAACCAATGAGTTTACATTATGCCTCAAAATGATAAAACACAACCGAAGTTCAGTTTTACTCTTTCTCACAATTAAATCAATAAGACGATACAATTTTTCCGGGCATAACCAACCGGAGTTTTGTACAGTTAGCGGGGGACAACCAGCACCTACTGCTATCGAAAGGCTGCCCACAGACCCTGTCTCAAAAAGAAACCATTTTTCATGTGAAACAGATTTGCAGGAGAAGAGCAACGATGACCCGCGTTAAATTTATAGATAGGTTGAACAACACTCAAAGACGACACGTGGTTTTGAAATTGATTTGACGTAAATTTCGTGGAGGTTTTATCGTATCAGTGGATTTTTACAGAGTGAAATGCAGATAAATCCTGATGAGAATGGAAGCGTACACTTGTTCAAAAATGTGGATTAATCATTTCTTCTGGAGTTGAAGAATGATTTTTAAAATAATGCAATTTGTAATTCTCTGTCACTCATAATATAACGGATTACGAGGTAAGGTGAAGTTTTTGCGTATTAGTAGAAGGGTTTACCCATGTCGTAAAAGATTGGGGGAGCGGGACCAATATTTGGATAGGTTCACATAAAAAAAATCAGAGATTTGGACAGGTTTGAGCATGTCAGCTCCCAACAGATGTAACCACTTTCCAAATAAGAAACCGTCCTGGATCGTTAAATAATACGTGGGTGAGCCAATTAATTTAATGTCGGGTTATTTGTTGTTGGTTCAATTAAAAGAGAGATAAATGGCTTTGAAAATTGCTAAGGCGGTTCTGGTGTTTAATGATGATTCCCAATTTTGCCAGGAAAATTTAGAAGGAAAGGAAACTACATGACTTGTAGATATACCAAACAGGTTGGAATTGGTTAACAAAGGACAGACGTGAATGTGAAATTTTCAGCAATTATTCAAGGAATTAGATGCATTAGATAAAAAGGCGAGTGCATTCGAGTTAGAAAAAAAGTAAATTACAATTGGGGAATAGAGAATTCGAAGATAAATAGCCAGAGAATGAGAGGGGGAGAAGAAAGAGGGGGGAGGATAAGAGAAAGAGAGAAAGAGGTCTGAGCTGAGAAAGGATAGACATAAGATCGAGAACGAGACAGAAGAAAGAGACAGAGGAAAAGGAAGAAAGTGACAGAAGGTTCTTAGCTGAGCAAAGACATAGTGAAGAAAGAGAGAGGGAAAACTGTGCATAAAAAGGGAGAGAGAAAGAGGGAGAATTTGAACTTAGAAGTTGCGACTTACTCACCTAAGTCGAGGAAACAAGATGGTGATTACAAGCGAAGTTAGTGATATTTACAAATATGGCAAAACTGTGCCACATCTTGTTGAGAAAAATGTTGAAGCCTTCTTTATTTATTTAGAGAAATGTGCTTGGCAGATGGACTGGTCAGAGGAGTTGTGGATAATGCTTGTTCAGATTGAAATGCAAGGCAGAGCGAGTGAAGAATTTGCATAACTGTCAAGTGAGGGGTCAATAAATTATAAAGAGGGCAGCAGGCAATTTTAATTGTTTATTAATTTGTGCAAGGTAAATTGAGGTGCTGAATTTTCGGAAAGAAAGCCTTATCAGGCCTTATACATGTAATGGTAAGGGCCTAGGGAGTTTTGCTAAACATAGAGAGTATGGAGTGCAGTTTATTAGTGGCGTCGCAGGTAGACAGGACAGTGAAGAAGGTGTTTGGCCTGCTTTCCTTTCTTGATCAAAGTATTGAGCATCGGAGTTGGGAAGTCATTTTGCGGGTGTACAGGGCACTACTCACTTCACTTTTGGAATTTTTCGTGCAATTCTGGTCCGCTTCCTATCGGAAGAATGTTGTGAAACTTGACAAGGTGCAGAATAGATGAACAAGGATGTTGCCAAGGTTAGAGGACTTGAGCTATCGGGAGAGGGGGAACAGACTGGGGATGTTTTCCCTGGACGATCGAAGGCTGCGTGCCGACCATTTAGATGTATATAAAATCATGAGGGCCATGAATAGGATAAATAGAAAACGTCTTTTCTCTGGGGTTGGCGAGTCCAGACATAGAGGTCATTGGTTGAGGGTACGAGGGGAAATATA
Source organism: Chiloscyllium plagiosum (assembly GCF_037043375.1). Taxonomy (NCBI): domain Eukaryota; kingdom Metazoa; phylum Chordata; class Chondrichthyes; order Orectolobiformes; family Hemiscylliidae; genus Chiloscyllium; species Chiloscyllium plagiosum. The sequence goes on from NW_028270183.1 coordinate 42,445,008, forward strand.
TAAAAGGGACAAATGGGGCAACTTTTTCAGGCAAAGTGTGGTGCGTGTAGAGGAAGTGGTGGGGGCTGGGACAATTACAATACTTAAAAGGCATTTAAATGAATATATTAATAGGAAATATTGAGTGGGATATGGGCGAAGTGCCAGGAAATGGGATTAGTTTAGGTTCAGACGTCTGGTCATCATGGGTGGGTTGGACTGAAGAGTCTGTTTCCGTGCTGTAGACCTCTATGACTCTATAACTCTATGACTTTCGCGTTAGCCGATGCCAGACTGGGTTGAAGTGGCAGCTCAGGACTGGTTAATAAACTGTTGGGCTGATTGACAGAATGTCAGTACCAGGAATGCAGTTCATCCTTTGGAACGATTTAGCAAGGTCCACGGTGGATGTAACATACGTAGTTTTGGAGAAGCCCAATGAAGACCTGATAACTGAAAAGGTAAAAGTAAAAAGAACCTGGCATTTTCCAAGACTGAGTATGACAATATCTCACCGTCATAAGTCACTGCATGATGAAAACCTAAAGAGAAAGGTGAACGGTTTGATGTAATGATGCAGGAAAACTCTAAAAACCACGTGTTCAGACAGAACGGTAAATAATGAATTGGAATGTTTAAAAATGAAAGGCTAAAGCACTTGCAACAATAGAACGAGCCAAGATAATGTATATACTCTCACACTTACTCAGAAACAAGGAAGAGAATATTCCTGAAAGTTACCATTTGAAAGATAGAATCCTAAAACTGGAGTGGAGGTCCTGGCGGGCTCGTGCAGCGGAGACATGGGCAGAAGTGCACCAGATTGTGTTGACAGTAGCACACAGACTTACAGGCAGTACGTGAACTACCTGTCGGAGGTTACCAAGATATATGAAAGGTTCAGGTTAAGATACATAAACATCTCTTTTGACCTCGAATGCACAAGGATGTGGTTAACTTCTTTTGTACGTGTCATAATTGCCAAATTGAAAGTAAGCCAAAAGCAGTAATAAAACCAGCATCATTGTTGCCAATTCCCACCTTCAAAGAACAATTCACGACAGTAACGATTGACCGTGCAGGTCCCATCCACAGAAGCTGAAGTGGAAACCACGATTAGCTAACCGTAATGGGTAAGTCTGCCTGTTTTTCTAAGGTAAGTCCATTTCGAAACATATTCAAATGACAACTCTATACATTTTTTTCCTGTCTGACATCTTTACCTCATAGTTCAGACATTTTATCAATACAGCAGGGACATTTAAAACTGGCTTTGAAGGTATTTCCGATCCATTCTACCAATAATAATACGATATCCCCACGGGAAAAATTCAGAATCTGTTTTTAAGTTGCCACCTGCTTCAGTCTATGCTGTGCAATCTTTTGGTCCTGTTTAAATCACTCAACTATCCCATGTCGGCTCTCCCTCACCGCGGATACATATACCTAAAGCAGAAAGTGTAAAGGAAGAGTTACTAGCTTTCTTCCCGATTTATGGTCTTCCTAAAGAGATTCATTCTTGCAAGGGGTTTAAATTTACTGCTACTGGTTTAAGAAGTGATGGGTTGCTTAGGTATGCAGAACTTTAAATCCAATGCTTGTCATCCTGACTCGCAGGGAGCATAACAAAGGCGTCTGCAGACCCTGAAAGCCATGTTAAGTGTATGCTGTCGGAATGATCCAACTGATTGTGATAAAGGTATCCCATTCGCACTGTTTGCCGTGAGAGATGCCACAAACGAATCTACTAGTTAATTTCCTTCGAGTTAATATTTGGACATGAAGTAAGAGGACCTCTGAAATTCATTGAGGAGAAATTGACAGGACCCAAGTCGGAGATCTAACACTAGGATTATGTATCGGAGGTGAGGGAGAGACTACATTGGATAGTTGAGTGATTCTGTTCGCCGAGCTGGAAGTTTTTGTTGCAAACGTTTCGTGTCCTGTCTAGGTGACATCCTCAGTGCTTGGGAGCCTCCTGTGAAGCGCTTCTGTGGTGTTTCCTCCGGCATTTATAGTGGCCTGTCCTTGCCGCTTCCGTTTGCGAGTTCCAGTTGTCTGCTGTAGTGGCCGGTATATTGGGTCCAGGTCTATGTGTTTGTTGATGGAGTTTGTGGATGAGTTCCAAGCTTCTAGGAATTCCCTGGCTGTTCTTTGTTTCGCTTGCCCTATAATGGTAGTGCTGTCCCAATCAAATTCATGTTGCTTGTCGTCTGCGTGTGTGGCTACTAGGGATAGCTGGTCGTGTCGTTTCCTGGCTAGTTGATGTTCGTGGATGCGGATCGTTAGCTGTCTTCCTGTTTGTCCTATATAGTGTTTTGTGCAGTCCTTGAATGGATTTTGTACACTACGTTAGTTTTGCTCATGCTGTGTTTTGGGTCCTTAGTTCAACAAAACTAAGGACCCGATACCCATCATGAGCAAAACTAACATAGTGTACAAAATCGCATGCACGGGTTTAGCCCGTGTCGTAACAGCAGGTTGTTGTTTCTCTGGCTAACTTTCATAATGATGGCTTATTTATATCGCAAACACGAGATCGTCTCACTGGTTCAATGGAACCAAAACAGTCGCATTCAAATTCGATTGAGTTTTATTATCCTGTGGCATAATTTAAACCGATTTGTTAAGTTCTAACTGTTGTGAACATGGTAACCAAATATGTTTTTTTTTCATATTCCAGGACACACTAAGACGGCTAGTAGGTCATATGCCAGGTGCCTGCAACCTCTCACTACCAAAACAACTTTAACTGTCTCTTCAAGGAATAAGGTAGGACTTCAATTTCATAAAACATCAGCAATTAGGAAAAAAAAATCGTACCATCATAACGAAACGATGGCTTCATTATTTGTTTCTTATTTTTAAACTGATTACAGCTAAATAATTTGTGTGTGTGTTCATATATATATATATATATATATATATATATACATACACACACACACACACATATATATCCACACATACTCATTGTTATCTGTTCAATCCTATCCAATATTTATCCATTAAATTCGCGAAACTGCTATCACTTTCTTATCACAAGGAATATGTACGATTGTAACCTAAAAGTCTGTGACATTAGACTTGAACAGAATAGCGTCATATTAGTGTCTTTCATACCTTCCAAGAATGAAAGAGAGTTGTGATCCGCGTTTACAACTATTACTGAGACATTGTTCTTCATGTAAACAGTAAAATGTTGGAGGGCCCGTACCGAACTCAATAAGTAATTTTAAATGCTATGGTATTTTCTCTGATGGGTGTTGGGTTTCTTTGAAATGGAATGAACTACGCGTTCAATTCAATCATCATCTTGCTGTAAAGTAACTGTTCCTCCAACTCTCATGACACTAGTATCGATTGCAACTTTGAAGGGTTTCAGAATGTTTGGTGTCTCCAAAACTGGTGTGGTGGTTCACACTGCTCCAAATTGTCAAGTACTTCCTGGCATTATTCTGTCAACCCAAATGTTACGTTCTTTTTCAGAAAATCGTGTAACGGTGCCAATGCACTGCAGATGTTTGGAACAAACTTCCGGTAAAATCAGGTTACTCCCAACAAACAAAACACCTCTTTCTTCGAGGGTGCTCGTGGAAATTCCTCCCTTGACTTCGTCTTTGTATTTCTTGGGTTCAACCTTCCATGACCGATTTTATGATCCAGGAACGTCACCAATGCTATCCCGAATTTTGTTTTCTTAAATTGTATTACATGTTGTTTTCTTAGTCTTTCAGAAAGCTCAGCCAACTGTACCATGTGATCTTTCCATGATTCACGAAATATACCAACATCATCCAGATAAACTGCACAGTTTGTTAATCGAACCACAACTCTGCTCACGAGTATTTGCAAAGTGGCCAGTGTGTTCTTCTTTACATCGGGCATCACGTTTTATTGATATCGTCCATGTTCAAACACAGAAAATTATCTTGCTTTCTTTGACGAAGATAGCTGCCGAGAAGCACGCTGGAAGTAGAATTTATTATATAACTGACTTAACCAACCTCCTCTCAACAGTCCTTCAACCTTAGTATTATGAGTCCCATTTTGTTCCAGCAGTGACCTTCTGATAGTCCACACAAAATTGATGAATCCTGTCAGGTTTGCGAACTAACAGGGTCAGCCAACTCCACTCGCTCTGACCTGATTCAGCATTGCACACAATTCTTTTTGCAGGTGTGTGTCTTTGAAACGATTAAGACAGTAGGAGCGTTGCTGAATCGGAAAAAAAATCCTTACTTTTATCTCATGCACAATCGCATTAGTCCACCCCGATCGATTCCTGCATATCCCCACATTTTGCCGCAAAAAACCTTTCAAATGCATCTGTCTTTGCTCCTGAGACAGATAGGGAGAAAGTGAGGTCTGCAGATGCTGGAGATCAGAGCTGAAAATGTGTTGCTGGAAAAGCGCAGCAGGTCAGGCAGCATGCTGCCTGACCTGCTGCGCTTTTCCTGAGACAGATAGTTTAATTGCCTTTCCAACTCCTCACGGGCTATCTCGTTGTTTTCCGTATTTTGAAGCACATAAAATATCACAAGGCCTGGCTTTGATTCCTCACACTCCAAGGTATTAACTAACACGGGTTTTGCCATTTCCTTCCCTGAATTAAAATAAGGTTTCAACATATTGACATGACAGACAATGCAGTTTGTTTTTCTGTTCGATATCTTTCCGAGATTGAGTACCTAGCACAACTATTTGCTAAATTGAAAGTGATCACTAAACCTGGTTTTGAACGGATCCCTCACACTTCCTGCCAGTACAAATAAGTTATTACGAATGGAAGACGTTCGAATTTTCGTGTCTTCTATCTCCAACCTGCTTTCTCCTATGCTTTGCTGTCTTAAGGTGATTGTTGGTCTGCTCAACTACTCGATTTAATCTCTCCCTCACCTCCCATACATAATCAAAGTGCAAGGTCACGATTTCGATTTGTCATTTTTTCTTTCATTAATTTCAAAAGCCTACTCACTTCTTTTCCGAAATGAAAAGATAGGGAGAAAACCGAGGACTTCCATTTGAAGCTGTTCTATTGGTGAACAAAGCGAATGGGATAACTTTACCCAATCATTCGAGTAATCCTGAGAGTAGGCGCTTACCATTCTCTTCAGGGTCTGAAGCCATCTTTCTAATGCTCTCTGGGATTCAGGATGATATGCACTTGATTTAAAATGCGGCATGCCTAAGCGATCTGTGACTTCATTGAACAACCAAGACAGAATGATCGAATATCTCTGAAAATCCATATCACATGAAGAAGGGTACTCACTCCACGAACAACATTTTTGGCTTAATACATCATCATGGAATTGCCTCTGGAAATCTGGTAGACACATCGATTGTTGTTAGCAAGTACTGGTTCACGTTTAGTTTTTTGGAGAGGACTTACACAATCAATTATTACCGTCATAAAATATATTTTGAATGTTGCAATGGGAACACAAAAGTGTTGGTTTTATTACCTTTATGTCCCTATCTTAATATTTGGAGTGTATGAAATGTACAACAAATTTTAGCCCCATCCTTGTGTATTCCATTCCAACACAAATGCTTTTGTAAAATTACCTGACGCTTCCGTTCACCTTGGTGGCAGTCTGCTGGTAGATCATGTGCTAGCCAAAACAATTCCTGTCCTTATGCTACTGTTAAAATAATCTGGTGCACTTCTGCCCATTTCTCATTGCACTAACCTCTCCATTTTCGTTTTAGGATTGTATTTCTTGAGACAATAATCCTCATTAATATTCTCTGCCTTCGTTTCTGAGTATGCATCGACATATATATATATATATTTTATTTTCTCGTCCTTCTGTTAACAATCCATTAGCCTCCCAGGCCGAAACACTTCTGTATGATCCTCTACCTGTTCAGGTTTTCCTTCACCATTCTGTCAAACAGGATGTACGTTAACTGAACCTCAACACTTTCATCTTTCTCTTTCGTTTTTGCTTTGTGCTGTGACTTGTGATCGTACGATGTTATTACTACACAAACTTGAAAAATGTTAGGGCATTTTCCTTTAAACTCAGTTCCCTGGTCTTTCTTTGAACTCTCCACAACAAGGAATATCACTCCAAACTTGGATTCTGCTCAGTCCTTCCCAAGAACAAACTGTATTCTACGAACTGACGCACTGCTAATCATACTCACTGTTTACTACCTACTTTGGAATTGCCAATCCAAGCTTACTTTACACAGGGGATCGCGAAATCCCTGTCAACCGCTCCCAGAACTTACCACTTCCTTCAGTAACAGGTCAGAATGAGTGCAGGTACGTTCATCTCTTAATATTAGAGACAGGTCAGATCATGCATTTCACAATTTTATGACTTCCCTTCATTCTCACGGTGTTCATTCAGAGTAAACGTTCTGCAGAACGGCGAATCCTTTCCAGGGACAAAGTACTAACTTCATACGTGCCCCCTGCCTAGACTTTGCATTCTCTTGCAGCTCGGCCACTTTTCTTGAGACAATATATATATTTTATTTTCTCGTCCTTCTGTTAACAATCCATTAGCCTCCCAGGCCGAAACACTTCTGTATGATCCTCTACCTGTTCAGGTTTTCCTTCACCATTACGTCAAACAGGATGTACGTTAACTGAACCTCAACACTTTCATCTTTCTCTTTCGTTTTTGCTTTGTGCTGTGACTTGTGATCGTACGATGTTATTACTACACAAACTTGAAAAATGTTAGGGCATTTTCCTTTAAACTCAGTTCCCTGGTCTTTCTTTGAACTCTCCACAACAAGGAATATCACTCCAAACTTGGATTCTGCTCAGTCCTTCCCAAGAACAAACTGTATTCTACGAACTGACGCACTGCTAATCATACTACTGTTTACTACCTACTTTGGAATTGCCAATCCAACCTTATTTTACACAGGGGATCGCGAAATCCCTGTCAACCGCTCCCAGAACTTACCACTTCCTTCAGTAACAGGTCAGAATGAGTGCAGGTACGTTCATCTCTTAATATTAGAGACAGGTCAGATCATGCATTTCACAATTTTATGACTTCGCTTCATTCTCACGGTGTTCATTCAGAGTAAACGTTCTGCAGAACGGCGAATCCTTTCCAGGGACAAAGTACTAACTTCATACGTGCCCCCTGCCTAGACTTTGCATTCTCTTGCAGCTCGGCCACTTTTCTTGGGGTTTGCATTGCTACTTTCACTAATGCCACTGATTTCGCTGGTTTTACCACATCTTTTCCCACAGTGTCTTTCTTTAATGAGCAGCACGGTGTCTTTAATTATCCCCATTTACAATATTGCAAAAACCTGAAGACTTGCAAATCATTTCCGCTTTCTCGGGATTTTTTTTAAACTGCGGTAAACAGTTACCTGTGTTCTCTATTCGATGTTTTGTAGTGTCGGGTCGCCCCTTCTCCTAATTTCTACCTCTCACAGGATGAAATTATTGCTGAATGCGAAACTTTCCATTCTGCATCTTTGTATATTCTTCCGCCATCTCTGCTTCCCTTTTCATTTCTTCAACTTTGTGTTCATCCACATGAATTCTTATCATCCCTGCAAGTGAGTTTTTAAACTTCTCCGTGAGACTACTCTGTCTTACAGCGTCATAGGTCTTATCTATTTTAAAGATCTCAACCATCCACGATGTTTAATTCTTATTAACTCAACAGAATTCTGACATCGTTCCTTCTTTATGTTTCTGAACGGCTGTCTTTCCACTTTTAAGGCCAATCCATAAGCACTTAAACATTCCAATCGGTGCTGCAAATGCTGCACTAGCTCTGCATTACAGCTTAGCCTGAAATAGCATTACCCACAAGTCCTGTCACCACTCCACCTGCCTCGCCAGTCTTTCAAACGAATGGAAGAAATATGCACCTCTTTCTTAACAAAATGTTGCAGTGATTTAATATATTTGTATACATCACTGCCTTTTTCCTTCATCGACACCCTGTTAAACTGACAATCGTAACAAAGTCGCCACTTCTGAAGTTCAAATTCTCTCTCCTTTTCCCTTCACATTCTTTATTTTCCCTCTGCCATTCTTCTCTCTCGTTCTCGCTGTCATTCTTCTCTCCCACTTTGCTCAGCTAAGCATCTTCTCTCTCTTTCTTTTTCTTGCTATCCTTCCTTATTTCCTCTTTCTTTCCTCTCTATTTGTTTCTCACTTCCTCTTTCTTCTCCCCTCGTTTGCTCAAATAAGAACATTCCCTCTCTTTCTTTCGTGCTTTCTCTCTCTCGCTTTCTTTTTCCTGTCTCTTTCTTATTTCCTCTTTCTTCATTCTCTCTTGCTTTAGCTTTCTCCCTCCCTTTGTTTATCTTCGAATTACTTCAATTTTACCTTCCGATTCTTTGTCATTGTGCTGCATTTGCCAGTTTTTCTGACATTCGTACGTGCTTGAGTCACTCGCCTGAAATTTTAGATTTATTTTAATCATTAGTTATTTTACCACAGTTTAAAAAAAAATCTGTTCAAGTTGAAGTGACAGATAACGCTACAAAATCCAATTATCAAAGTAAAATACCCAACTTGTTCTTTAATTCAAAAAGAAACTTAAATGAATACATTTTAGAAAATCTAAGCTTCCTTTCACTTCCAGTTCTGTTCTCTACAATCAAGTCTATAACGAAATATCGATTCAAGACAACCCCCCATTAAAATTTAATTTTCAAAACAAGACAGCAGCTGCCATCATCGGCGTCTTTCTTCTTTGAACTGAAAATTAAAGCAACTTCCTGTGTCATCATCAGTTGTTGGCTGCGAAGTTGTTTCACAAGAAAAATGTACGATTGTGGAGAGTGTTTTCAATGGCAGCCACCCTCTGAATGGCAAGCAGCTCTCACTCTCTCCCTGGTTATGTCTCAAATTCCAACGTACTTATATCACAAATATCGGATAGTCCAAGTGGATCGATGGTGTCAAAACAGAACAATACAAATTCAATTGGGTTTTCGATCCCGGGGCACAATTTGAAATGATTGGTTGAATTCGAACTTCTCTGAACATAGCAGCCGAACATTACACATTTTCAATTTTCCAACACACCCTGCGTCTGCTAGTCAATCACATGACAGATGCTGATCAACGTTGACTGCCAAAACAAATTTCACACTCTCTTAATTGTGCAGGACATACCTTGAGCGTCAGAAGACGTGACAGAGCTTAACACGCCGTTGCAATGAGAACAGCGTTGGCAAAACTTCACAATATATTGGCAGGAGAAAAGAATGAGAATAGATGCAAAGTTTCTTGCTTGTAGAACAGAGAGGAGATGCTTGCGAAGGGAATGGAGTGGGGCTGAGGTCATGGGCCGTTGCGAGGAGAACAGCGAGGGAATGTGTTCAGTAACCAGTCCTTCGGTTATTGCCAGGGTAACAAATGCGAAATAGATCAAGAGGCCTTGCTGTGGAAACAGTGTGGAGCTTGTTTCACAGCCAACAGAGTCCAGATATGTTCACTGTCTGTTGATAGAGGAACAGAGTTCGAATTTAATCAGAGGACTTAGCTGGGTGAACAGACTTGACTTCGATTAACAGGCTGTTACAAACAGAACAGCGTTGGGATGCGTTCACTCTATGTTGTCAGGAGAAAGGCGTGGGAATGGTTTCAAAGTTGGTTGCTTGGAGAATACAGAGAGGAAGTTTTCACTCGCCGAATCAAAGTGAACAGACTGGGTATGGGGTAACAGACAATTGTGAAAACAGAATGGGAATGTTTTCAGAGACAGTTGCTGAAACAACAGTGTGGGAATGGGTTCATCGGCGGCTGAGAGGAGAAAAGAGTGAAGATGAGTTCACAGGCCATTGCTGGGAGACGGAAGTCTCGATGGGTTCAATAACTATTACCAGAAGAAAAGACTGGTGTTTAGTGCTCAGCACCTTGCATGGAAATTAGAATTGTGATTGATTCTCAGGTCGTTGGTAGGAGAACAGAATGGTGGGTAGGTTCACAGTCCATTGCTGGGAAAACGAAGTGGCGATGGGTTCACTAGCAGTTACCAGGAAAACAGAGTGAGTTTGGATTCGCAGGCTGTTACAATGGAGACAGAGTGGAGTTGGGTTCACCGGCCATGGTCAAGTGGAAAGTGCCAGTGTTGGGTCACAACCAGTTGCTCGGAGTACAGTGTAGCGATTGCTTCACAAGCTTTTGCCATGGTAACAGAGGTAAGAAAGATAAATAGGTCTTGCTGGGAGAACAACGTATGCATGTGCTTACAGACCGCTGCTCAGAGAACAAAAAATAGTTCATTCACAGGCCATTGGTCGGAGAAATATTGGGGATGGGTTCACAATCTGTTGGAAGAAGAACGGCGTGCGGATGGTTTCACAACCTTTTGTAGTATAACAGAGCGGGCATGGATTCACTGGCCATTGTTCTGTAAACAGAGTGCGGATGGGCTCATATGTTGTTCCTAGAAAAATCAACTGGCGCTGGCGTCAGGGGCACTTCCAATGGGAGGAGAGGTGGAATGCATTGAAAACATCTTGATAGGAGAACATTGGATCTTGCGGAGAACACACACAACATAGGACTTGATAGACGATTGATTGGAGAACACAGTGGGGATGGCTTCACAGGCCGGTACAAGGGAAACAGAACTGAGGTACGTCAATAGGCCTTTTCTGTGAGAATAGGTTTGGAATAGATTCTCAGGTAGTTCCGAGAGCAACATAATGGGAAAGAGATCACGGGCAGTTGCTGGGAGAACAGAATGGGATGGTTCGCAGGCAGTTCCGAGGAGAACAGAATAGGGTGGGTTCACAGGCAGATGTTCAGGGCATAGAGCGGAGATGTGGTTGATAGGCAGTTGCCAGGAGTACTCAGTATGGATTCGATTGCGAACGGAGTGCGATGATTTCACAGGACTTTGCTCGGAGAACAGATTTGTGGTAAGTGTACAGTTTGCTGCAAGAAGAGAAGAGAGGATTGTTTCACAGTATGTTCCTATGACAGTAGAGTGAGCATGCGTTCATAGGCCGTTTGGAGGGGAACAGAATAGGAATGGATTGACAGGCCATTGCTCGGGGACAGAGTGGTGATGGGTTCACAGGCTTTTGCTATGTGATAAGAGTGGGAAGATTTCGCTGGTCCTTTCTCCGCTATCAGATTTAATTTGTTCTGCCAGGGTCAGTGCAACAGTGACACTTCTTTCAATCTGCTCTCCAATGGGAGAGTGACGCAAACACAGCGGTGTCAGTCTGTTTTCCCCTGAGTTAGTGATATAGAGATAGTAATGTTAGTCAGCTCCCGCTGCTGTCAATGGTGCACAAACTGTCGGATCAGTTAGTTCTCCCTGGTGTCAGTGGCATAGTCACAGTGGTGTGAGTCTTTTCTCCATGGTATAAGTGATACAGACACAGTGGAGTTAGGCTGCTCTCCCTGGTGTCAATAATACAGACAGACTCATTGTGTTCAGACTACTGGCCTGAGGCTCGGGACTGCACGCACAGTTAGATCTGTCTGTTCACCCTGGTGTCTGTCATTAGCAAACAGTGGAGTCAGTCTGCTATCCTCGGGGTCCACGGTACGCGCACAGGTGTGTGTGTATGGGGAGGGGGGTGGTGGGTCAGTCGCCTGTCCTAGGTGGCAGTGACTCAATCACAATGTGGTTAGTTTACTCTCTCTGTGTTAGGTTATTAGCACACAGTGGGGTGGGTCTGCTCTCCCCGTGGCAGTGCTACACACACAGTGAGTTTTGTGTGTTCACCACGGTGCCAATGATACTGAGGCACTGTTGTCAGACTGCTTTGCTTGGGTTAGTGATACAAAATAGTGGTGTCAGACTGTTCTCACCTGGTCAGTGAATAGTCACATAGGGTACATCTGTTCTTGCCACGGTTAGCCATATAGACACCGTGGGGTCAGTGTGCGCTCCTCAGAGTCAGTGATGTTCAAAAGGTCAAGTTAGCCTGCTCTCCCCAGATTCAGTGAAACAGATACAGTATGATCGTCTGTCTTCGTGGTGTCAGTGATGCACGAACAGAGGCGTTTCTCTGTTCTCCCAGGGGTCATTAATACCAATATAGTGGGGACACTCTGCTCTCGCAATTGATAGTGATGCATACTCAGTGGGGTCGTTCTGCTCTCTCCGCGTCTGTGTACAGTCACACAGTTCAGTCCACTCTCTCCGTGGTTAGTGATTCAGTAACAGGGGTGTCAATTTGCTCTCCCTATTGTCAGGGATACTCAGAGAGTGGCATCGGTCTCCTGTCCCGGGGTTCATTAAAAAAAGAGTCAGCAATGTCGTGCTACATCCCGTGATCAGTGACACAGCCTTGGGAGGGTCAGTCTCTTCTCCCCAGGATATTTGTAACAGGACAGTGGGGTCAGTCTGCTCTCTTCAGGATAGCAGATACAGACAGTGGAGCCAGCGTGCTCTTTCTGTGGTCAGTGATATACACACACAGTGGGGTCAGTCTGCCCTCCCACTTTTCTGATAAAAAAGTGGGGTTTTCGTGCTCTCTCCGAGGTCAGCGTTACAGACACTGCTGGGTGAGTCTACTCTACCAGGTTCGGAGATACCCCTCCGGGGTTAGTAATACAGAAATCGGAGGTTCAGTCTGGACTCCCAATTTTAAAGACACAGTGGGGTCAGTGTGCTCTCCCTCGGATCAGTAATACAGGAATAGTAGGTTCATTCCGCTCTCCCCGGATTCAGTGATACATACTCAGTTGGGTGAGCCTGCTTTACACGGGTCAGTGATTGAGACACATTTGGGTCGGTCTGCACAACCTGGGTCAGTAATACAAACACAGTGGGGCCAGTCTGCTCTCTCTAGTGTCAATATTGTAGGCACAGTGAAGCCAGTTTGCTCTCCCCAGGTCCATTGATAAACACGCATTGGTCTTGGTCGGCTCTCCCTATTGTCTGCGATACACACACCTTGGTGTCAGGCTCCTCCGCGGCCATCCGTATTCCAGACAGAGTTGGGGTTATCTCCTATCCTGGGATTAGTGACACAGACATAATAGGGTCAGTATGGTCTGCAGAGTGACATAGAATCATAGTTTAATTGCAAAGTACAGTACAGAAACAAACCCTTCGGTCCAACTCGTCCATGCTGACCAGATATCCAAATCTAATCTAGTCCTATTTGTCACCAATTGGGCTATATCTCTCTATACCATTCCTATTCGTAGACGACTCCAGATGCCTTTTGAATGCTCAAGTTGTATTAGAGACCACTACTTTCTCCGACATCTCATTCCACAGATGCACCACGCTCCTCGTGAAAAAGTTGCCCTTTAGGTCTCTTTTATATCTTTCCTTCCACAAAACCGTTGCTCTATAATTCTGATTTTCCCATACAACAGGGAAAATACCTTGTCTCTTCATCTTCTCCATGCCTCTCCTCAATTTGGAAACATTCATACGGTCGCCACTAAGTTCAGACCAGTGAGCCTTACCCCTGTTGAACGAAATGTTTTGAAAGCATTATAAGAGATACGATTTATAATCATCTAGCAAGAAACAATTAGATTGGCAATAGTCAACGTGGTTCCGTCAAGGGCTGGTCGTGTCTCACAACAGTCGTTGAGTTTTTGCAGAGGTTGAACACGCATGTGAATAAGGTTAGGACAGTTGGAATGGTGTATGTGGACTTCAGTAAAGCCTTTGATAAGGTTCCACATTATAGGCTCTTGGAGAAAATGCGGAGCCATGGTATTTAGGAAGATTTAACAGTTTGAAATAGAAACTAGGTTTCAGTAAGAAGGCAACGAGTGGTGTTTGATGGAAATGATTCAGTCTGGAGTCCGGTTACTAGTTGTGTGCCACAAGGATCGGTTTTGGGACCACTGCTTTCCGTCATTTTTATGCATCACTTGGACACAGGCATAAGTGGTTGGGTTAGTAAGCATGGAGATGACACCAAAGTCGGTGGACAGTGTGAAAGAATGTTGCAGTTTGCAGAGAGACTTAGATAAACTGCAGAATTGCGCTGAAAGGTGGCAATTGGAGTTCATTGCAGATATATGTGAGGTCAGTAACGTTGGAAAGAATATCAAGAAGGGAGAATACTGGGTCAGTGGAAAGAATCTTGTGTAGTGTGGATGTGCAGAGTGATCTTTGTATCCAATAACATAGGTCATTGAAAGTTGTCACTCAGGTTCATCGTGCTGTCAAGAAAGCACGCGGTATGTTTGGTATTATTGGGAGAGGGATTGAGTTCCGGAGCCGTGATGTCATGCTGCAACTTTGCAAAACGCTAGTGCACCCTTGCTTGGATTATTGTGTACAGTTTTGGACGCTCCATTAGAAGAATGACGTGGAAGCTTCTAAAAAGGTGCGGAGAAGATTTACCAGGATGTTGACTCATCTACAACGAACGCTTTATAAGCAAAGGCCAAGAGACTTGTGTATGTGCCAATTAGAGAGAAGAAGAAGAAGAGGGGATTTAATAGAGACAAAAAAGATGATCAGAGGATGGGATAGGGTGGGCAGTGAGAGTCTTTTTCCGAGGATGATGACATCGATTTGTCCGAGGGCGCATAGCTGCAAATCGAGGAGTGATAGATTTAAGACAGATGTCAGAGGCAGGATCTTTACTCAGAATGTGATATGGACGTGGAATGCCTGCCAGGCAGTGTAGTTTATGCCGCCACATAAGGGACATATACACAATCCTTGGATAAGAATATGGATGATGACTAGATAGTGGAGGGGGTGGGCTTAGATTAGTCCAGAGGTCTGTGCAACGGCGAGGGACGAAGGCCCTGTTCTGCGGTGGATTGTTCGATGTTCTGCCTCGGATGGTCCAGGGAAAAAAGCCCGGCCTATTCACCCTGTCCCTATAGGTCAAACCCACTAACAATGGCAACTTTTTTGCAAATCTTTCTGAATCCTTTGAAGTTTACAACGTCCTTCCGACAGCAAGGAAACAGGAATTACATGCAATATTAGAAAAGCGACCGAATCAATATCTATTACAGCCACAACATGACTTCCCAACCACGGGGTCAGTCATATGAGATAGTGAGTTCAGTGCTCTAAACGCAGTGTTCATGATACACACACAGTGGTTTCAGTCTCCTCTCCCCAGGGTCAGTGATAAAAGCACAGTGGTGTCATTATGCTATCGGCAGAGACAGTGATATTGACACAGTGGGGTCGGTCTCATCTAATTGTTGTCAATGACACAGAATCAGTCGGTTCAGTGTGCGAATATAGGGCCAGTGAAACGGAGATAGTGCAGTCAGTCTGCTCTCGGTGGGGTCAGTGTTACAAACACAGTTTAGTCAGTCACTGTTCCCCAGGTTCGGTGATATACACACAGTGAAGGCAGCCTGTTCGCTCCTGGTTCAGTAATACACAAAGGGTAGTGTCTGTCTGTCTTTTCACCCCTGGGTCTCTCAACAATTATATAGATGGTCAGACTGCTCTCTCCGGATTTTTTTGGAGATAGACAGAGTGGAGTTAGACTGTTCTCTTCAAAGTCGCCGGTGCACCTACAATGTTTTTAGTCTGCTCTTCATGGTGTTCATGTTGCAAAAATCAGTTGGGTCAGTCTAATTTCCCAGTTGCAAGGCTTTCAGTGACGTTAACATTCTCCCCAGTGTCAGTGATACAGGCACACCGGGGTCAGTCAGCTACAACGGCGTCAGTGATACATAAACAGTAGGGTCATGCTATTCCCTCCAGGGTCAGGGAGGCAGACAAATTGCGGTGAGTCTGCTATACATGGGGTCGGTGATATGCACATACAGTGTGGTCAGTTTTCTCACCGCTTTGTCAGTGATACACAAACAGTAAGACCAGCCTACTTTGTCTCGAGTAAGTGAGACACAAAGAGTGAGGTCACCCTGCTCTCTTCATGGTCAGTGATACATAATCACTTGCGCCAGTCTGTTCTCATCCATGGTGAGAGGCGGAGATGTTGGTCACGATTAGAGTATATTTCCAAGAAATTAAGGCATTGTCTGGAGGAGAGGATGCCACATGGAAATGAACAGTTATAGAAGGTAGAACAATTGGAGGCACTGATCTACGAGTCATAGAAAGTATTGGAGAGGGAGCACAGAACAGGAAGATCCCAAGCTTCATATCCACCCTTTTGAGAAAAACCTGCTTTCACCTCTGTAATACTGATCCCTCACTAAGTCAGCACAGACCAGGATTGGTAACTGTCAACTCCCATACTTTTCGTAGGATAGGGCAGTGCAACAGAGTTGAACGTAGGCATCTCATCAGAGCGGGAGAGGTGGGGCGGGGAGGGGGGGGGGATGGGATGGAGTCCGAAATCTTTCAGCACTGTACTCTCCCATCAGAATTTTATTAGCGTCATGAGTTGCTGTTTTGAGCCCGCGAATTGCTCTCTGCTCTGTTCACTGTGAGTAATCTTACACTGATGCACATTTTATTGATGGCTCCATAGTTCCCTTTCCTTCGTATCTCTGACTGAGTGTCTGTCTTCAATGCGGTGATGGGTGAGACAGGAGTCGGGAATTCGGCTGAGTCAGGAACTTCCTGAGGACATTCAGCAGACAGGGGAAAAGACAGGGACAATAGTTAGGCTGACGAAATGAAGTAAACACATGTTTAATGGCCCTGAATCCTATGGTGATGTGGAAATCTCCTGTCTCCATCCCGGGCATGAGCTGCCTCGTTTCTCTGGAGCATTGAGTTCTGTTTACTAAGGATCTGAAGTAACTGCAAGAGCGAGAAGTTTTGTCAAACAATTCGTCCCACTCTGTGAGGGATAAATTATGGGAGAGATACTGGGTGATCCAAAAAGATTGCAGGAAAATTTCAGGTTCGCACAATTGTATATGAAGAAGGCGATTTGTTTCAGGAATCACTGGGATAAGTACTCAGAGATGAGAAAATTGCACGCACGCAAAGTGAATGTCTGGTGGCGTGTCAACGAAGCTATGAACACTCGTGCTGTGGACCAAAATGCAAATCTCACAGTTGCAAATGATGACATTTGAATTCAATAATTGTTAATAATATTTAATTATAATTTAGATGTGAGCATTGAGCAACTGCTAATGTAACACAAATCCCATCCGAATGGATCATCTGCTTTTGGGTAGAAAGTCTTCCATCCTCACCAGCTTTGGACGACTGAGTGCGACTCCATACCCACAGCAATTTGACCGTTTCTGAATTGCCCTCTGAAATGGCCTGGAAAGCCATTTAGTTCAGGGTCAAATAGAGATGGAAAGGAATGCTGGTCTGCCAGAGACACCTACATCCCACGAGTGAATAAAAATACAACTGTAATCGTGCTAGGACTAGTGTCTTGGCCAAACATATCCGTAGCTTGAAGTACAGTGTTTTCAACTGACAGAGAGGATACAGGGACGGGGACATGCGAAAGGAGATTTCCAAATCCAAAGAAGACATATGAATCACTGACGCATGGTAATGTGCCTGAAGACATTCAGAAAGGAGAATGGAATGGACAGAGTTTAACTAAGACTGTTCACCAGCGAATCAGTTAGTTACATGAGAAAATGTGTATTATAATGTCCTTTTTTTAATAGACAGAATGTCTGCAAAAAGATATATATATATATCTCACACAGAGATAAATGCGATTTATTCACTAGATAGAATTAGTTTCAGAGTGAACAAAAGGAGGAGCATAAATGTTCAACGGTACACAACCTTGGCGGACTCAGGCAGAATGACAGTAATGGGTAGCAAAGGCATAACGAAAACGAAACCGTTTGGCCTTAGATTGTGACGTAGATCAACTGTGACTGTAAATTCTGTTTCATACGTGTTACAACATAAGTGAGAGCATTATTTTTGGTTGCCCAACAGTAGTCGTTGCTTTTCACTGCATTAAACAGAAATTAATTGGAATTCGTTGTAAAGTCTATGTGATAATTTCAGAAGTCTTGAATCTTTATATAATCTGGGACAATCACACTGGCAAGGGTGATACTCGAAGAGGATGTCAAACAATATTGTTGTTAGATTTTCTTCAAATAACAACTTATGCAACTCGCGAGGGATGTAACTAACGTAACGACCGTTGAGTGATCAAGCTGAGTGAACGTGTTTTGTCACACTGAGAGATCATCCGAGAAATTATGACGGAGTGGATATTGAAGTGATTATGAAATTTTATCGTGACCACACAAAACAAGCAACAATCAGAAACAGAAGCAAAGCCAATTACGTTATTTTGAGAGTGAAGTACGCCAAGTAAAATGGGAAAGCAGATAAAAATGTTTTCCTGCAAATAAACACTGGAAAACATTTGGAGGAATAGTGTAAAATGTTCAACAGAATGGCATTCTATTTAAACAGACAGATCTCAGCACGAGTTTCCCACCTGTTAGGAGGTTAACGATGAGATTCAATTAAGATTACCAAAACGAACCTCACAGTTCTGAAGAATGTGAGCGTTTTAGGAACACTCAAAGAACTAACAACATATTGAAGATGTTAACCGGATTACATGGGGTCTCCAAGCAGGTGGAGTGCCGTCAGAAAAGGAAACAGTGTTCGGGTTCAATAAGAAGGCAGATACAGGGGGAAGTAAATGTACTGCAGGTGGGGAGAGTGTTACCGAGTATGGTGGGACCCTGAACGATGTTACAAGGCCATTAACGAAATGCTACAGTTGTAACTGTTTGTAAAACTAGAGAAGGAAATACGTACGTTTGCTTATTCGTTCGAGGGATGGAAATGACTTTCATTGGATTACCATATGTTGACCATTGTTAATTGCCATGCACGCAGGTCAGAATTAGCCTTATTACTGTGAGTCGGGAATTACTTTATTACATGTCCATAACTGGCATCAGCAATGTCCTGTACAGTTACAGCATGACGTTCCAACTCCTACTGTCAATGGTTTGAACATAAATGCAAACGCACTAAATGCGTCCATCACCACCTTTTCTACTACTACCACCACTTCCAAGGAAATATTTACTTGCATTTCTAACTGTCTCTTTTTGACCTACGAGCCAAGGCCATACCATTAACAAGTGGACGTTTTGCCCTGGGTTGTCTTAGGTAATTGGAACACCTCGAATTTATCTAAATCTAACTACATCTGCTCTTCCTTAAACCGCTGAAGTAGCTGGTTAATGATACATTGTATTCTGAGATAACTTACATCACTCTCCATGATACTAGCAATTTCAGCGGCATCCACAAACAGATGAACCATGTTTCCTGTACTCTCATCCAAATCGCTCATATGATTGATGCACAACAGTGCACCCAGCAGCCAACCTCACAACATACCGGTGATGACACGCTTCATTCGCACCAGTTGTGTGTTCAGTAGACAGGCTCTCCCTGAACCTGTGTGATCCAAAGTTTTCAGCCAATCTTTCATTTGGAAATCTGTCCAAGGGACTACTACAGTTCATGTAGACAACGTGCATCACCCTGCCGTCATCTACCTCTTGGGCACCTCCACAAAAAAATCAGTCACGTTTGTCTGACACAATTTTCCACACCAAAATACTGACTACCTCTAATTAGTTCTTTGGTTTCCAAATGCATGATGGTCCTGTCCTCAGAATCTCCTCCAAAAACGCACACACATCTGACGTCAGTCTTACTCATGTGTTGTTTCCTGGCTATTAGTTAGAAATCTTAAGTGAACAATAAGCACCCTGCAGACTTCCAGCCCCTTAATAATGTCTGCTGATAATGCAAATAACTCTGTGAGGAACCATGCAATTTCTTCGCTCAATTTCCAAAAGATCTTAGGATACCCATGATAAGGGCTTGAGGGTTTCTCAACCTTCATGCATTATAAGACCTCCAAAATCACATGTTCTCTAACGTTGAGGATTTTCAAGATGTCAACTTTTATTTCCTTTGGTCCCAGGGCTTCCAAGTCTTTCTTAAGAGTAAATATGTGCATGAAAATTCTGTTTACGATCTCAACCATCAACAGTCATTCCAAATGTAAATGGCTTTGCTCATCTTTACTGGGCCCTATTCTCTCTATAATTACTCTTTCGCCCTTACTGAAATTTGTGAAAGCGCTTCTGAAATGTCAAATAAACGATATTACCCAACCAAAACTGCTCTACTTTACCCGAGTCCATTAACGTCATGTACAAACACACTACAAATAAAATGAAATAGACTCAACAATATATTTATCTTGTATAAAATCATGTGGCTCCCATTATTTCTTAATAATCCAGTAATTGATTCCTGTCATATTAATGTATAATACATTCCTGCATATTTCCAAGTCACTGTGACATTCTAACCACTTGATTTCCGACAGAATGTACAAAGAGGTTTGGATGAACTTCTGCATCAATGTGTGAAAGGAAACGTACAGTTTCAGCAGGTCATAGAGAAGACAAATCAAATTCTGACATTTATTGCAAAGGCAATGGAGTAGAAAACTGGGGAGGACTTGTTAAAACTATGCAAAGTATGAATCAGACCACACCGAGAATATTAAGAACAACATGATTTCATGAAGGAAAGTTAATCTAGCGTTGGAGATGCGCCAGTGAAGGTTCAGTGAGCAGATCATGGGAATTCAGCGAATTTCTGATGTGAAGAGGCTGAGCAAAATCAGCTTGAACCAATTGCAGTTTCGAAAAAATCAGAGAAAAAAAAATAACAAAGCATCCAAGATTCTGAAAGACTTCAAGCACTGTGGACGCAGGCAAATGAAACAACAAAACAATCTTGGGACCCACAACACGTACGATTTCTAAATTAAAAGTCTGTAACATATAACTCCAACTAAATAGTCTAATTTTCTTGCATTTAAAGCTTTCCAAGTATGTAACCAGATTGTGATCCGTATATACAACCGATTCCGACACATTGTTCATGACATATTCATTAAAATGTTGCAATGCCGGGACCGAATTAGTTTTTTTTTTATAAAAGTAGAGCATCATCTCTGATGGGTATTCAGTTTCGATGAAAAGTAACCAACTTATAGTTTAAATCCGTCATCATCTCTCTGCAACAGTACAGCTCCAAATCCTATGTCACAAGAATCGATTTAACTTTGAAGAGTTTCAAAACGTTTGATGTATCTAAAATTGGTGCGGTGATTAATATTTCTTTCAACTGTCAAAGGCGTCCTGGCACTGTTCTGACCATCGAAATTTTGTGTTTTTCTTCAGCAAATGCGTTAATGGTGAGCTAAGCTGTTAAAGTTTGGAATAAACCTACAGTAACATCCGCTCAGTCAGCGAAATCGAAGGATCTGTTTCTTCGAGTTTGGTCGTGGAAATTCCTGGAGTGACTTCGACGTAGCAATCCTCAGTGTCAATCTTCCATGGCCAGTGTAATATCTCAAGAATTTCACTTTTGCTTTTGTGAATGCTATTTTCTGTAAGCTTATTACAAGCTTTCCTTCTCTTAATCTTTGAAGTTTCTCTGCCAACTGCACTACATAATCTTTCCAGAGCGGACTGAAGATTACTACATTTTGATGATGGACTTCACAGTTTGTTAAGTCAGCATGACTTGCCAACGTTCAGATGAAAAAGCAAGTTTTCGAATGAACATTGTTCACACGACCCCAGATTTAATATCTCCTGCTCGATAAACTAATGCAGCTGGATACCTAACCTGCTGAAAAGCAATTCATTATCAAGGAGAAATAACTGCTGAGAAGCCATGCATGAATTAAGTTGACCACCAGATGCCCACAGTTCCAACGATTTCTGTTCAAAAATGAGTAAAATCATTGAGATTTTATTTCAATTTTGTTTCTTTAGCAGCATTGACAGCCGCTGCCATTAGCATCTCCTCCTGAATGTGAGATGCTTGTTTTTGTTGTGCCTTTATTTTTCAAGAAGATTCGCTTTATTGTAAACAGCACAGAATGATAAACTTGACAGAAAGCAGCAGAAAATGGACAATGCTCTAATGCACATTATTGGAATGATCCAACATTCAAATAAATCAAGGCTAATATGAGGCATCGCTCCATTTACCTGTCTTTGTCCCATAACCCTGAATGCGTTTGCTTAACAAAAAAGTCTGTATATGATTAACTTTAACAAATGGTCCTGTATCCACTGCCACTTGTGCAAGAGAGTTCCAAATAACTGACAAGCGCTATGTTTAGATGTGCTTTCGAAATTGTCTACAGAATACTCTTGCCCTCATTTATAGATTACACTGCTTTCACCTCATAAATATTTTGCTGAACTGCTAAACATGCTGACTCTGTGCAGCATAGCGTCTAAGGTGTAAACGTCTGTAAGTTCCCTGACACCTGTGCTTTATCGAGCTTGAAGCTTCAGACTTCAGCTACTGAAGTAACAATTCGCTCACTCAGTGTTACTGTTCAAAAATACAGGCTGCAACTTTAATTGTGGAGTAATGTAAACTGTCTGAAATCAGCCATTACAAAACCATCCATGTCGCCAGGAACCAGCTCTTTGCATGGGTACCTACAAAGTCAATGTGCAGCCTGTCTGCCATTTCCTCAGTGTCAGTTGTGGTGTAACGTATGTCTCTCTTCAGAAACAAGAAGTAGTCGAGCCGAATGGAATCTTTCCCTGCTGCAAACAGGTTTGTAGCACCAACACTACTGTAAGAAAGAGTTGAGTACTTCAGGTTCTGGTTTTAATGGCCAATGTGTACTTGTGATGTCGACATTGTTTCTCTCTATGTTTAAACTTCAAGAGTGTACAGAAATAACTAGCCAACTTCTGGAAGAAATGCTTCCAAACATACCTGATGAATTTCGAATTGATGGGCATTTCGTATAAAGTAGAAGAAAGGAAAGTTTGCCTCGAGGCTGTATAATGTGGACATATGTCCACATGTAAACTGATAATTGTTGACCCTCCCAATGCTTCCGATTTACTGCTGTCTGCCTCTCAAAGTGGTTCTTTTAATAAACTGGTTACCAGCTGCACGGTTATGTGATAGGACATATGCGGTGATGTTCTGCAGCTATTGCGACACAATCATGACGCGGGCACCTGGAACATGAATATGAAGTAGCCATGTTTTGTATGGTGCTGAGCCTTTCAATAGAATGCTATTTCATCTCTAGGGATGTACATTATATTCACAAACGCTTCCGGTGTGGCTTCAGATTAATTAATTGTTCTGCTCTTTTATTTGCTTTATTACTGATATCCATAATGCTTTATCTTGAACTATTTCGAGAAATATTATGTCTTGCTGAGTGAATTTAGTGGACAATAATCGAAGAATGCGAACGGCAACCCGACTGTGTTATTTTTACCCCTCGCAGAACAGGGATCGAACATTGGTTCCTGTTGCTCGCTGTGACATTAGAGCATGATCACATCCCTTAATCCAGCACAGCAACAAAGCCACAAATGTAGGCTTAGGGTGTAATGGTGGCGCGTCAAACTCGAGATCAGAAGGATGCATTTTCAAGTCACATGAGTCTCACAGTGCTTCAGGAATGTTCAAGTCCCTGAGTTTGACGTCCCAACAGAGTTTGTCCTTTGCGGGTATATATTAGTCAACATTTTCTTTACGGCTATTTTCGAACACATGTAATGCTTTGCTGTCAGCTTTATTTTGGAGTTGTGCATCAGGTATGTGTTATGACTATGGGCGGCACGCTGGCACTGTGATTAGTACTGCTGCCTCACAGCGCCAGAGACCCGGGTTCAATTACCGCCTCAGGCAACTGACTGTGTGGCGTTTGTACATTCTGCGTGGGTTTCCTCTGGGTGCTCCGGTTTTCACCCAGAGGAAACCCACGCAGGTTAGGTGAATTGGCCATGCTAAAATTTCCTGTTGCCTTAGATGAAGAGGTAAATGCAGAGGAATGGGTCTGGGTGGGTTGCGCTTCAGCGGGTTGGTGTGGACTTGTTGGCACAAAGGGCCTGTTCCCACACTGTAAGTAATCTAATCTAATATCAAATGACGATTGTTTAGGGAAATAGTCAGATCCCCCAGCGTGAGAGTAAAACGCAATCTGATCATCATGGAGTTCAAACACATCGCCGCCTCCTACTGGGCCACACTTCAGTCAGTTGGTGAAAGCGCCGTGTATCTTTGTACAACTTAATCTACAGACACCCAACATTATTATTCAAACTCTCAGGAGATTCCAACTCCTCATTTGACAGAAAGTCCTTTCCTTTTACTGGACATAGTTAAAGTATCTTTATTCCTCTGACGGAACAGTACCTGCAGTCTCCCAGCCAGTCGACAAGTTAACGGTGAGACTGACTTTAGAAACAGTGTTAGTAAAATCCAGTGGTGGATAGTTATTTGGTTCAATGCGTTATTTGCTAAACATAATTAACTGGGAGCACGCTGCTCCGTGAAGTACCGTGGGAAATGCCTGCAAGTAGGCGTGAGCATGGAACACCACGCAACTGATGTGTGTCATCTTCCCACCTTATTTCCATCTCAGAGAAGAGAGTTTGTAGGATTCAGATCACAGCAGACCAATAGAGAACAGGATAAGATCATTCAGAACTTCACATGTGTGTCACCACAGCTGTGTAATCGTGGCCGGTTGATCAGTATGCGACGTTTATTTGAGCTGCTTACCAGAACACAGCAAACTGGAACACTCATCGACTTACCACACAGGAGAAAACGGCTTCGACCTATCAACTGCGGGGTTACACGGACCGTGAACTCACAGTGTCACTCAGCTCACCAGACCGAAATTACTGTAACAAAATAACTCAGTGATTCAGAGGAATACTCAGTTCACCATCTGACATGTGGCTTGTACCTTTCAGAATGATGTCAAAACATGTTAATTGCTGTTCTAGAATGTTCTGTTGGGTAGAATATGCACATTGTCAAACGTACCACATTCTGTTGATCCAACTCCGATTTAACTCAGAATCGCAAAATGTGTCAGAGAGCAGATGCAGGCCAAGCAGTCCATCTTAGCACTGCTGGCAGTACACAATGTATGTATGAATGTGTCTTATCGGAAAATTCCATAGCCTCCTTCCTGTAATTCTGCACGTTTTCACTTTGAACATAACCATTGCATTACTTTTGTGTCCATTGGACATCCCTTGTTGTCCCTGTCGTACATTGATTTGCAGATTCAAACAACTCCTTGTACGAAAATGTTTCTCCACATGTCACTTTTATTTCATTTACTCATGACTTTAAATGTCTCCTTAATGGTTCGCAAACTTTTCAGATGTGGGAGCGTTTCACTCCCTTATTTACTGTCTAGACCCCTCATGGCTTGGAAAACATAAATCAGGCTTGCATTCAGCTTTGTGTTCCACAAGGAGAATTGTTCCAATTATCTAATCTACCTTCATTGTTGACATTCCTCTTACACGGCATGGTTCACGTCAACCTATTCAGCGCTGTCTCCCATCACTCCATGTCCTTGCGTCCGGAGGCATCACACTCAAAACTGAACAATAATACAGTTGGTACCTTGTCAGATTACACAGGCGCACATTCTGAAACACGTGTTTTCAATTTGAACAAGTTTTTACTTTGTTTGTGTTCGTTCGTCCGACCTTGTTAAACAAACCTTCATTAAAAAAAAAAGATCGCTCAATTTTGCAAAACTGAGAAGATTGTATTTGAGCCCGGGACTTATTGCATATCTATGACACTGAAAGCCCGAAGTGAAAACCGCACCAACAAGCCACATGGTCGCCACATGCAAGCCAATGAACCACATGCTCGCCACAGCTCGCCATACTGCTCCATCTTAAAACAGCTGAAACTCACAAGCGTGAAATATATTCCACATTGCTCCCTGAATTCAAAGGAACCAAGAGTTTCCAGGACATCTTCTTCTCATTCTGTCTCCCTGCTCCTGGGACACTGCTTTTTGTGCCATTCCTAAGGAGTGGGTTGTATCTATTGCCGGACAGGTCGACTTTCTTTACTACTTGAAAGCTGTGCTTGGAATTGTCAGAGCTCATTCGCTCTACTGCTCCCTCTCAATTCCTTCGGACGGCATGTGTCATTTACACAAATGCGCAGGAAATGACTAATTCTGATTGTGAACTTGCTGCAAACGACTGTTCTCCAAGAGTAGAAAGATGTTAAGCTAGCGGAGATAGGAAAAATGGACACTGGAATCGCAGGTAAACTAATATGAGTTCTCTTGTCAGCGGCCTGTTTGATATTCCGAAATCGTCTTCATACAGCAAACTTGTAGATAAGATGCAAAGTTGGCATTGATTTCATTGCGGAGACTAGGGAGTGGTTAACATCTGAGCCCCAACTGTCATCGGTGAAGAGAATCGAGTGAAACCCAAGCTCAGTGGGAGTCAACACCACAGGGCTGAGATGCAGGACTGCAGACCTTCCAAAGTAGAAGCCAATGTTAAAAACGTGCCATTGTCTCTCCATCAGTCACTCTGTCCCAAAGACAGGTTGAGGGACAGAAGAAATGCATGGTGCCATTCCCACAGGGATAGTAGGCGTTCAGTTCATTGAGTCCACAGTGACTCCCGGTCACCTGTTGCTCTCGGAGATTATTCACAATCGGTGATAACAAGGCGACAACAATTATAACAAGTGACACTTGCTTTGCAATATCATGTTTAGAGATTTCATGCGCTGCTGAACAAGGATCTCTCAACTCCGTACCTTCTTACTTTCCCGGTGCAAACATGGACGAAGCAGCTGACCTCCGGAGCTGAGACCGATTATATTCAACATTCAGGCTCCGTTTGGCCGACTATTGCATGAATGAATCATAACGATGGAGTAAATGCGCATCATAAAATATAATTCTTTCTGTGTTAGTAGTTATTTGTAAATATTGAGTCTTCAGACCTGAGAGGATTGGAATAAGATGACTTTATTCAAGCTTGGAGTACATATATGTGGAAACTTCTGTAAGTCTAGCTCAGAGACAGCATATTGGTACATATTTTCGTCACAATAAATACATGCAATGTTGGTTTCAAATTAAGGTATTTTTCAGGAAATGAATAACATGAACAGGACGTTCTCAAATTTTAATAGGAATTATACTTCTGTTCAAGGTTTGTGTGAAGATTTGTGGCTCAGGTTACAACAGTTGTGTGCACGTTTCCGAGATGGGAAGTTGAGTTGCAGACGGACCCTCCGATGTGCAATTGACATCATCAGTGCTTTAGAGCTTCAATCACTGCTGCAATGTGTCTCCTGCAATTAATATGGTTCTATTCCTGCTGCATCCAGTTCCAAGTTCTGGTAGTTCTGTGCAGTAGTTACTAGGTTGGGTCTCAGTCAATGTGGTTATTGATGGAGTCCGTTGATGAGTGCCATGTTTCTGGAAATTCCCTGGCTCTCCTCTGTTGAGCTTGAACTATGATCGTTGCCCCAGTCGAATGACTCGTCCTTATAATCTGTGTGTGGCTACCATGGGCAGGTGTTGTGGCTTTCAGGAGGTAGTTAGTGTTCATGGATACGGACTGCTCGTTGCCTGCCTGATTGTCTAAAATACTCCTTCCACTGAATTTTGTAAACTGCTTTTGTCTTCCACATTATCGGTCAAATGTGCAATGAGTTGTTTTCTAAACATGTCTATCGTCTAATGGGTTGTCAAGAATCTGAGTAGTCGGAGGCGACTGGTTGTCAGTTCCGAGATGCTGTATTGTATCAGGTCGAGTGGTTAATGTGTTCGGGTGTGACATGTTCTTATCCCATTGTATGTGTGTTCAGCACCTGTGGATGAAATTGCGAGGGTATCAGTTCTTGGTGAAGACTCTGCAGAGGTACCCTTCTCTTCAAAGGACTAGAGTGCTGCATTATGTTGTAGCCCTTTTGACCCGGGTCCAAATATATGTGTTCGGGTGTTTCTTTTTGTAATTCGGGATCTGGACCATGTGTCCCGCTTTTCTGTTCACTTTCCGAGCACATTGTCGGTTGTGTTCCTTTTCTACCATAAACTGGCAGTTACTAGTTTCCTGCCATTTCAACATCTCACTGTGCTGCCATGCTTGTGGTTAACTCTGGTTTGCTTCAGTGATCCAGTAAGGCACAGCACCATCTGGATGAGTGGCACTTCATTTTTTGATTGAGAGTCGATACAGCCTTCCGGACAGTCACCGAGATCAATCAGTTTAGATCTTGTCTGCTTCCTCCACGTTGTTTATCCGCCCACACGTCCCTTCCTCCATGTTTTACTTGCTGGCTCACGCCCTCCCTCCTGGTCTCACTCGTCCTCTCACACTCTCCCTCTCTTGCAGTTTCACTTGGTTGTTCCCTCTCAAATACCCATGCGATCTTAATTGCTCACCTACTCCCACCATCTAGACTCACCTGCTCGCTTTCTCACAGTATTCTGCTCGCTTACGTTCTCCGCCCCTTCTAGTAAAAGTCTTCCCTTTCGATCGCTCTCCCTCCCGCCCTCTTGGTCTTGATGGCTCACTTCTTCTCGGTCTTGCTTACACGGTCCCTGTCTCAGTCCAGTTTTCGCCGACTTCATTATACCCTTGTGGTCTCACTCACTTGCCCACTCACTCCCTGCCTCCTGGTCTCGCTTACTTGAATACACCCTCCTGTTGTGATTCGTTCTTTCTCTTCCTCCCATACTCACTTGTTCTCTCCGTCACTCCCTCTCTCAATGGATCACTTGCCCCCTCCCTTCCTCTTTCTCAGTCTCGTTGACTTGCTCCTTTCATTCCTACTTCCCTTTGCTTCCTCACTCCCTCTCAGTCTCACTCGCTCCCACACTCCTTGCCTCCCATTCTCCCTCACTCGCTTGCACATTTCCTCCCACCTGGGTTCACTCGCTCCAATCCTCCTGGTCACACGGACACACTTGTTCCCATCCTCAAGTTTTTGCTCGCTCACTCACTTTCTTCCGCCCTGTCTCTCTCATTCGCTTACTCCTTCCATCCCAGTTTCGCTGGATCGCTTGCAGGCTTGCTCCCTTAGCGTCACTCCTCCCAGTTTAGCTCACTCACTCCTTCACCCTCAGATTCACTCGCTAGATATAACTCTCATGTTCTCCGTCAATCCCTCTCTACTGGTGTATCTCACACGCTCCCTACCGCCCTACCATTCTGACGGGCTCGTTTCTTCATCATCTCATTTGCTCTGTCCCTCCCTGTGTCACTCACTCGATCTCACCCAATCTCTTTCGCTGCCTCTCATTCTCATTCGCTCCCACCCTCCAGGTCTCAGTCTGTGCCTCCCGCTGTAGCTCTCTCCCTCCTCATCTCACCCGCTCCCTCACTCTTCCTCTTGCTTACTCTTTCCCTCAGGTTCTCGTTCACTCACTCTCTCCAGGTCTCGTCGGATGCGTGTCACACTCCCAGTCTCAATCGGGAACTCACACCATCCTTCCCTCTCTGCTGGTCTTGTTCGCTCCCTCCAAGTCACACAGTCCAGTTTACAATCTCCACGTCTCACTTATTTGCTCAGTACCTCCCTTATGGTGATGTTCGTTCACCCCCGTCCCTCCCAATTTCGCTCGGTCACTCTTTGCCTTATTTCTCACCGTTTCAACCTATCCTTTCATCGCCGTTGAGCTCGTTCGCACCTTGACTCAGTTCTTTCCTCCTGGCCTCACTCACTTGCTCACTGCCCGTGTCACTGTTATCCCTCCCTCTGATTCTAACTCGTTCGCTTCCTACCTCATAGTATTGCTCGTTTGCACTGTAACCCCTGGTGACAGTCACAGGCTGATTCCCTCCCAAATTTAACAGTCTCCCTCGTTCCCTCACTATCTCACCCACTCGGTCGATACTCTCGTCGTTGTCTCGCTCGGTTCCGCGCTCCTCGTTCCCTCACTATCTCACCCACTCCATTCCTCCCTCCCAGACTTACTGGCTTGCTCGCTGCCTCACTCTTGCTCCTTCTATACATCATCATCTCCCTCCCTCCCTCACTCCTGTCTCCCTCCCTTCCTTGCGCTCTCGCTTGTTCGGTCCCTCCCTCTTTTCCACTCTCACTCCGCTTCTCCCTCTCTCACTCGAGTCCTCTATTCTGGTATCATTGTCTCGCTTGCTCACTCACTCTCCATCTCGCTCACTTAATCACTCCCTCCCAGTGTCGCACATTCCTTCCCTCCTTCCAATGCTCAGTTATTTCCTACCTACCTCCCTCGAGGTCGCAATCGCAGGATCCCTCTCTCCCAGGCTCACCAGATCGCTCGAGTCATTCCATTCCCCTGTCTCAGTCTCATTGTCCTGCTCCTTCCATTCCTCCTTCCTATTCTCGCTTCCTGACTCACTTACCCACTCTCTCTCTCCCAATCATACTGGCAAACTTGATCCCATCCTCACGGGTTTGGTCATTCACTCCCCTTTTTCCTCCCTCTCTCTCTACACGATACACTGGCTCCCTCCCTCAATGTCTCTTTCTGTCCCTCCCTGTCAGTGTGCTCTCTCCCTGCAGTCTCACAAGTCTTGTTCCAACCTACCCCGTTTTGCTCGGTCAATCCCACTTGGTCTCACTCTCTCCTTCCCTGTCGAGTTCGCTTGCTCCCTCACTTCCATTCTCGCTGGCACCCTCCTTCGTGGACTCACTCGCTTGCTCACTCCTGGCGACGCCTACAGCCTCCCTCTCACTTTGTCTCGCTTGATCGCTCTCTTATTAGATTACTTTCAGTGTGGAAGCAGGCCCTTCGGCCCAACAAGTCCACACCGACTCTGCGAAGAGCAGCCCACCCAGTCCCATTCCCCTACATTTAACCCTTCACCTAACACTACGGACAATTTACTACAGCCAGTTCACCTTAGACTGGGGAGGAAACCGGAGCACATAGAGGAAACCCATGGGGAAAATGTGAAAACTCCACACAATTGCCTGAGGCGGGAATTGAACCCAGGTCCCTGGCCCTGTAAGGCAGCAGTGTCGACCATTGTGCTACCATGTCGCCGCTCCCATTCCAGTCTCGCTTGCTGGCTCCCTGTCTCATTCACTTGCTCACTGTCTTCGTCAAGATCTCACTGACTCGCACCCTCCCTCCTAACCTTGCTCTCTCCCTCCCGCTAAAGCCCTATCTCATTCGATCACTTGCACCCTCACTCCCTGTCTTGCACGCTCACTCTTCCTGCCTCCTGATCTCGATCGCACCCTCCCTCACAGGCTCACTGGCTGGATCACTTGCTCACTCACAGACTATCTGACCCCTCTTTTCCTCCTGGACTTGTTCACTCGCTTCATCATTCCTGGCCTCAGTCACTCATTCCCTTCCTTCTGGTCTGAGTCAATCACTCGGTCCCTGCTCCCAGTCTCGCTTGCGCACTCCCTTTCTTTCTCACACACTCAATGGTTCCCTCACGGTCTCATTCGCTCCCTCCAGATAAGTCTTGCTGGCTGTCTCCCTCTCTCCCTCCTCATCTCACTCGCGCTCTCCCTCCATTGCCATCTCACTGGTGCACTCTCTCCCTTCCTCCCAGTCTCGCTCACTCATTCCCTTCCCTTACTCCTAATGGCACTGGCTCTCTGCCTCCCTCCCTCCCGGTCTCACTCACTCCTTACCTCTTGGCTCGTTCGCTTGATCCCTCTAACTTGATCTCAGCTGTTCCCTGCCACCCTCTCTTTTGATCTTGCTTGCTCCGTCCATCCCGGTTTTGCTCATTCCACCCCCACCCTCTCGCGCAAAAATGCTTGCTTCCTCACTCCTCATTTCACTTGCTCACTCCCTCCCTCCCAGTCTCACTGGCTCCCTCGCTCCCACCTTCCTCTCTCTTGGAATTGCTGGCTCGCCCCTCCATCATTTCTGATATTGGTTGCTTGACACTCCCCCTTCATCTCGTTCGATCAAAGCCTCCCTTCCAGTCTCGATTGTACCCTTTGTCCCTCGCTCCCTCTCGGTCTCATTTGCTCTTAGTCCACCCTCATTCCTTTCGTCCCTCCCAGTCTCGCTCACTCTCATCCACCCTCCCAGGCTCACAAGTCCACTAGTTCCACCCCTGCCGGTGGCTTTCGCTTGCTCTCTCTGCACCTGTTTTCAATGTCTCACGAACACCTTCCCAGCCTACTGGTCTGGTTTGCTCATTTTTTACTGGTATTGCTAGTTCCCACCATCCCTCCCAGTTTGACTTGTTCCTCCCAGTTGTCCCGGTTTCGATCGCTTCCTTCCTCTCTCCCAGTATCGCACACTCGCTCCGTCGCTCCCGCTCTCGATTGCTAGCTGCCTCCCTTCTGGTCTCGCTTAATTACACCCTGACGCCCGAACTCCAAAGATCATTCCTTCCAACACACCTCACTCTCTTTCTCTCTTCCACCCTCCTAGACGCGCTTGCCCCCTCCCTTCCTTCTGGTCTCATTTGATCCCTCCCCTCGCGATCTCAGTCGCTTGGTCCCTCTCTTTCATTCTCACACATTCACTCCTCATGTAATTTACTCCCTCACTCCCGATGTAACTCGCGTGAAAACATGGACAGAGGTACTTAAACCCACCTCCTAACATCAGCCCTGTCCATTCTACCTTACCCGATTTCCAGCACTTGACACTTTCACCAGCTCAACTTCTTCAACACACAAACACACCACAATGTCGTTCATTCTGCTGTTTAGCACTTTTTATTGAGCACTTCTATTATTAATAAATTGAAGTTATGGATACTGTCAGTCGTATGGTGCATTTTCCCTCTTACTCCTGAGTTTAGAAAAAGAAATTAACATTTTGGAATAATGTTCGTCATCCACAACTACCCTCAGTCTGTTACCATAGTCACAAGCTGCTTCAGTACAGAACTGAAATGAATAAATCTCGTATGAATTGATTAATGAGTGCTGAATTTTGGCAGAGCGATATTTCAGCAGATTCTTAAGTGCTGTCTGAACTTAGTCTGATTCACGGCATAAATGGCGGTTTTTGTGCAGAGACTAGGGAGTTGCAGCATGAAAACCAATTCCGTCACAAAGGGATGACAAAACAAGGACCCAAACACAATCCAGTCCACCTGGTTCCATATAGAGTATACCATTAACGTGGACCATAACAGGATGAAATTCACTGACATCACAAGCAATAAATCGACGGAATTCTTGTTGATTTCTCAATTCTGTGTCAGACTGAGCGTCTCAATTGTTGTGAGCCTGGAGTCTCCTGCCGGCTCCGCTGGTTATTAAAATATATCTGATGGTGAAATCATTGAGCAACAGAATCAGGATAAAAGGGAGAGCTGGGGTTACAATGTGGCGGAGGAGCTCGATTTTGCCTCAGACACGGTGTAATAGAACGTTGTCTTTGTCATTACAAAGCCGGGGGAGGTATGCAGCAGATACTGAGGTGTGAGCATAAAGTAACTGAAAATGTTCTTCAAACAATTCAGTACAGTCACTGTTCCCACAACTACAACCACCGTGTTCGCACTGCATTATTTACTTTTCTGCTTCAATCAATAAATGGCCACCAACGGATCACTGGCGAAAGTGACGGTGAACCAGACAGAATCGTCTGTGGCTGCATAAAGCAGGACGTCTTGTAAATCACAATCGGTGACAGACTCCAGGTAATAAGTTTGTTTCCGATATAGAATGGGAATGTGTCCCAATATCAAGTCGAGGATAATGACGACTAGATCCACCAGTGACATAGACCTCAGGAAAGTTTTCATACATGGAGACATTCCAAAACTTTAATGAAGCATGACGTAGATCTTCACTACGTTAAATCTGAGGAAGAAAAGCAAACACATTATCCATCAGCCTGGAAGCAAAGTGACCAGCTTGAGTAACGACACAGTGATATGTTTAAATCGTTCACTGTATTCAGAGATTTATTAAAATAATTGGAACGGAAATTTAAAAAAAACTGGAAAGATGTGAATTACTGACAAAAATGACCCAATGAAAACAAGAAGTCCTTCCTTTCCAAATACACAGACACATCCAGAAGAACATTTCTAGAAAATTGCTACACACTCGATTACTTGAGAGCATACACAGGTGATTTCTTTAATTTTCCGAGTAGGGAGCTTGAAATCTTTGCTGTCCTGAAGGATTCTTTCGCTGTTCCTTGAACACTAACGAAGATTGGGCATTGCTGTGTTCTAGTCGAAGTTGTTTTCGATGTTCTGTTGTGAAGAAACCTGATTGCAGGGAAAAGGTATTCACTTCTTTAACTGCCTGAACGTACTTCGGAACAGTATCTCCTTCGCCGTGGAATGGGACCTCCTCTCTCATGATCTTATCTTTTGTTCAATTCACTGACATCCCGCTGTTTACAATTAATGTAATTGCTGGAATCTTCCAGGGAATGTCAGCTATAGAGTGTTCCGGGGTATGTCATTTTCGAAATGTTATGGAAAATGTCAGTTATGCAATGTTCCGAGAATGCCAGTTATAGAATGTGGCGCAGAATTGGTTATAGAATGTTCAGGATAATTTCAGACCTACAATGTTATAGAATAATCCATATAATATCAGTTATAGACTGTTCCAGAGTGTGTCGATTGTAGAATCTTCCAGAGAAAGTCGGTTACTCAATGTTCTGGGGAACTTTGGCCATAGTATTTTCCGGGGAATGTCAGGGAAAATAATTGCCTCGGGAAATCTCGGATTTAGAATGTTCCAAGAAATGTCGGTGGTAGAATGTTCCAGGAAATGTCATTGTGCTGTCTGGAGACTGGGCCTAGTTTGGTCAGGAGACAGAGCATGTTGCAGTCTGGAGATTGGGGTGGAGGGGCGGGGGGTGAAGTCTCGACAGGAGGCACGATGCAGTTTAGATATTGGGCCCAATTCAGTGTGGAGTGTGGGCCTTGTGCAATTTGGAGACTTGGCCCTTTGTATTCTGGAGACTGGACTCTGCATACTCCGCAGACTGGCCCTGGTGTGGTCTGCTGACTCAGTACGGTGTGGTTTAGAGACTGGGCGCGCTATGGTCTGGAGGCTGGGCCCGCAGCCATCTGGAGACTCTACGGAGTGCAGTCCATAGGCTGGTCCCACTGTGGTCTGGAGACTGTGCACGGTGCAGCCCGGAGATTGTCTCTGATGAGGACTGGATACTAGCCCCAGTGAATTCGGGAGACTGTGCGTGCTGCAGTCTGGCGACAGGGCCCGGTGAAGTTTGGAGGCTGTGTCCAGTGAGGACTGGACACTAGCCCAAGTGAATTCTGGCGACTCTCCCTGGTGGAGTCTGGAGAATCGAACAAGTGCTGTTTGGAGACTGGGTCCGGTACAGTTTAGCGACTGGGTCCAGACAGTTTGGAGAATGGACGCTGCTTGTTCCGCAGACTCAGCCCAGTGTTCTGTAGATTGGTCCGAGTGCAGTTTGGAGACTGGGCCCAGTGTGGTCGGGACACTGAGCCCAGTCCGGCCAGGGGACTGGGTCCAGTGTGGTGTACAGAGTGCCTGGTGCAATCTGAAGACGAGGTCCAGCACGGTCTGGGTACTCGGCCTCATTCGGACTGGATACTATGCCCAGTGCAGCCTTTGAGATGGCCTGGCGTAATCTGTAGATTAGGCTTGGTGCCATCTGAAGTCTCGTCCCAGTGCAACCTGGAGACAAGGCCTGGTGCGGTCTGGAGACTTGGACTCGTGCAGTCTTAATTTGAGCCCAGTGCGATTTAGAGTCTGCGCTCAGTGCGACGTGGTGAATGGACCCAGGGCATCGTGGAGACTGGGCCTGATGCAGATTGCACACAGAGCCGATTGCGGTCTGGTGAACGTGGCAGGTTTTTTTTTGAGACTTACACTTGTGCAGAATGGAGTCTGGGCCTGGTGAAATCTGCAATTGGGCCCAATGCAGATTGGAGACTGGACTCTGTGCGGCCTATCGACTGGGACCAGAGCACCGTGGCGAATGTGACTGGTGCAGTGTGGGCACTGGAACAGGTGTGGTCTGGAGACTGGGACCAGTGCGGACTGGAGACTGGGCCGAGTGAGTTCTGCTGACTGGGTCTGTTGCAGGACAGAGTGTGGGCCTGTTGCATTCTGGAGATTGGATCTTGTGCAGTCTCCTAACTGGGCCCGGTTTTGCCTCGGGTCTTGGCCCTGTATGGTCTGGAGATTGGGCCCGGTGCGTTCTGGAGACTGAGGGTGGTCAGGCCTGGAGACGAGGCCGAGTGCAGTCTGCAGACTTCGCCAGGTTCAGTCTCGAGACTGGGCCCAGTGCAGTCTGCTGATCTGGTCCGGCGGTGTCTGGGGACTTGGCCGAGTACAGACTGGAGACTGTGCTCATTGCGGTCTGGTGACTGGACCTGACGTGATCTGGACGCTGAGCACAGTGTTGTTTGAAGTCTCAGCACGGTCCTGCTGGACAAAGGGTCCAGAGCGGCCTGAAGACTGGATCCAGTGGAGTGTAGTCAATGGAGATGGTGTTGTCTGGTGTTGTCTGCAGAATGTGCCCAGTGAGGACGGGAAACTTGGCCCAGTACAGTCTGGAGACCGGACCTGGTATAGTCTGCAGCTGGGCCCGGTTTATCTTAGAGAATGGGCGCAGTGCTGTCTGGAGACTGGGCCTGGTGTTCTCAAGACTGGATCTGCTGCAGAATTGTGCTTGGACATAGTGAGTTCAGGAGACGGACTTTAGTCTTTTTGGAGACTGTCCCTGGTGTTCTGAACACGAGGCAAGGTGCCGTATGATGACTGGTGTTGGCTTTTTCTGGAGACAGACACTGGTCTTGTTGCCTTCTGGAAATTGGGCCCAGTGCGGCCTGGAGACAGTGACCAGAGCACCATGACAACTGGGCCTGATCCGATATGGACATTGGAACAGGCGCGGTCTGCTCACGGGAAACAGTGAGGACTGGAGACTGGACCAAGTGTGGACTGTTGACCATGTCTGGTGCAGGATGGACACTGCGACTGATTTGGTTCAAAACTGGGCCTGGTGCAGTCTGGAGACTGGGTCCGGTGTTGTCTCGAGAATGAGCCTAGTGTGGAAGGGAGACTGGGACTGGTCGAGCCTGGAGACTGGTCAGGATCCAGTCTGGATACTGGGTACAGTATTATCTGTAGACTGGTCCCAGTGCGTCCTGGAGACTGCCTCCAGTGTGGCCGGGAGACTGGGCTCAGTGGTCCGCATACGGGGATCGGCGGGATCTGTGGACTTGGCCGGGTACGACTGCCGACTGTTCTCAGTGGGGTCTCGTGAAGGGGACTGGGGTGGTGTGGAGATTGCACTAAGTGCGGTCTGGAGTCTCAGCCCAGTACTAGTGAACACAAGATCTGCTGCGGCCTGGAGATTAGACCTGGTGCAGTGTGTACACTGGACATTGTCTTCACTGGAGAGTTGGCCCAGTGCGTACTGGAAATTGAGCCCAGTCCAGTCTGGAGAGTGGACCTGGTATGGTGTGGAGCTGGACACGATTTAGCCAGGTGCCGTCTGGAGACTGGGCCAGGTGGCCTCTTGAGACTGGGCCTGCTATAGCTTGGAAACTGGACTGAGGTTGGTCTGAAGACTGAGTGAGGTGTGGCCTGGAAGCAAGCCTAATGTGGCCTCCAGACTGGTCCTTTTATGTTCTGAAGACTGGGACCAGCGCCGTCTGTGCACTAGGACTGATATGGATGGAAGACTGAACCCAGTGCTGTATGGAGACTGGGCCAGATGTGATGCGGAGACTGTGCTTGGTGCAGATTGGAGACTCGGCCGGGTGCTGATTGGAGACAGGGTCTAGTGCAGCCTGGAAATTGGGCCACCTGCAGTCAGGAATTTAGGCCCAGTGCCTTAGAAAACTGGGCCCGGTGTGGATTGGACACTGGGCTGAGTGTTGTCTGGACACTGGGCCCAGTACACACTGGAAACTGGGTCTGCTGCGGTCTGTAGGTTGCACCTGGTGTGGACCAGTGACTAGGCCCGATGAGATGTGGAAACAGGGCACAAGGCGTTTTGGAAACTGGGACTGTCGTGTTCTTGAGACTGGACACACTGAAGGATGGTGCATGGGCATGGTGCAATCTGGAGACGGCCTGATGCAGCTTGGAAACTGTCTCCAGTGAGGTCTGGAGAGGTGGGCCTGGTGTGGTGTGGGGATTGGATCTGGCCAGTCTGGAGACTGTGTTCTGTGCAGTCTGGAGACTGGGTGTGGTGTGGCCTGGAGTTTGGGCTTGTGCTGGTCTGGAGACTGGCCTCAATGTGCTGTGGAGGGATGGGCCTGGCGTGTTCTGGAGTGTGGCCCAGGTCCAGCGTGTAGATTGTGCCTGGTGCAATCTGGAGACTGGGCCTGGTGTAGTCTATGGACTTGGCCTGGTGCATTCTGGAGACTGGACACGTTGCTGTCTGGAGACTTGTTGATTTCACAGTCTTTCGTGAATGAACTGTAAATCCAGTCAATTGTTTCTTCAGTTTTTATTCCTCTATTGCGATTTTATTCATTATTCTTTCCATTTTGTTAAAAATACTTATGATTCTGTACCTCAGTATCTTGTATCCAAGTTGGCACCATAAGCAAGGACATTGCGACCTTCCACGGCATTCATCAGAGTGCACGTGACAATCAAACCAATTCCATTCAAAGGTGGAACAGTTACTGACTTTGATGCCTTCAGCCAAACAATGCTACTCCTTCTGTAGTGGCATGGCGGGGCCAGCAGATGGTGGCATTACATCACATTAGCACAGGAGGGACAGAGAGATGGAGGGGGAATAAAGAGGGACATTGTTATCGCCATTTCAATGCATACACTCTCAAAGCACCAGAAACCAAAATGCTCAGAAATGCGGATGCAGAGACACACACAATGATACGTAACAGCACCTACACAATGGGACAAGCAAACACAGATACACAGACACACACACAAACACACACACACACACACACACACACACACACACACACACACACACACACACACACACACACACACACACACACACACACACACACACACACACACACACACACACACACACACACAAGCACAAACACACGGGTATGTGCAGACATTTGGCTACTCATGCCTGCATTGCAATTCAATAAAATCTGATCTAGGCTGCAACTTCAATTCCTGTTTATAAATAAGGCAGGGAAAGTGACTATGCTGTTACTGTGGGAGCATTTTTAGATAAGTGACCATTATCCTCTTAGTTTGAATTTAGTTCTGAAAGAGAAGAGGACAGCCAACAATTTAACCTTATCAAATGGA
This sequence comes from Chiloscyllium plagiosum, assembly GCF_037043375.1. Lineage (NCBI taxonomy): Eukaryota > Metazoa > Chordata > Chondrichthyes > Orectolobiformes > Hemiscylliidae > Chiloscyllium > Chiloscyllium plagiosum. The sequence goes on from NW_028270183.1 coordinate 42,483,863, forward strand.
TGGAAGGCCGACTTCAGTGTTGATCGGTAGGAACTTTCAATATATAATTGGGATAAACTATTCGCAGCTAGATTGACTTCTGGCAACTGAGTCTATTTTAAACTCCTGCTGTCCATGAATAATTTTTCAAGCAATGGTAGGAAACAATAAATGAAAGAAGGTATTGAATCTTAGGTCAAGAATAAAGAAGGAGGTTTATGTAATGTATAGGCAGCTGACATAAAGGGAATCCCTTGAGCAGCATATGGTGTGTAGGAGTATACTTCCAAGGGAAATCAGGAGGCAACAATGGGACATTAGATTGTTTTGGCTGGTAAGGCTAAAGAGAATCAAATGAGGATACGAGCATATTCAGGATAAAAGAGAAACTATCCAGAGAATAGGGTCCCTTAAAAATTAAAGGATGTGTGTTTCCACAGAAGATGAATTAGGTTTATTAAGTTTATTGGCTTATGTCATCGCACGAGCACAGTGAAATTTTAGAAGTCACCACATGTGATGCAATCTTACGTCCCCATCCCACCCCCAACTCCTACACTGCCCGGGTGCAAATCTTGGTACAAAACAAAATGTAAAGGAAACAAAAATTGAAAACATGACTGTACTTCGTATAAAAAGCGGAGAACACAGTCAACAGTTCAAAATCACAGTCCATAAGCGCCTGACCCTGCTGGGTACAGTTATCTCAAAGACTCGAAACCGCCACTCCACTGCCTTACAGCCTGTTCCTGCTTGATGGGTGAGATCCCACATGAACATACCGGGTCAGTATTTTCTATGGAGAAGGATGTGGAAGCGTCGGACCTGGGGATTAAATACATGTTGTGATATACGAAACGAGGCCATATTACCTGAGAGAAAGTGCTGGTGTAAATAAAATGAATAACCAGAGAAATATCCAGGACATATTTAAGTCTATCCCAGGTCATTGCGGGAAAATAGGGAAGACATTGTGCGGATACTGGCTAACAGATTTGTACTATTCTTTGTAGTTCTAATTAAAGGTGACGCGATCCAAAATATTAACCGATTTCTATGCTCAGATCCGACCATACTTGTGAGCTTTACCAGCAACTTCTGTTTTGTTCCTGATTTTCAGCATCTGCAGTTCTTTCGGATTTTATTTGTGTGATATTCAGCAGCGGACAAGGTGCTGGGGGACTGGAAAATAGTACATTTTGTGACATCATTTAAAAAAAATAGGCTGCAAACAAAGTTCAGGTAAATACAGACCGGTGAGTCTAATGTCAGTTGTAGGTACATGTTTGGAGGAGATTCTGAAAGATAGGATCCACATGCATTTGGAAGGACAAGGACTGTTCTTTCATACTCAGGATAGCTTTTGTCTGAGGCAAATTATGTCTTATGAACGTGTTTGAATATTTTCAAGATGTCCTCAAGAAAATAGATGAAGTTAAAGTGCACACCTTGTCGACGTGGTCCTTAGTGAGGCTCAGCAAGTTTTCTCGTGGTAGACTAGTTAATAAGGTTAGGTCACCTGGGATCTGGAGAGCTAGCCAATTAGATATTAGTTTTGCTTTTAGTAGGAAACAGAAGATGGTGGAGAGATTTATGTTGACTAGCGGTGTGCCACAAGGACCAGTGCTGGGTCCAGTGTTGTTTGATATTATTATCGAAGATTTGACTGAGAATATGCAAAAGATGGTTTATACGTTTGGAAACTATGCCGAAATTGCTGATATAATGGAGAGTGACGAAGGTCATTAAAAAGGACAATGTGATCATTATCAACTAGGCCAGTGGGGCGATGATTAGCAGATGGAGCTTCATATACATAAATGTGTGGTGTTGCATTCTGTTAATAAAAACAATAGCACGATTTATACGTTAATTAAAGGGCCCAGTGGAGTGTTGTCGAACAGGGCTAGAAGGGCTGGAGGTACATAGTTCCTTAAAAGTGAATTTATCAGGGGGCAGGGCGGTGTAGAAGGCATTAGGCATGGTTCCTTCATCGGTCAGAGCATTGAGTATATGAGTTGGGATATCATGTCCTGTTTCTTCAAGAGCACAGTAAGGCCATATTTGGAGTACTGAGTACAATTATTGTCGCCCTGCTTTGGAAGGATGATATTGGAAAAGGTGCCAAAATTAAAATGATGTGACAGAGACAAAAGGTTTTGTGATATATGGATAAATGGATATATGTAGCTAACCTTGGATTGTTTTTTTTTCTCTTTTGCGTATTAGGCTGAGGATGAACTTGTAGATGGTGAAAACGTCATGAGGAAAACAGCCGAGGACTTTTCCCCAGGGAAGAGTGTCCAAAACTAAAGGGCACCCGCTTAATTTGAGAGGTGAGAGATTAAAAGGAGTTAAAGGAAGTAAATGTTTCGCACAGACTGTGCTGTGTATGCACATTGAGCGTTCAGAGAAAGCAGTACAGGTGAATACTATTACAGCATTTCAAGGACATTCGGATGGGTATATGAACAGGAAGGTTTTAGAGAGGTACGTGCCAAACGCGAACAAATAGGATTAGTCCAGTTTAAGAAATCTGGTGACCATGAACAAGTTGGGACAAAAGGTCTGTTTCCTTATTGCATGATTCAAAGACTCTTAGACACTATAACACTTCTTTCATAATCAATTCTTTGTTGCACTCAATTCATTTCTCTGTCAAAAGTCCTCTCAACTATCGAGTTATTCTTACTTTGAAAGGAGAATTCATAATATGGATGTCATAATGTAGACCACAACAGCAGCAGAACCAGAATTGTATTCAACCACAATCTGCAACTTCTTTGCCCAAGATAATCTGTCCGTCTACCATCACCATCAAACTGATCTATGGTTCAGTGACGAGTGTTGGTGAACATGTCAGGGTCAGAACCATGGTTCCCTACAAGCGATGAAAATCCTTTAAGGCTACCCCACCTGTTCGGCTACATTACAGACAATTGAACTAAAATCTGATAAAGTGGGAGAAAACATTGTAACAGCAACAAGTTAGATCGAAGATCTGCAATCCTGACAATCCAATCAGAAATGATGATTGACTACGAAACACACCACGGAGAGAGAAAGCTGCACAAACATATCCATCAGGGCAAAAGACAAGATGGTATTATCTGCATCATCCTCAACCAGACGTGTTCAGTGAATGCTCCAATTCACCCTCGTCACGATGCGACAGAATCACAGATGCCGGTCATCATGAAGTTTGATTTGCTGCGAGTGACATAAAAAAACACAGCTGCACACATTAGATAGGACAAAGGAAATACACCTTGATAGCAGTCCTGAAATAGTACTGAAGACATGTGCTGCACAACAAGCCGTGTCCCAAGAGTAGCTGTTACATTCCCACTCGAACTCTGACATCTCCCTGGTAAAATGGAAAATAACTCATTTATATCCCGTGCCCTGTGAGGAGAATAATTACATTCTGACCAATTACCATTACCTCCGTCCCTAAACGACAGTCAAATTGGTGGGAGCTCTTTTTTTTGACAAAGCTCTTAAGCAGTCCACAAATAACTGATTGGTGTGGTTTCCACCAGTTCCCTGCGTTGAGATAGTGTTTTTGTGGAAATGTTACAGGATTACCCATCCAGATCAGACTAATGCTCTGGCAGCTGATTAAAGTTAAACTCAATTAATAAGATATCGAGATCGAAAACTGGGTGGCAGGAATAGTGACCTTGAAGCGAATGTCGATTTTCTTTGATCGATTTGCCTCTTCATTGTACTTTCAGGAAGCAGATCTCCCGGGCTTTCCTGGTCTGACCTAAACGTGACTCCAGACATTCAGACATGTGATAAAATCTTCAATGGTCTCTGAAACGGCCAAGCAAGACAATCAATTGTATCAATCTGCTCCGAGGTATTAAAGGAGAAAACTGACCAGAATACCCGGCACCAACCTCAGTATCGGAAAAGTGAACGTAAAATGCAATCCAGTGGAATCCACAGAGGATTCGTACCTAACATAGAATATAGAATATAGAAAAGTACAGCACTAACAGGCCCTTTAGCCCCCGATGTTATGGCGAAGTTTAATCCAAACGTAAAACATAGTATATTAACCAACGCACACCTCAAATCATTGCTATCCATGTACGTGTCCAGCAGTCGCTTTAATGTCCCCACTGATTTTACTTCCACCACCACAGCTGGCAACGCATCCCATGCATTCGCAACTCTCTGTGTAAAGAACCTACTTCTGAAGTCTCCTTTATACATTCATTCTATTATCTTCAAACTATGACTCCTCGTACCAGTAAATCCTGCAGTGAGGAAAAGTTTCTGGCTATTGACTCTATCTATTCAACTCATTATTTTGTATTCCTCGATCAGGTCTCCTCTCCAGAGAGAACAGTCCGAGCTTATTCAATCTTTCTTCATAAGGCAAGCCCTGCAGTAGAGGCAGCATCCTGGTAAACCTACGTTGCTCCCGCTCCAAAACCTCCGCACCTTTCCTAAAGTAGGGCAACCAGAACTGGACGCAATATTCCAAGTGTGGTCTCACCAGGGACTTGCAGAACTGTTGCAAAACCTCACGGAACATTAACTCGAACTCCGTGTCAATGAAAGACAAAAAATGCTTTCTTAACAACCAGCAGTTGCTTAAATGTCCCCTATAACTCTGCTTCCACCACCACAGTTGTTTGAGGAAGTAACAAAGAAGATTGATGAGGGCAGAGAAGAAGATGCTATCTGTATGGACTTCAGTAAGGCGTTCTACAAAGTTCCCCATGGGAGTCTAATTAGCAAGGTTAGATCTCATGGAATGCAGGGAGAACTAGACATTTGGTTACAGAACTGGCTCAATGGTAGAAGACAGAGTGTGGTGGTGGAGGGTTGCTTTCAGACTGGAGGCCTGTGACCAGTGGAGTGCCATAAAGATCGGTGCTGGGCCCTCTTTTTCTTGTCATTTATATAAATGATTTGGATACGAACATAAGAGGTACAGTTCGTAAGTTTGCAGATGGCACCAAAATTGGAGGTGTAGTGGGCAGGGAAGAGGGTTACATCAGATTACAGCAGGATCTGGAACAGATGGGCCAATGGGGTGAGAAGTGACAGATTGGAGATTAATTCAGATAAATGCAAGGTGCTGCATTTTGGGGAAGCAAATCTTAGCAGGACTTATACACTTAATGGTAACGTCCTCGGGAGTGTTGTTGAACAAAGAGAACTTGGAGTGCAGGTTCATAGCTCCTTGAAAGTGGATCGCAGGTAGATAGGTTAGTGAAGATGGCGTTTGGTATATTTTCCTTTATTTGTCAGAGTATTGTGTACAGGAGTTGGGAGGTCATGTTGCAGCTATACAGGACATTAGTTAGGCTACTGCTGTAATATTGCATGCAATTCTGGTCTCCTTCCTATCGGAAAGATGTTGCGAAACTTGAAAGGGGTCAGAAAAGATTTATAAGGATGTTGCCAGGGTTGGAGGGTCTGAACTACAGGGAGAGGCTGAACAGGCTGAGGCTGTTTTCCCTGGATCGTCAGAAGCTGAGATGTGACCTTATAGAGCTTAACAAAATTATGAGGGGCATGGATAGGATAAATAGACAAAGTATTTTCCCTGGGATCGGGGAGTCCAGACGTAGAGGGCAAAGGTTTAGGATGAGAGGGGAAAGATATAAAAGAGACCTAGGGGGCAACTTTTTCAGGCAGAGAGTGGTACGTGTATAGAATGAGCTGCCAGAGGATGTGGTGGAGGCTGGTACAATTTCAACATTTAAGAGACTTTTGGATGGGTATGTTAATAGGAAAAAGTTTGTAGCGATATGGGCCGCGTTCTGGCAGGTGGGACGAGATTGAGTTGGGATATCCGGTCGGCATGGGCGGATTGGACCGAAAGGTCTGTTTCCATGCTGTGCATCTCTATGACTCTATTACCCTATAACCCTATCCAATTGGATGGAAACCTTGAGGGATCTATGTACTTGCACACCCACATCCCTCTATTCCTCCACACTGCCAAGAATCCTGTCTTTAATCCTATATTCAGCATTCGAGTTAGACCTTACAAAATGAAACACCTCGCATTTATCCATGTTGAATTCCATCTGCCATTTCCCTGCCCAGCTCTGCATTCTGTCCATGTTGCACTGCAGGCTGCATTAGCCCTCTGTACTATACACGACACCTCCAACGTTTGTGTCATCTGCAAATTTACTAACACCCCCCTCAACCTCCTCAGCGAAGTCATTTATAAAAACTACAAAGAGCAGAGTCTCAAGAACAGAGCCGTGCGGGACCCCACTCAACACTGACCTCCAGGCTGAATACAGTCCATCTAAAACTACTTTCTGTCTCTTCTCAGTCAAACAATTCTGAATCTAGAAATCCAAATCTCTCTGTGTCCCATACTTCCTGACTTTATGAATGAGCCTACCATAGGGAACTTTGTCGAATGACTTGCTGCACCACATCCATGTACACCACATCCACTGCTCAACCATCGTCGAACTGTCTTGCCACATCCTCAAAGAACTCAATAAGATTCGTGAGGAAGGCCTTCCACTCACAAAGCAATGCTGACTGCTTTTATTTCTACTATGTTTTGCCAAATATTCATAAATCCTATCCCTCAGAATCCTTACCAAAATTTGCTGACCACAGACGTCAGACTGATTCGGCTCTAGTTGCCAGGTATTTCGCTATTACCCTTCTTGAATAGAGGTACAACAGTCGCCTCCTGTGAAGCGGGAGGAGGCAAACATCCTCGTCAGTGGCTTAACAGCCTCCTTTCTCGCTTCCCGGAGCTGCCTAGGAAAAATCTGGTCTGGTCTTGGACACTCATCAATCCTAATGTCTTATAAAGTTTTTAGCACATCAGCCTCATCAGTCTTGATCTGGTCAAGACTGTTTCCCAGCCCCTCTAAGTTTTAATTTACATCTAGTTCCCTTTCCTTGTTGAAAACAGAACCAAAAAACTCATTTAGGTCTTTCCCTGTCTGCTTAGACTGCATGCACAAGTTCCCTCCGCTATCCCTGATCGGCCCTACCTGATCTCTGATCATTATTTTATACCTCACGTGTGAGTAAAATGCCTTTGCGTTCTCCTAATACTTCTTGCCAAACATTTTTCGTGCCCCCTCCTGGCTATCCTCAGGCCATTACTGAGCTCCTTTGTTGCAAGCCTGTAATCCTACAAAGCTGTGCTAGATATTTGCTTTCTCTACCTTACGTAAGCTGCCTTTTTCATTTTGACAAGAAGTTCCACTTTTCTCGTCATCCAAGGTTCCTTAATCTTACCCCTTCTTACCTGCCTCAAGTGAACAAATTCGTGCATCATTCTAAGTAATTCCTGTTGCTAAGTATTTTACTGTTTCACTGAACATCATTCTGAACCTAGGCAAGGTTGCAGTGCAATTAAATGTTTAGTGGGTAGGTTCTAGTAACATTATGTCACTGCTTGCGTCAATCTCGCACAACACAACAGATCAGTGTGGCTTTTTGTGACATTCGTATGGGTCTGTTGAGTTATTATTCAGGACAAAGAACGTGTATTTAAATGTCACATCTTTTTCCTTGGATAACCATTTAATTTGATTTCATCAGAACCCTCAGAAGGATTTGATTTTGATGGAGAGTTTGAAAGAGTTCCAAACGTATCAGATTTACCAGGTAAGAAATCCTATTGCCCTAGAGAATTCCTTTGAATATGTTGCATTGGGGAAATCCAGCTATTCTCAGCTCGAATGTCTCGCTGCATTGGTATAAGGATTGTCTATCGGGATTGTGATGGAGTATGTCTAATTTGCCTGGATGGGTGCAGCTCCAAAAACACTCAAGAAACCTAACAGCATTCAGGACAAAACAGCCCGCTTCATTGGCACCACATCCACAAATGTCCACACCTTCCACCACTGATGCTCAGCAGGAGTAGTGTTTAGCATCTACTAGATACACGATTGAAATTCAGCAAAGTTCCATAGAAAATACCTTCCAAACATCCGACCACTTCGACTAGAATGTCATGGGATACAGATATATGAGAACACCATCTGCTACCAGCTGCATTCCAAGTCATTCCCCATCATGACATGGAAATTTATCGTCTTTAAAGATCATGGAATGCCCTCACTAACTATCGTTCTGGTCTACCTCAAGCACATGGACATCAACAGTTCAAGAAAGTATTTCATTGCCACCTTCTCAGGGCGAACTGGGGCAGATAATACACATTGACACAGCCCACATCTCAAGAGTGAATAATAAAAAAAAAATCGTTCCATGGTCTGGAAATCACTGGCGCCTCCTGTCGACTTCACTCAGGAGTTTTGTTTTTCCGTTATGCAAAGAATTCGTGTAAACAGGTATTTTACCGCGTTATTGATCTTAGCTCTGAACCTTGACAATGTTGCAGAATAACTGAATGTCCTTGGGCAACAACTTAGGTTTCGCAGCATGAGCAAAACTGCACTGACATGATGTAGAAAAATGAGGGAATGATCAGTATTGAACACTTGAATGACATAATATTAAGAAAGAACATCTACGGCGTTGATTAGCTACAGGAGTGTAATGCTCCTAGATAAGGTGAAGAGCAAAACCACAGACTTCCTTCTGCTGTCCATCTACGATTCTTTCTGATTCTCTCCTTTGTTTTCAGCCTGCAGCCTCTTCTGAACGCAACTGGGCACTGAAATGTGCCTCACAGTCAGAGCGGTTCGCAATAGAATTAAACTGAATGCCAGTTAAAGGTTTCAAAACTTATCCAGCCAATCTAATGCCATCCAGCAAGTTTCAGGAAAGGAGCTGGAAATTATTTGACACTTGAATGTCATGTTGTTAATTATTACCCAAACTGCATATTGGAAATAGAAGGGGATGTTAATCAAACAGAGCGGGAGGGCAGGTTGATGCAAGAAACACAGTCGCAGTTTTCTCAGTGCAATATTTTGTCCTCTCCTTCTGATAACAAATGGTCACAAATCGGTGGAAGGAGAAAGTGACGGTGAAACGGATCGATCAATCTCTGGCTGCAGGACGCAGGACCTCAGTAATAATACACACAGGATTGATGTCTAGGAAAGACTGCAAGTAGTAAAATGGCATCTCCACAATCTAACCTCAGTAATAACGATCATCAGGTTGGTATCTTCAATAACCAAAAAAGTAGCGTATCATGCAAAGGGAAATACCACATTTTACGTGAGGAATGACTGCAATAGCCAGCAAGATAACTGTGGATGACAAATGGGAAACGATGCAGCGGATTACTGGTCAGATTCTTATCTGCCTACTCCGGAGACCACAGTCAGGTTTTACCACCAAACCCGGGCGCAATGTGTGAGTAGAAGTGGCTGTGGTTGAATGAGTTTTAACTTCCACATTTTCCATCATGTCGGATTGACCTTCAGCCCAATGACTCCAGGAATCATGGAGTTGGACAGATAATTAGCTCATAGACCCTCCTCGGAGAGTAAAAGAATGACTGTGATTTTGTTTGGTTGCAAAATTACTGTTTGAATGATTGTAATAGATTCTCAGAGGGCACAGCTCCAAATCTGAGATGCATAGATTCCCATTAGAAAATTTGCTTCGAACTCAGGCATACGACTGTTGAGAAACCATATTCTCCCTTTCCTCTTGGATTAGTTCATCCCATCCTTTTCTCATTGTGACAAATCCTCATCAGAGGCACAAGTTGGACCAGAAGACACCTAATCACAATATGTTTAAGATTTCACACAAGACTACTCAAATGTCTTCCATAAGTGCAGCATCTAAAGTGCATACAGGGCTAACTGCGTGATATTGTCAGAGTGCGAGGACTGCTGTGACATGTACACCGTAGATCTACACGTCTGCACATGAAGAATGTCTCAACGTGCAGGAACCAGGAAGTCGATCTCTCACTATGTGAATCTCCTGACCAGAGACTTTGAGGAGTGACAGAATTCCGGATGGTTGGTAGTTAGATGAAGCTTTACAGCTCAAAACGGGGTGCACATCTCCCAATTTCTTTGCTTATGAAAATGAAAACAGTTGCAGATTTAAATTTTAGAATGTATATAGCATCTCCTCCCTCTTCTGGAAGAGTCCGAAATCTATCCCACCCTTTCTGTATAGAAGCGATTCATAACATCTCCCCTGAACGCTCCAGCACACATTCTCAAACTCTGTTCCCTCACCCTAGAATCCCCAACCAACAGAAACAGTCAAAATTTCCTGTCTTTTCCTGCTAAAATCTTTCGGAATTCATTCAGATCATCGCTGAATCTTCAAAATTCAACAGAAAGTAAGCGTTATTTGCATAACAAAACCCATCCTTGCTCAGTAGAACTGGTATAATCGGAGGGAGAGAAAGCAGAGTTAACGTTTCTGGTCCAGTAACCCTTCTTCAGATCTAACTTGCATGATCTCTCTTCATACCTTCAAATCATATAAAACCGAAAACGATGACAGAATAGTGAGATCAAAAAATGCAGCCACACCAGTGAAGTTGGGAGTCTCTGTCAGTGAAGAAATGTACCGAGAATGCTGCTCAGTGTATTACTGAAACAGTTCCGATGTCAGGATAATGCTGACCACTCAGCGAGCTGGAGACATTATTGTTCAAAAGCTGAAGCCGGAGATCAGGTCAGCATCAGATTAAAACGAGTTCAATCATCACAATACCATACCAGTGATGCCAATAAAAGCAAAGATGGTATAGAACAATCCACGAGATCAATTGATCTATTCATTTTTCTGTGTGAGGTGATGTGTCTCTTCAAGTAGCTGACAAGTTCCTTGTTTGAAATTGTGAACTGATGCGTTACCAGAGATGTTGTCTTGTACTTTATGGAAGCCCCTTGGGGAGAAAAAGTTTGCAGCGTTGCTCAGTGGTGTTGCTGTCTTTCAAATTTTTGCTATTGAGCTAACTCATTAGAGTCATGAGCACGGTCCAGTTATGCAGCATAGTATCTCAGTACATCGTTACCAAACAGGGAAAACAGTATGTGGAATCTGCCAGCAATAATGCTGACCATTCAAACACCATGAGTCCCATCCCGACATCACAAATTATTGCAGCTAATTCTCCGTCAAGCCATTTTATTACAATTGTGAAAATGTGTCTCAGAGATGTCCTTCTGTACTTCACGTTTGTAGCTGTTTGCTTTAATAAAGGGCATTTGACTCACTGATGTAAATGTACATCTTCTCATATACTGAATGCGTACATTGCTGTCGGGTCAGAACTTATTCTCCATCCTCCATTTCCCAGGATCTGGTGTCACATGAAGGACCGAGTGAAGAGAACATGCTGCATTTCCTGAGGGAAGGGGGCTCAGTGAACAAGATGGACTTCTAACAACGGAAACATCACTGATCTATCTCTTAGTGTTACTGTCCATCCAGAGACATCACTGACATCCCTATTGTCCCAGTACATCTTGATAAGTCACTAAGTATGCGTGTGGTTCTGTGTTTGGAATGTGTGTTGGAGACAGTGTAGACTGAGTTTAACATTTTCATCTCTTTTCAGATTGTGCCTTTCCTTTAAACGTTTGTCTGCAACATTACCGATCAAGTTTCCTGTGCGATTCTTTTCCCAGAAATGTTTGATGCAGACAGTGTGGAGAGAGCTTTAATCTGTCTCTAACTCCATTCTCAATCTGCTGTTTTGCGTTTTAGATGAGTACACGTCAGTGAAGATGAATGTTGAATCCTTTATTTGCTCCGGTGTTTTTAGCTGTGAACTCTGATTGCCTGTGCAAACACCACTGTGCAGTGTTCCCAGTCAAACAGCCTTTTGTCACAACCCTTTATGTCCTATAACTCAACCAGTTTCTGATCCATCTTGAAAATATTCGCTCAATTCCATGTGTTTTCAGTTTCTTAATTAGTCTCTCATGCAAGACCTTGTCAAATGCTTTGATAAATAGATATGTTTGATGCATAGAAACTGCATCAAACGAACTTCCTTCATCCATACACCTTTCAATGTTTTCAAACAAAAATTCCAAATATTTGTCAGGTGTGACGTCCCTCTGGCAAACTCATTCTGATAATCTCCTACAAGACAACTGGATGTTACAGAGATAGCTTGATATCAAGGGGGCTGGAGGAGTTTGCAGAAACAAGGAAGGGTGGCAACTGATCCTAATTCTCAGCCCCATCACTGATCATTCCCCCAGCACTGGATTACCACTACTAAGTGGTAAATAGTAACAAATGTTTACCGGTTATTACTCAGTGAAGGCACAAAGAACTGTAACAGCCCCATCACTGATCAATATTCATCCACTCCACTGTTTATGTCTGGAAGAGCTGCATTCTGCAATAGAAACTTGTTGTAATCTGAGAAAAGTGAGAGTTTCAGTACCTCCCTGCTTGATCACGGTGAGGCCCCATCAACTAAATGGGGCAAAGTGTGATCTCACAGAAAAAGTGTGATGTCACAGTGTACATTACAGAGAGAGATGAGACATCAGAATCGTTTTTTAAGCGGGCTTTGACTTGCGGCACGACGCTTCACGTGTAAATACAGGGAAGACAAAGTCACTGCACCAACTATATCTCTGGCTGATCTGTCCAGTAGTGAAGGTGAACACAAAGATCAAAACAGCCTCACTTTAGAAATACAACACAACGTTATGAAGAGACTGCAGCAAGGTGATTAGGCAGATGATGGTGAGGTTAAAAAGACTAGCCAGAAGTTCTTCACTTTGCTCTGACTGAGGCTTTGGGGGAAAATGAGGAATTGATGCTCAATGATTTATTCTCAGGAAGATAAACTCATACATAAACTGATAACAATGAAGAAATTATTTTTAACATGGTTCAGCACCTTTAATCCCAAAATTCACGTCTGTCTGAGACAATCGGAGCATCGCTGAAGGGTGATACAGAAGTTGAGAGTTTCAGGCATGAGAGGAGTTGGCAAAGATATGGAGAGGCATAAGCGCTGGAAGAAGATCCAGAGGGCGGGAGACTACAGACACAGGAAGGGGCTACAGAGATGAGGAGGTGTGTTGGGTTTGGAGGAGTTTGGATAAATAGGTTTATTGGTGCTGGAGATAGTTTCAGAAGGAAGGCGTTCAGGATGTAAGTTAGCTCGCTTGTTGGAAGCTTGGTTTCCAGACGTTTCCTCCTCACAATAGTTGACATAAGCACCGAGCCTCCACTGAATCTTCAATTGAAGCTCATTGAAGCTGTGACTTAGTGTGGTGATGAAACGTCTGGAAAAGCGCCTTCCACCTCAGCCAGCAAAATTACGTCAAGAACCTCAACGTGAGGTACAAATCGTATCGAAACTCACTAAGAAATAAGGTGTTGATGTAGTCTTTGACACATACTTCAGAGATAGGAAGTGTTTCAAGACTGAGGTGGGAGAGTGCAGAAGATGCAAACATAGGTGGTCCAGTTAGTAAGTTTGCAGATATCGCCAAAATTGGAGGCACAGTGGACAGCGATTAAGGTTTACTCTCCGTACAATGAGACCTTTATCAGGTGGGCCAACGGGTTGAAGAGTGGCAGATGATGTTCAATTAAGGTAAATCTGAGGTGCTTCATTTTACAAAGGCAAATAGGGACAGGACTTATGCACTTAATGGTAAGTGGAGTGTCGCTGAACAAAGGGACTTTGGAATGCAGATTGACATTTTCTTGAAAGGTAAGTCGCCGGTAGCTCGGGTAGTGAAGAAGGCATTCGGTATGCTTTCCTTTATTGTTCAGAGCATTGAGCACAGGAGTTGGGTAATCATGTTGCAGCTGTACATGACATTGGTTTGGCCACATTTGTTTGGAATATTGTGTGTATTTCTGGTGTCGCTCCTATGGAAAGGGTATTATAAATATTGAAAGGCTTAAGAAAAAATTTCCAAGAATGCTGCCAGAGCTGAATATTAAGATCAGTAAAGAGAGGGGTTTTGACTGCGGCTGTTTTCTCTAGAGGTTCGGAAGCAAAGAGTTGACCATATAGAGTTTAAAAAATCATGAGGGGTATGGATACAGCAAATAAACAATTTATTTTTCTGGGATGGTGGAGTCCAGAACTGGAGGGCATAAGTTTAGGATGAGAGGGAAAGATTTTAAAGGGATGTAAGGGGGAAAGTTTTCACACAGATGTTGGTGCATGTATGGGATGAGTTGTTAGAAGAAGTAGTGGAGGCTACTACAATACAAACATTTCAAATTTATCTGGAAAGATTCATGATTAGGAACGGTTTAGAGGACTTCTGGCAGATCGATAGCAAATGTAGCTGTATTAGTTTGGTTTATCTGGTTGGTATGGACAAATTGGACTGAAATGACGTTTAAATTTCTGTGATGTTACGAATCTAGGATGGGGAGTTTCAAAACTAGCAGGGACATCTTTACAGTGAGAAGGCAGAGATATAAAGAAGGCATGACAAGTCAACGTGTTGCACAAAGCGTGGTATGCGTGTAGAATAAACATCGTGAGGAAGTAGAGTCATAGAGATGTACAGCATGGGAGCAGTGGGCGGCACGGTGGCACAGTGGTTCGCACTGCTGCCTCAGAGTGTCAGAGACCCGGGTTCAACTCCCGCCTCAGGCGACTCTCTGTGTGGAGTTTGCACATTCTCCCCGTGTCCCCGTCCATGCCGACCAGATATCCCAACCCAGTCTAGTCCCACCTTCTAGCACCCGGCCCAGAGTCCTCCAACCCCTTCCTATTCATATAACCATCCAAATGCCTTCTTTAAATATTGCAATTGTACCAGCCTCCACCACATCCTCTGGCAGTTCATTCCACAAATGCGTGAAAAAGTTGCCCCTTCGGTCTCTTTTATATCTTTCCCCTCTCACCCTAAACCTATGCACTCTAGTTCTGGACTCCCCGACCCCTGGAAAAAGACTCTGTCTATTTATCCTATCTATTCCCCTCATAATCTTGTAAACTTCTATAAGGTCACCCCGCAGCCTCCGACGCTCCAGGGAAAATAGCCCTAGCCTGTTCAGTCTCTCTCTGTAGATCAGATCCTCCTACCCTGGAAACATCCTTGGAAATCTTTTCTGAACCCTTTCAAGTTTCATAACATCTTTCCGATAGAAAAGAGACCAGAATTGCACGCAATATTCCAACAGTGGCCTAACCAATGTCCTGTACAGCCGCAACATGACCTCCCAACTCCTGTACTCAATACTCTGACCAATAAAGGAAAGCATACCAACCGCCTTCTTCACTAACCTATCTGCCTGCAACTCCAATTTCAAGGAGCTATGAACCTGTACTCCAAGGTCTCTTTGTTCAGCAACACTCCCTCGGACCTTACCATTAAGTGTATAAATCCTGCGAAGATTTGCTTTCCCAAAATGCAGCACCTCGCATTTATCTGAATTAAACTCCATCTGCCACTTCTGAGCCCATTGGTCCATCTCGTCCAGATCCTGTTGTAATCTGAGGTAACGCTCTTCGCTGTCCACTACACTTCAAATTAGTGTATGTGGGTACAATTACAACTTTTTAAAGACATCGCGATACATACATGAATAGGTAAGATAAGAAGGAACATGAAACAGGGGCAGGCACGTTGGACTACTTTGCTGTGGGATTCTGTTCAGCATGGACTAGTTGGACCAAATGCTCAGGTTGCAAGTGGTATGCCGCTGTGACTCTTTGAGCGTGGCACAAATTCTTAGTACTGCTTCCTCCATTGCAGCTTTAATTATACATTTACTTGTAAGTGTTGAGTTCCAAAATGGAGATCCTGCACAGATTCACAAAGATCACACACAGTGATAAATCACTTTTCTTATCAGATCGTGTCATATTGAAATGTCTGAAGTTTTATCAGGAACAGAGATTTTTTTTTAATTTGAGGTTTCATAATCATCAAAGTGATGCAGTGGTGTATTGCGTGAACAACTGATATGACTGAGAGTGTTTATAAACCAGTCTAATGGTGATGAAAATGAAAATATGCTGTGTACCTGACATAATATCTTGTGACGATCAGATAACTGTATCAGAGAGGCAAGGAACATTTGAACAGGAATACATGCTACAAGTAAGCAATTGTCTGGAAAATTGCAATTAATGCCCTTTACGGCAGAGAAATTATTCATCATTATAAATTTCAGGCAATTTTTAGTATAGGATAAAATTAATTGTTCCTGAAGGCGCATTGTGTACATGCTCTGTCCAAGTAAAACAGCGGTCAGATACAAAGCAAGATCTCTAAATGTTCCCCGGTAAAGCAATCCATGTCAGTGAAAATGGAAAACTCCACCTGCATTATCGGTCTCATGCATCCCAAGGAAAGGTACAGCACATGGTTAGATAAAATTTTAGATTCTTTTGCTTTGAAGTACCAATCATTCGCAAGGTTAGCGCTTGCTCTAAACTTTCCAAGTGACAAGGAGTGTGTCTTTATGATGCAAAATGAGTTCTGTGCGGTGTCATCAAAGGAGCTGCAGTGCAGGAACAAGAAAGAAGGAGATGTTTTGAGACGAAATAGTAAAGTGTTCAAAACGTTAAAACTGGTCAGAAACTTCTGAATATGCTCAGACACTTCCACCCATCAGAAGTGGTCACCCGGCGAAATATGGGATTCAGAGAAGCTCAATGTCCTGGAGAGAAACATAACTGCAGGAAATGTCATAGTCTGCATAAACTGGATCTCTACTTTCTGGAACAATAGTGACTGTGTCCCATGCTGGATAGGAAGATTAGTGAAATAACATATTTGTGTAGGTGTTCAAAACATAGCTTAGGGGTGAGTGTGCAAAGTGCAAATGCGTGATAATCTAGTAGTCTACTGAGCGTATCTAGATCCCACACCAGTTTCCTACTTTTGAAACTTGCGGTGGAGAGGATTCATCGGTGGAATGCAGACATATCAGAGACAGCAGGAAACGATTTATTTGAATAGAAAGAGAGGGAGAAGAGTGGGCATGCAGTATTGACATTGTGTTCTTTCATGAGAGGAACACGCTGCAGTTTCTACACTTATAAACATACCCTCTGCGTCCTCTGTTAACCGCCCTGCCACAAGGGTGAAGAATATCACAGAACAGCTACAGGAAATCCTGCTGGAGCGGAATCAAACGGCAGAGGTAATGCTCCATGCTGCTAGCAACGATCACGATAGGATGGTGGGGATGTTATTAATAAGCGAAAATCTGAGACAGCTCGCAACAAGGTTGAAACGCAGAAACTGTAACAGGGTGAACTCAGATTTGCTGACAGTCCAACGTGATCGTGATGATCGGAACAAACATTGAGTCATTGAAATGTGGATAGAAATCGGACTTGTGAGGCAGGCAGCATTGTTCCAAGGCAATGGAACCAGCTCTAGAGCAGTTTGGACCTCAACAAGATGGAAAGATTACATCTTGACAGGACTACAGTGAACATTGTCACAAATA
Source organism: Chiloscyllium plagiosum (assembly GCF_037043375.1). Classification (NCBI taxonomy): domain Eukaryota; kingdom Metazoa; phylum Chordata; class Chondrichthyes; order Orectolobiformes; family Hemiscylliidae; genus Chiloscyllium; species Chiloscyllium plagiosum. The sequence goes on from NW_028270183.1 coordinate 42,501,161, forward strand.
GGTTTTGGACTCCTGTTGGGAAGTTAATAAATTAGATTGGAAATGGCCTGGGACTGTGAGAAAGATCTTGGCTTCAAGAGAAAGCTGCATTCATATTTTGTCCTCCCCCTAATCAGTTTTCGGTTCTTCCTTTACTGGTTACTGAATTGCCCCCAATCCTCAGACTTACCTTTCCTTCTGGCACGACGGGCTACCATTTCATTTGAGGTATTGCAATGCAATGTGTAACTTTTTAACCATCACAGCAGCTGGTAACAGTTACAGCAACGAGTAACATTTGCAGCATAATGCAACATGAAACACTATCATAGAGCATTTATAAAACAAGATTTACGTCAGCCCGAAAAAGGAAAGAAATCAATCGACAACATGCTTTTTTTAAATACGTGAGTAACAAATTAAAAACGAAAATTTGCAGGTCAATATGCCGCATGTCACGAAGATCATTGGATGATCAGGAAATGGAATTTTCTGGGAAAACGAACCAGGAGGGTTGAAGGAACTTAAACAATGTAAATGCATGGAGTTTCCAATCTGGTGTCTGGTCAATGTGACAGTGGAATACCAGGCTTCAGAGGTAACAATGGAATGAATGACTATCACACCAATTAAAAGCTGAGGCGTGGATGTGTTTAGGAGCAGTGTTGCGGATGGAATCAGTAATTGTTGGTGATGATGCAAGTGTCTTTTTGAATTGATCTCAGCTTGAAATATGAAGTCACAAGCAAACAGGATTCATTTAGAGTCAGTTCATGCTGAGCTCGATGGAGTTAATGAGAGACACAGAACGTTTTTGTGGAAAAACTGAGGATTTTGGCTCATCGAAACCGAGGCCAAGCTTCGGGTTCCTTCTGTTCCGGAGCCCTTTGAATGGGCTTCGGATTCCCTCATCAATAAGCAGCTGTTTCATGGATAGAAATGAATATATAAAATGAGTGATACCGTTAGGTTAGGGAAGCAAAATAGGAACAAACGGATCACAGTATTGCAGAGAAAGCATTTCAAATCAAAAGACAGACTATTTTTACAGAATGCTATTTAATTTATTTAAACAATATCTTTTATTTTAACTTGTGTCAGATGTGTGGATCAGTGAATTCAGTGAGGAAGAGTAGACAGGAGACTGTCGTTGCGTTTCCCACTCTGGCGTGCTGTGATCAATTATACTTGCCTCCAGATCATTTATGTTTGGATCTGATTCACTCACTGAGAATGGATTGCTGGGGACAAATTGATATTTTGGTATGCCTGATACGTCTTGTGGTTATGCTTTTGTGGTTCGGATATCGACTAAGTGTTGTTTATTGCAAACAATATTTTGCACTGACTTTACTCCTTCAATCTCTTTCGTTTTGCTCCTCAGATGGAGTCATTCGCAGCCTGTAAGGAAAGGAATGACACCATGTTGAGACTCTCTTTCTCATTTGATTCCTTCCGCACGTGGCCTCCTCATTCTATTACCTACTGTATGTAATGTTGGATCTCAGTTAGATTTATTCATCCACTGAATTATTTTCCTAACTGGGTATTTCACGACATACTTTAACTGGGCTCTGAACTTATTCTGTGTCACCTCATAAATAAATGCATTTGTGCAGCAATTGAGGTTCCGCAACATATATGCAACTTGTTCAAAGAGATAAAAAGCAACAGAATGTAAGGAATGACCGGCTTGAAATATATATAGAATATACACCAACCAGAGAAGTATGAAGCTGGCGGATATGGCAAAGAGGAAAGCCACGGAATTCCGTTGGCTCTCTATCTCTGAGTCATTCTCTGTCTTTCTCTGACCCCACAGTCTCTTACGAACCTCAACAGCCTCAAAGATATGTCTCACTGTCAGAACGTTGAGAAAAAGAACGAAAATGAAAGGGAGAAATGGTGTTAGAAATCGTGAAAAATATTTAAAGCTTGCCCACCGACGGTCTTTATAATAACTGGACTTGGTATAACAGTACCATGAAATATTGTTGCTGATATTTCCAGGTCTAAATTGAAAGTAGAAAGGAACGTTCTTTAAAGAAAAGAAAATGCAGATCGTTGCTAGAAGACTCATTGCAGTTTTCTCTGTGCAATACTTAATTTTCATCTGATGAAAACAAATGGCGACCAATCGATCAAAAATAAAAGCAGCAGTGAACCAGACAGAACAGTCAATGGTCAAACGGCTCAGGACATAGACGAAACTGCAAACAGGAGTGATGTCCAGGAAACACTTTGGATAATAATAGGAACGAAATCGGTATAGTACTGTATCAAAAACAATGGAGAGGAGATCAGACGTTGCCATGGCCACCAGATAGCGAGTGGTGCATTTGGATAGACCACAGTTGCGCCAAGTCAGCACTACAATCACCAAGACACTAACAGTAAGAATGAGAAAAGGGAAAAAAACGGAACTTAAAGTTACTGATAAAAAATTCTCCGCGACTGAGCTCAGTCCGTAACAGATTTTTGCACGAAGGTAATGTTTATTCCATATCACCTGAAGTTTAATGAGTTTGAACTCCTGAAATAATTGTGAGTTATCTGGATATTTGTAGCTCATCTTGTGGTGCAGGTTCTAAGTTTCCGCAGTGAGATGGAAAATATATTCACACATGTTTTGTCGCCATGCTTAGTAACAACAGCAGTGAGGTTCCGATGAAGTGCCAGTGTTCTGTCCCGCTTTCTGCTTATATACAAAATGCACTGCATGGACTGCAACAAATACTGCATAAAACTGACTGGCATTTAACTAACCACCAGGATACACCAGGACCAATTAGACACCAAAAGATATGAACAACTATCACCGGTATACTTATACAGAGATGCTGAGAGGCACCATTTCGACATGGAGTGTATATCCATCCTGGGACAGGCTAACCTCGACATTCATGGGAATTTCTAGATGCGTGGCATTGAAACCAGAATGCCATCAAGAAACAAATCGATTGGACCCCACTTACCAAACAATCTGAAGACGAACTAGAATTGATATCACCCACCACTACAGACAAAGAAACATAAAACCAGCGCTCCAACAGAGGCTCACTTACGATATTAACTGGCAGGGTGCGACGAAACGTATGAGAATAAACCTATCAGCTCAGCGAACAAGCTTTCATTCTGAAATGATTCCTCGCCACTTTGAAAAGGCATAGAGAAGAATATGGTCGCGTATTTTGTGATTTATTGATGTAGGCAGTGTTTGATTTCGTCTGCTTTATTGATTAGTCTGACTGGCTGGATATTTCCATAAAACCATAACATGCACAAATAGACACCCACAATCATTGAAAACATGAATAGGAAACACCAAATTCTAACATGGTTTGCCAAATTCTTGCACTTGGTTGTGGAGCCGTCATAGTTGAGATTACGTCTAGAATTGTACATCCACACTATATAAACTACAGTATAGATCACTGAACCACTCTGCACTGCCCAGGAATGGATGGCCTCCATGATATGAACAAAACCGTGACAGGGCATTTGAACATCCTGACAAACTGAACGATGTTGATTTTCAGCATATCACGCTGAAAAGCCTATCACGACGTCGCAGGTTGGATACCAAACACAATCAGACGAACTTGGCTATTTGGCATGGACTCCCGCAACCCGTCCAATTCGGTACACCAAACCTCCCACACAAATAAAACCTGATTCCATGCAATGGTCATTGCAATGCTCTGGTTTGTGAAAAAGGGACTTTATTTTGTCTTAAGCAAAGCGTCCTGCATCATGTCAGATGTCCTGCACCTGTGCTCCTCTTCTGGGCCCTTTTCTTGTAAACAGAGATCCTTATCTCATATTCAGAGCGCACTTTGTTTCAAAGATACTCCATCGTTTATCCAGCATTCTCCACAGAGATCAGCAGAATTATTTTACAGCCTGTTTTAGGAGAACCAAACATTGTACAAACTGGTTGGCAACAGAGATTGACTCTCTGGATTATGGCCAATGCTAAAGATAGGGGAGATTATGGTCTAATGACGTTATCACTCCACTGCTAACATAGTGTTATGGTCCTGGCCAGACCACACAACACATTATAGGAATGGAACCAGAACCTAAATTTTCCAGTTGTTTTCAACAGATGTCAGGTAAATATTCCAGGTGAGAAGCATTTGGACAAACCACTTGGGTTTAATCAAAACAGAATTTATTTACTCACAGACAAAAAAAAAACCCAGAAATATTTGAAAACACAACTGACACTAAAACCTAAGTTAATGAAGAGCTGTGCCCATTTCCTGCAACATCCCATAACCATACGCCTTTGTAAAATGGTAAATTCAAACACAGAATTTTACAGGAGAGAGAAGTCAGAAACAGACAGGATCAGCATGGAGCTGCTTCTTTGGGGCCATTTAAAGTTAACCCTAAACGAGAAAACATCCTGAACTTCGCCGCTCCCCCTTCATTGCACACGTGTTTAAAAAAAAAACACTGAAAGCATTTTCTCATTTTTGACTTCAGCAGCATCGATTCACCATGGTTTAAGGCCAGTTCAGACATTACAGCACATCTGTCTTTATGACCTCCCTCGAAAAATAACCAAAATAGCATAATCTTATTAAATGAGCAACAAATTCACGGTTCCCCACTCAAGACAGAACCGAAACATCAATATCCAAGCTGCCTTCCTTTTTAAATCCCTTAAATTTCGATTGTTGGTGCACGACAATACAAATACATTACATTGACGGTCACCATGTAAACATGCGATATTACATTCTATTTCAAGCACGTTACTGCTGCCAGCAGACACTTCCATTTGTCATCCAAGTCTTCACAATATGTTGGTTATCATGTTTTCACGTCCTGCCACGTGCACAATTTTCAAATTGAGTGGCTGCAACACCAAGATCCATCCAGATAGACTGGCATTTTTGACGTTATTTCTCTCTACAATCTTCAATGTGTTATGATCAGTGTATATGATTGCCTCAGATCCATTACTGGTAACACTAACGTTGAAATGCTGTAATGCCAACCCTCACCTCAAAGTCTCTTTTTCAACTGTCGAATATTTCTGCTGTTGAATGTTCAATATCCTGAAGAAATACGCAATAGATTTTATTATTTTCTCCTGTATTCCAGAACGAATACTGCACAGACTTCCAAATCAATTGGATAGATAGACATCTGGAAAGGCTTTGCGAACTGAGATATAGCTAACACTGAGGCAGTGGTGACAGAGATGTCAGGATGTCAAATATATTCTGACAGTCCGCTGTCCACTGAATCTTCGTGACTTGCTTCTGCAAATCACTGAGTATACCAGACATACAACTAAAATTTGGAACGACCTTCTGAATAAATCCATTCAATCCCAGGAATGGTGGTACGGTTCCTTTTGTCCATGGTACGCGAAACTAGCAAACTACCTTTATGTTTGCAGCCCATGAGGTCTTTTGTCCATGTTTAGTAGCATGCCACAGCATTTGACTTGGGCTTTGACAAATGCACTCTGAGCCAGGTTTATCAGCAAGACTGCCTCCCATAGTCGATTGAATAATTCTGATAAATGTTGCCAATGTTTCTTCATGTGTAACTAAAAGTCACCAGGTCGTCGATATAAATTGCACAACGGTGCAATCCGGCAATGACCTTGTTGGTTTGTCTTTGAAATGCGGCTGGCACATTTTCCATGACAAATGCCATGAATTTAAATTGATATAGTTCCTTCAGCGTTATGAGAGCCAAAATCGTCTCCACTCTTTCTGACGATGTTACCTACCAGTGCCCTCTGAGCATGTCCAACTTATAAATATAAGTTGCTTGTCCCCTCCGTTAAATACAGCCTTCCACAAGGGTGTCGGATACGGATCAGACTTTCCAAATTCGTTGATTTTGTAATAGACAACACTAACCATTTGGTACCATCTGGTTTTGGCAACATTACGACGGACGAGCTGCAGTGACTAACTCAATTCGATTATGTTCACTTGGAGCATGCGTTTAATCTCTTTTTGAAATTGTGCCAAATTTGAGGTTGACACTGATACAGATGTTGCATTATCAGAACAGCATTTCCGATTTCTACATCATGCATAATTAAGTTAGTATTTCCCAGCTTATTTCCACATACCTCCCCATTTGATAGCAAAAATTCATTCAGGTCATTTTGATTTTACTCTGAAAGTTGATTCAATAAGTTTGAAATCAATGTTTAACAATATCCACGTTGTCCAATTTAATTTGTGAAATGTCTATTTCAGAATCCTCTGATCTTGGTTCTTTCTTCTCATTTCGACTTGATAAGGTCCACTAAACCCTACTTTTAACGGTGTACCTGTCAATGAATGGAAAACTAATACGTAATCTCCAAAAGCAAAATGGTGAGTTTTTGATTTATTGTCTGCTTCCTGTTTCGTTACATGCTGTGACACTTTTCAATACCGTTGAGCCAACTCCTCCGATCTTCTCAGTCGTTCCAGAAAATTTGACACTTTGTTCAAATATCTGGTCTCCGAATTAAGATTTACAAATTTCTCCTTAATTAATTTTAGCGTTCCTCTCACTTCATGCCCAAACACTAATGCAAATGGATGATTCATTTGCTTCATCTCTGTTGGAAAAACTTACAAACAGAATTTCTTTTTCACAATCATCTGGACCGACTTAACAGTATAGCCTTCAGTGTGTTAATTCATGTTTGATGCCAACTTTCGAGCGTTCTCTGCAATTCTATTTGGCATGTAACAGATTTGAATTACTTCGTTCCAAACAGTCCGTAACTTCTTTGAATAATTCTGATGCAAAGTTTGACCATTAATCTAATTATTGCTCACTTGGTATTCCACATCTATTGAAAAAATTGAGTAGATCCTCCACAATCCTTTTAGCTATAACATTGCGCATGGAATGGATTCTGGAAATCTAGTGGGCATTCACTATTGTTAACAAATACGGAATTGCACTTTTTATTTTAGGTACGAGTACTCTGCAATCAATTAAGACACTTGGAAAAGGATTCTCAAAAGCAAGATACGGGTTTTATTACTGTGTGTGGTTTTTCAATTAGATGACATGTATGGCATATCTGGAAAAAAATTCAATTACATCCTTGTGCAGTCCAGGCAAGAAAATATATGTTTTTGCATTTTAGCTTGAGTTTCCTTAACTCTAAATGACCGCCAACTCGCAGTGCATGTGCTACCCCAATTTCTCCTCGAAAAGTCACTGCCAATACAATTTGATACATTTCTGCCCATTTCTCATCTGCCTGAATATATGATGATCTACATTTCCTCAAAAGGCATATTTTTAACATAGTCACACTCAAACACATTCACAATATTTCTCTGTGTATGGTTTTATGATAAATTGCTTTAGCTTTTGATTTTCCTGCTGCAACTCAGTTAATTGCTGTGAGATAGAAATGTCTACGTTGTTATCCATCTGCTTCTGTCAAACAGGGTCCCTGTAACTTCACCTTCAAATTCCTTATTTCTCCTCTTTGATCTGTCCTGCTTAACTGCTGACTTTGTGAAATCGTTATCGCACAGTCATGAAAACGCTTCAATATCCTTCTAGAATAGTTTAGTTGCCTGATTTTCCACTCATTTTTGAACCACAGTAGGTACCGCTCTTACCTGTGAGGCAGGTATATCATTAGCCAGGACAAATTGCACTCCTGGAGTTCAGCAAATGTCCAGTACTCCTGCAACGACTACTCCACATTTCAGTGGACGCCCAAACCTCATTCTGCATAGCTGAATATTTCTTGTCTCACCGTGAAATACTTTTAAGAGCATTTTTTTCTGGTAATGGCCCTTTAGAGGTCCATCTGTACTCAAGTTTCAAAATCAAAGGTTGATACGATCTTGTGCCTCTTCATATTGTAACCATTTCACCTGCTCCTCCTGGCCTCTGCGAGTAAACTTGCCTTCGCAGGTATATGGTTTAAGAAGATCTGCCACTTCCGCCTGAACCAACCTACGACCAGGTTGGACATTCTGGTGGAGATTTTCCGCCTCCATTGTGCTTTCTGTTTGCGTTCCAACAACATTCACTGACTTATCCTGTTTTCCTACATCTGTCTTCCCAGTGTTTTTCCTAACCCACAAACGCTGCGAATTCTTGTGACCTGCTTTATTGCAGTGAAACCACCGGAGCTTTATAATTTATCTTTCTGCTTCAAGGGTTTCCTTTTCGCAATGTGGTAAGTTATTCTTACGATCTTCACAGTGATCTATTTTTCTTTACCATATGAGGATTTCTCTTTACTCCCATTCCTATCTCTCATTGACTGAAATTGATGTTGGAAGCCAAAGTTCGATTTATGAAACAACTCATAAACATCAGCCATTTTAGCCGCTAATCTTGACGTTTTAAAGCTCTGTTCTTTCATATGATTTCTCATTACCTTAGGAAGTGAATTTTTGAACTCTTCCAAAATAATCGTCTCTTTTAAAGCACCAGAGATTTGTTGCATTTTAATGGCCTTATCCATCTATCAAAATTATTTTGGTTGATCCTTTCAAACCTAGTGCAGGTGTGACCAGGTACGCTCGTGAGATTTCTGGAACATTATCTGTAGGCGTCTGGTCCAATTTCACATGAAATTAAATTGGCTTTCTGCACCCTCTCATACACACCGGATACATCGTCTGGTAGTGATACAAATACTTCACTCCCTCTATTTATCAGTTATGTTTGGATCAACAAAACCCAATCTGTGAGATAGAAATGTCTATCTTCAGCCACCTTCTCAAATAAGACGTTAAAGGCTTTTAAATCCTTCTCATCAAGTTTAGACAATGCCTGAAAATATTTAAACAGATGCTTACCATTACTTTGGCAACCATGGGTTTCCTCAACTTCATTCTCTTCCACATGAAGCTTACCTTCAGCCTTCATCTCAATCCTTTTAAACTGGCTTTCATGTCTAAGTGACAATTTATGATGTTCAAACACCCACCCGCCCAATTGCTACCTTTGCAGTGTCTCCTTTTCTCTTTCTTCTCTCTCATTTTCTTTTCGTACTGCTAAAGTAATTCTACCTTTCATGTTTGGTCTACTAGGTTTTGTTCTTTTGCTTACCTCTATTTCTAATCATAATTCAAGCCGTTTCATTTATTTTCCTTTTCATTTTTCTTTTGTCTTTAACTCAAGCTGTGTCATTTTTAATTGCTTAACTAGCAATTCCAACATTATTGCTTCGTTTACATTCGTGAAACACACAAAAAGCACTTCTTCCACCGTCCTAAAACTCTGAGTAAGTAGAAGAGGCATTACTAAAACAAGTACTGTTTGGAACAACCCACATTTACAACGAGGATGAAAAGCCACGAACAACTACTACTTGCTGCCTTCTAGTCCTCTATTCCTAATCCCAAATCCGAACTAAAGAACAAATACCGGAAGTTACAAATAAGGGGAAGAAATGAAAGCTAAAGTCAGAGCCGGATTCCCCTGTGGCCGTTCCCCTCAGCAATAACTATACCCCTTTGGTTACCGCTGGGTGAGACGGCCTACCAGCAGAAAGTCATAGTTGCCAGGTCTCTGGAACTGAGCCTGGCGCTGTGGCTCAGAAGTGAAGGGGGAAAAATAGAAAAGCGCTAGTGGTAGGGGACTCAATAGTTCGACGTATTGAAAGGAGATCTTATGGTCAGGAATGGGGCTCCCGGAAGGTATTTTTCCTCCCCAGTTCCAGGGTCCAGGATGTCTCCAATCGGTTTTACAGGACTCTGAAGGGGGAAGGTGAGCAGCGAGAAATCGTGGTACGTATTGGCTACAATGCCATAGCCAGGAAAGAGATTGAGCATTTGATAAGTGACTACAGAGAGCAAGGTTGAAAGCTGAAAAGCAGGACGAGTAGAGTAGTGATCTCGGGTTTGCTATCACTGCCACTAGATAGAGAGGTGAGGAAGAGTCAGCGAATGCAGCTTAACATGTGGCTGCGAGGCTGGTGCAGGAGAGAGGGCTTCAGATACTTAAATCATTGGGATACCTTCGGGGGAAGGTTGAATCTGTACATGAATGACAGGCTGCACCTAAACTGGAGGGTCACAGATGTCCTGGGAGGGAGATTTGGTTGTGTGGTTCAGGAATATTTAAACTAGATTGGGTGGGAATCAGAGCCACTGACAGGATGTAGTGAATGCACTGGTAAGGTTTCCCACGCGATGAAACAAAGGGCTTGGTTAAAGTATGTCTGTTTTAACGCAAGGAGTATCAGAAAAACGAGTGATGAACTGAGAGCATGGATCAGAACCTGAGTCTATGAGGCTGTGGCCATAAGCAGACAGAGGTTTCACAGGGACACGAATGGTTTCTTGATGTTCCAGGGTTTAGAACGTTTGGAAAGAACATGGAGGATGAAAAAAAAAGACGATGTAGCATTGCTATTCAGATTGTGGAAAAATGCAGCTGTAGCAGAGTTGTTGTCATGGGTGAATTCAACTTTCCAAATATCGACTGGAACTTTCTGAGAGCAGATGGTTTGGTTGGTTTGGCAAGACAAGACTTAGGATGCATAGAAGAAGGGTAGCAAAATGGAGGGGATGGGGACAATCGAAATGCGGAGCAGTTTTAACGAAATGATTGCATTCATTGCTGAGGAGAATACGGACGCTTCCGTGGCGATGAAACGAGATAGTTCACTTGAGGCAAGGAAGGAGTACAGATTAACTAGGAAGGATTTAAAAAAAGAGTTGAGAAGAGAAAAGAGAGGAGAGACGCGGTCATTAGCAAGTACAATAAAGGAGAACGTTACGTCTTTCTCTCGGTATGTGAGAAACAAAAGGATGACTAGAGTAGGAATAGGGCTAGTCAAAGTAGAATTGGGAAGCTGTGTGTGGACCCTGTGGAGATCGGAGATGCGCTAAACGAATATTTCTCATTGGTTTTCACTCAATAAAAAGAGAATGTTGTAGAGCAGAAGAATGTGATATGAGATGTTAGACTAGAAAGAATCGAGCTTAGTAAGGAAGCGGTATATCATTTCTGGAAGGACTGAAAGTAGACAAGTGCCCTGCTCGCAAAGGGATTTATCTGAGGATCCTCTGCGACGCTAGGGAGGAGATGACAGAGTCTTTGGCTTTGATTTTTCAGTCGTCATTGTCTGCAGGTTCAGTACCAGAGGACTGGAGGTTTGCAAATGCTGTGCGCTTGTTCAAGAAGGGCAGTAGAGATGACCCGGGTAATTACAGACCAGTAAGCCTTCTCTCAGTTGTAGGAAAGGTGTTGGAAAGGATTATTAGAGATATGATTTATACGCATCTCACAAGCAACAATTTCATGTCAGATCGTCAACATGGTTTCGTCAAGGGCAGGTCAACCTCAACCTCGTTGAGGTTTTTTGAGAAGGTGACCGAATATGTTAATGCGGGTAGTTAATGTGGTGCACACAAGGACGTCAGTGAAGCCTTTGATTAGGCTCCATCTGGTAAGCTGTTGCAGAAAATGCGGAGGCATGGGATTGAGTGGGATGTAGCAATTTTGATTAGGAATTGGCTTTCTGTAAAACGGCAGCGAATGTGGTTTGATGGAAAGTATTCATCCTGGAGTCTGGTTACAAGTGATGTGCAACAAAGATCTGTTTTGGTACCACTACTGTTTGTCAATTTATAAATGACTAAGATGGGGGCATAGGGGGATGTATTAGTAAGGTTGCAGACGATCCTAAAATCGGTTGAGTAGTGGACTTTGCGGAAGAATGTTGCAGGTTGCAGGGGGACTTGAATAAACTGCAGAATTGGTCTGAGAGGTGGCAAATGAAGGTCAATACAGATAAATGTGATGTGATTTTGGGAAGAATAACAGGAAGACAGAATAGTGGGAGAATAGTGGGACAATGGAAAGATACTTCTTAGTGTGGATGTGCAAATCTTGGATTCCAAGTACATTGATCCCTGAAGGTTGCCACCCAGGTTGATCGTACTTTTAAGAAGGCATACGGTGTGTTCGGTTTTATTGGTAGATGGATTACGTTCTGGAGCTGTAATGTAATGCTGCAACTATGCAAAATGCTAGTGTGGTCACACTTGTAATATTGTGTACCGTTCTGGTCTCCACATTACAGGAAGGATGTGGAAGCATTGGAAATGGTGCAGAGGATATTTATGGGATGTTTCCTGATCTGGAGCGAATGTATTATCAGGAAAGGTTGAGAGACTTGTGTCTGTTCTCTTTAGAAAGAAGAAGACGAAGAACGGACTTGACAGACACGTACAAGATGATAAGAGGATTAGATAGTGTAGACAACGAATGTCTATTTCCCAGGATGATGACATCAGCGTGCACGAGGGGCATAACTACAAATTGAGGGATGATAGATTTAAGACAGTTGTCAACGGCAGGTTCTTTTTTCATAGAGATCTAAGGACGTAGAAAGACCTGCAAGCTTATTCAGTTAACGCAGCCGCATTAGGGAGATTTAAACAATCATTGGATAAGCACATGGATGACAATGGGATAGTGTTGGGGGACTGGCTGAGATTAGTTCACAGGTTGGCGCAACATCAAGGGCCGATAGGCCAGTTCTGTGCTGTATTTTTATGTTTCTACGTTCTATGGTAGGGACATCGGAATGCAGGAAATGCAATTGCCGATGCGCAAAAGATTAAGAAATCCATATTTAACAAATGAATGAGCTTTCCTTTCCTTCAAGAAGGAAGAGAGACGGCTAAGGAAATTACATGTACGAGTTTTCATCCCAACTCTTTTTATAATCCGTATAAGCTAATGCATATAAACCCATTCTGCTTGAAGTGGAGTGGATGGAACTTGTTCGTATTTTCAGGAATTGGAGACACTGTAGAGTGGAACCCGTTTGTGGAATTCCACGTCACAACACAATGATGGATGAGCACATCAAGCCATTTATTAATAACGCATCTCAGTGCTGGGGAAGGACTGTGGAATTATTAATTTTCGTGAATGTCAGGAATTTCGAAACTAATAAGCCTTAATAATTAAAAGTAAATTTAGATTCAGGTGGAATGTTATTCTAAAACATTTAACTGTAATCGTTATCTGATGACTTAAAGGGATTTTTTTAAAGACGATAAAGTGCATGCACACAGTCTCATTATTTTCAATGCACTCAAAAATGGAAGTAAATTTGATGGAGTCTGCACAATATTGAATTTGAACAAATTTACAATGAGACATTTCAAATTTCTAGAGCGTGTTGCGTAGCAACTTTTAAAAAATGTGGGTCATCTTAGAGAAAGTACAAATAAAGTATATTGTGCCTGAATCAAGAGGAAATATTTGACATCTGCGTAAAAAATATTATAAGATTATGTTCCATCCAATGCAAATCACGAAGATCTCTGGGGATTTTGAGATGGTGGCAATATTTTAGCTGCAAAATTATTTCAGATGAAGTAATTAGGGGTGGAGATTAATAGCAGAAGAAAATATCAGATGAATGTGTTGAAATGCTAATGAAGGTTAAAATGAATTTTAGTGAAAAGGAAGTTTAGACGATAGCACCAAACTGATTGTTTTCTTCTGATGATGTGTTGTCATTGTCTTTAATTTTAAACATTGAATTGGTGATCAAGCCACTACCCGAGGCAACATTATCGTATGTGGAGAGATTAATTAAATCTCTCTGATCGTTTGATGAGGTCATGTTTGGATCCGACGTAAATGTGCAACAATGCATGTTACCTTGGATGTAACAAACATGATACAGTGGAAAACATGCACAAAAGACCAGTTCCCAGACATATCCATCTACTTTACAGAAGTATTAATGTGATTTGGAAGAGCAGAAAAATACAGCTAAAACGAGAAGACACTGACACAAAATCTGTCGAGATACTTTCATTAAAACTTTGAAAGTATCATTAGTGACGGCGCGGCAAAATAATTACAATCAAGAGAATGAGTGTGATTGGCCATTCAGCCATAATATTACAGAAATGAAATAAAATGTACTTTGGGAAGATTAATGTTGGACTGTTTGATGGGGCCCATCGGATGACACACAGATTCTACCCCACTGTCCGTCATGAGCTTTTAGATAATTATATGGTTGGTGAGGTCGTAATACATTAAGACAGTTAGTTTGCGTGAAAAAAATTCTAAGCTAAGTCTCAGGTGGTGCAGCAGACTCCTAGGTAAAATAAAATGCAGGAAGCACAAGTTGAAGGGAAAGCATCCTGAACGTTAGAGCTGTATTAATTAATAGGTTTAACATTTTATCTGAAAAGCGGTTACTTGCATTTGCAGAAAGTTAGCACTGACCGATACAGCTATTCATAAAATTGGCAAAAGGGAAACATATTGAAGAGTCATCCACAAGACGGAAACACATAAATAGAGCAGCCGAAAGTTTCAGTCCATGTATGGTGTTATTTTCCTGCTATTTGATGAAGTGATCTGTGAATAGATTTCTGGAGCATTAAAGAAAAACACAAGTTAATGAACCTGAATCATTAATTAATATTAATGTACATAGAACGATCCAACCGCCAGATCACAAAGGAATTAAAGAACATATAGCTACTGTGTAAATTATCTTTCTTTTCTCTCAGCCCCTTGCAGGTTTTAAGGCCCTCGTCAGAAACGGGATCCATATCTTAGAATGAGAGGTGGGGTAGATTGAGATCACAATTAAATATATGTTACGCTGTTGTTGCACAGCGACTGTAATTATGGGTAATACTAATATTAGCGTAAGAATAAAAGTGCTTATCCTTTGTGGGTGCCTCTCAATTTTGACCAGATCACAGGAAGACAGGCACTTGGCACGAGTCATTGGTTCCTTCTCAGCATTGACTATAGAGCAGGGTGAGGGGCGATACAACGATTGGTCACGAAATGGCATTGAAATGATGCACGTTATTGTTGTTGTATCCGTATGGATATTAGTTATTTTACAGTAGTTTTAATCTCCCAGTTCTTTTCCATACTTAGTACAGTCTTGCATGGCTGTCGCTGATTTGTATCTACCTTTGTTATTATAACACGTGCTGTCATAAATCGTAAGGATGAATTGTATAGTATGGGCCGAAGCACTAAACGTTAATGATATTCAAGAGATGCATGAGGCAAAAAAAATTCTGGGATCGTCTGAAGAGCTGCATTTGTTTCTGATACTCAAAATGCCACACGACATTGAATGACTCCAAATGGATGTTGGGAAAGCTTTTTGGCTGAAGGAGCCACTCCTTTTTAAAATATTTGACGAGGGATGGAGGTGATTGCTTCGAATTTCAAGCGCGCTAATAATTATTTTACAAGATGTCACATTGTTCTCAAAACAATGCAACTTTAAAAAGGAAGAAGAGAGACAAAGACAGTGACCAGAACGTCAGTGAAAGAAACCTACAATACTGTCTGACACAACAATGTATCTGCAAGGTTACAGTTTATGCTGTTTGTGTTCAAACATCACTGGACATCTGAATAAATCAAAAAAAAATTAACGAACGCCGAAATTCACAGGCTGAGTTTGGATGAACTTGTGTGTGTGAGAGCTCATAGCCAATGAGGAGTGCATCGTTCTGAAGTGCAAAATTGCTGCAAATCTGAAATAGTGAGCAGAATGGGATATTTCTTGATGAGATCTGTCTCTTAATTAAATGTAAAATGCATAAACCATAAGTGCTATGTTAACCGGGAGCAGTGTATTTTTAGAACAATAAGTTGGTGCGTTTTTCTGGGTCTGTAGCTTGTGAAGGAGCAAGAGTGGCTTTTAGTACACTGATGTGGTCTTCCTGTTGGATGTGGACGATAAGGGAGAGTTTCCATGTTCCTGATGATTATGTCTGCATGATTTGTGTTTGGTTGCAAATCCTATCAGATCCCACGGACCAGTTGGAGTGGCAGGTTGAGGCAATGTGGAATTCAGAGGATCTGATGGTGTGAAGAATGGCAATTAAAGGAAGGGAGAAAGTATACAGATGCAGTCAGGTAGATGGGTTAAAGCCACGAAAAATAGGAGAAGGGGGAGGTTAAGCAGGAATCTCCTATGGTTTACCATATCTCAAACAAGTATGCTGTTTTGGAAAATGTAGGGAACAATAGACTCTCAAGGGAATATAGCACGAATAGCCAAATTTCTGGTACTGAGAATCGCGCAACTATAGTGAGGGGTACGTACGATTTCATGCTCTTGATTGTAAAAGGGGACTCTCTAATCACAGACACAAACGGAGGATTCTGTGGCCACCATCGAAAAATCGTAATGGTTTGTACACTCCCTGGCACAAGGATCAAGGATATCTCGCAGAGGATGTTGAATGTTCTCAAGTAGAGAGGGACCAGCAGCAGGTCGTTGTACGCATAGGAACCAACAACATAGGAGGGAAATGAATGAGATTCCCATGAAAGAAAACAGAAACTTGGGCAGCAAAGCAAAAACGAAATATTCAAGGGAAGTTAAAGGTGAATTAAACTCGGTGATAAGAGCTAGTGAGATACACAGAGCAAACGAATACGTGGCTGAGGAGCTGATGCTCTGTAGAATGTTTCGATGCTTTGGATCATTGAGATCTCTTCGAGGTAGAAATGACCTTTATAATGAAGACGTATTGCTTCTGAATGGGAAGGGGACTGATATTGGCAAGAAGATTTGGTAGAGGGGCACGGGCGGATTTAAACTACTAAAATTGAGGGGGGAATGGTGGTGTGCGTGGGCCCCAGTGTGGTAGTGAGGAATTATATAAATCTGAGACAGCCACATTTGGAAAAAAAGAAGCAAGGCAAACGGTCAAGGCATAAATGCACAAAGCAGAGAACAAGGTAGAACTGATAAATTAATCTACATATATTTCAATGGAAGAGGCCTAAGAGAGAAGGCAGATGAACTCAGAGCATGTTTACGAAAATGAAACTAGTAGGTCACAGCAACCATAGGAAAGAGGTTCAGGAATGGCCAGGAGTTGCAGCTTAATGTTAGGATACAAATGCGATAGGAAGCATAGAAAGAGGGGCAAGAGAGGAGGTGGAGTGATAAAGGGTGGCTTTACTGCAACACTAGGGAGGATACTCCTGGGTATGTGTCCAGGAAAGTTATTTGTATTTAACTGAGGAATAAGAAAAAGATCATCACCTTATTGGAGTAGTATTATAGATTTCCCGATTAGTCAGCAGAAAATTGAGAAACTCATTTGTAAGGATATTTCAGTAATCTGAAACAGTATTAGATAGGTTATGGTCGGAGATTTTAATTTTGCCAACATAAACTGGAACTGCCATAATGTTAAGGCTTTCGAGGAACAGGAATTTGATAAGTGTGTCAGGAAAAATATTCTGATTCAGTGTGTGGATGTGGCAACGAGAGAAATTGGAAACTTGACCTACCCTTGGCAAATAAGGCAGGGCAAGTGAAAATATTGGAAAGTTTGTAGGCAGTGACCATAATTCTACCAGTTTTGAAATCATGATCGAAAAGTATAGACCGGATCTAAAAATGGAAGCTCTAAATTGGAAGAAGGCCCTCTATTATGGTATGAATCTGGAGCTTTCTAAAGTTGATTGGGGCAGATATTCGAAGGCAAAGTTACAGCTGGAAAATGGTAATATTTCAAAATTGAGACAACGAGATTCCAGTGATAGTATAATCCTATTAGAGTGAAAGGAAAGGCTCGTAGTTGTAAGTAAAGCTGGACGCCTCGAGAAATTTAGGTTTTGGCTTAGAAGACGAAGGGAGTTATAGACAACAGAGATCGACTGAATGCTGTGAAGAGATAAATGCAGTCGGAGTATACTTAAGTAGTAATTAAGAGGACAAAAGTGGACATGAGATACTTTTGGCAAATAGTGTTAAGGAGAATCCAAATGTATACAATGAATACGCAAATGACAAAGGGGGTCTCGGGAGAGAATAAGGGCCCTCAAAGATAAGCAAGACAGCAGATGTGTAGAACTGCAGGAGATGAGGGAGATACTAAAATAGTATTTCAAACCAGTGTTTACAGTGGAGAAGGTCATGTAAGATATAGAATGTGGGGAGGTAGATGATGACATCTTGAAAATATTCCATCTTACAAAGGAGGCAGTGCTGGGAGTCTTAAAACACATAAGAGTGGATAAACATGAACAGGTGTACGAGAGAAATCTGTGGAAATCTAGGGAAGTGATTGCTGTGCCCCTTGCTGATATATTTCTGTCATCAGTAGTCATAGGCGTGGTGACAGAAGACTAGTGGTTAGTGAACATGCTGCCAATATGTAAGAAAGTTGTTAAGGACAAACCAGGAGACTATAGACCGGTGAGCTTGACATTGGAGGGTAAGTTATTGGCGGGAATACTGAGGGACAGGATTTGCATGTATTTGAAAAGACATGGACTGATTAGTGGCAGGCAACGTGTGTTTTTCTTTGCATGGGAAATCATGTCTCACTGATGTAATTAAGTTTTCCTTGAAGAAGTAGCGAAGAGGCTCAAGGCAATAAACATGATCTATGTGAACTTCAGTCAGGCGTTACATGGAACATAACATATTATAGCGCAGTGCAGACCCTTATTCTCTCAACGTTGCGCTGCCCTTGGAAACCAAACTGAAGTCCATCTAACTTCTACAGTGCCATTGTTGTCCATGTGCCTCCCCAATGTCCATTTAAATGTCTATGAATTTGGCGAATCTACAATTGTTGCATTAACTACGCTCCACGCCTCTACTACTCTCTGGGTAACAAAACTACCTCTGACATATATCCTACTTCAATCAGCCCTCAATTTAAAGATATGCCTCTTCATAATGGCAATATCCATCTGAGGAAAAAGACTTTCACTGTCCACTCGGCCTAACCATCTGATTATCTTCTATGTCTCAATTAAGTCACCTCTCAACCGTGTTCTCTCGAACGAAAACAGCCTCAAGTCTATCAACCTCTCCTCGTAAGACCTTCCCTCCATGCCAGGCAACAAACCAGTAAATCTCCGCTGAACCCTTTCAAAAGCTTCCAAATCTTTCGTCTAATGCACTAACTTGAACTGCACGCAATATTCAAGTGCTTTCTTCAAGGTTTCCAATGGGAGACCGGTAAGCAAAGTTGGATCTCATGGAATACAGGCAAAACTAGCAATTTGGAAACAGAACAGTTTCGAATTTAGAATACATAGGGTAGTGGTGGAGGTTGTTTTTCAGACTGGATCTGTGTCCAGTAGTGTACCAACCGGATCGGTGCTGGATCCATTGCCTTTCGTCATTATTATAAACTGTTTTGATGTGAATGTAGGAGGCCCCGTTCGAAGATTACAGGTAACACCAAAAACTGGAGGTGTAATGGACAGTGAAGAATTTCGCCTCGGAATACAACGGCAACTTGAGAAAATAGGCCAATGGGCCGAGGAGTTGCAGATCTAGATTAATTTTGATTTACGTGAGTTGCGGCATTTTGCTAAGTTAAATCAAAACAAGACTAATACACTTAATAGTAAAGTCCTGGGAGGTGTTGTTGAACAAAGAGACCTTAGAGTGCAGGTTAATTGTTCCTTGAAGGTGGAGTCTCAGGAATATAGAATAGTGATGAAGGAATTTAGTATGCTTTCCTTTATTGGTCAGAGCATTGAGTCTCGTATTTGAGACGTCATGTTTCGGCTGTACAGGACATTGGTTGGACCAATTTTGGAATGTTGTACGCAGTTATGTTCTCTCTCCTACCTGAAATTTCTTGGGAATCAGTAAAGGGATCAGAAAAGAATTCCAAGGATATTGCAAGGGTTGAAACTTTTCAGCCATGCGAGAGGCTGAATACCTGGGCTTTTTCCCTTGTAGGGTTGTTAGCTGAGGGGTGATCTTATAACATTTATAATACATTAAGGGGCATGGATTGGGTAAACAGACAAAGTATTTTGCCTGGGATGGGGTATCTAAAACTAGAGGCTGAAGATTTGTGTTGAAAGGGGAAAAAATGAAAAGGTATGTATAGTGCAAATTCTTCACGCAGAGGATGGTGTGTGTATGGAATGACCTGCCAGAGCAAGTGTGGAGGCTCGTACAATTACAATTAAAATATTTTTCGATGTGTACGTGGATTGAGAGTGATATGGGCAAGTGCTCGCAAATGGGGCGAGATCAAATTAGGATATCTGTTCGTCATGGTACCGTTAGACCGAAGGGTTTGTTTCCGTGCAATACATCTCTACGACTCTGTGCATTCTGTGAATCTGGAGTTGTTTTCTGTATTGGATAGCAGTTTAGTTTCTGTAACAGTACTGTGAGGCAACTTTTATTATCCGTCACTGGTTGTTACATTGTATCAGGGACAGAGAGTCTCATTCCAAAAATTGGACTTCACCTCGGACCGAAATGGCGAACGGTTCCCGGAACAACCTCAGCCTCCAGATTAATCGTCGATTCAGGGGTCCCTGACGTGCAGGAGGTCATAAGGATCGTTGCTTTATTTTCCGTTCTTTCTTTATGAACATTTGTTCATAGGTCAGTCTCTTAATGTGCCTTTCTTTTCTCATCTATAATTATAACTCAATGCATCTTAATCTTTACGCAAATTGCTTTCTTTGAGTCTTCTCTTAACTACATTTAACTGTGTCTTAAAAATACCGTTTGGATACGCATTGCGACCAATGACACCACTTCAGGAATAAAAGTAATACGGCGATTGGTCCGTCAATTAATCGGCTATTTGTCCTGCACAATACGGAGCTTTGTGAATGTTGCACTCCGCGTTGAATTTGAACTGCTCTCAGCCAGATACATGAAGAGAATTCCATAGGACCCTGAGCTATGCTTCCGGAATGGAGAAGTTGGTTGGAGATACAGGTAAGGAGCTCAACTGGAAAGTCATCAGATTGTCCCACGTAAAACTGTGTCCACAACCTCAGTTTGTCTGGATCAGGTCATTTGCTGATGAATGTTTGGCCCTGGTTATTGCTCGTCAGACATTCAGTAAGTTTCGTGTCAGAGTAAAGGAATTGATAAATTCTCACAGTTTGGGGATTTTTATTGCTTGGTAACGAGGAGATGTAAATGTTACTTGCCAACTGTCAACCAAGCTTGATCTTATCTCATGGTGCATGGACGGAGACCTGTTCTTTGTCTCAGGAGTTTGAAATGGTGCTGAAATTTGTGCATGCACGAGCAAATATCTCTAATTTCAAAATAATGATGGAGGGAGGGCAATGATGAGGCAGCTGCAGGTTTTGCGACTGAGGATAAGACATTGAAAAATTGGTGCCGAGATGGAGGACGACCGAGGTTATTGACCTCAAACAGCTATCAGAGAAAGTGAGGATTGAGGATGCTGGAAATCAGAGCCGAAGCGTGTGGTGCTGGAAAAGCACAACAGGTTAGGCAGCATACGAGGGTCAGGATAATCGATGTTTTGAGTATGATCCCTTCATCACGAATAAGGCATGTGGGCCAGGTGAGAGAGTGATAAATGGTACGGGCGTAGGACTTGAGCAAGATAGGTGGGAATGATAAATTTAGATGAAGTTGGGGGATGGTGATAGTTCTCATTAGAGGGTGGAGCAGATAGGTGACAAGGAAGATGAACAGGTAGGACAGCTCAAGACAGAAGTGCTGAATTGGAAGTTTGGAACTGTAGATAAGGTAGGGGGAAGGGAAATGAGGAAATTGGTGAAATCGACATTGATCTCGTGTGGTTGCAAGTTCCGAAGATGGAAGATAAGGCGTTCTCAGCTCAAGACGTCGAGTTGTTATGGTTTGGTAATAAAGGAGGCCCAAGGCGTGCACGTCCTTGGTGAATTGGGACGTGGAGTTAAAGTGTTCCACCAAGGGCCAGTGGGGTTCTTTAGTGCGTGTGTCCCAGAGCTGTTCTCTAAAAGGTTTGGCAAGTTGGCGTCCTGTCTCCGCAAAGTTGAGGAGACGACATCGAGAAAATCAGACACAGTAGATGATGTGTGTGGAAGTCCAGGTAAGTCTCAGTCGGTTGTGGAAGGATCTTTTGGGGCCTTGGACGGAGGAGAGGGGTGAGGTGCGGGCGAAGAGTTTGCACTTCTTGCCGTGGTAGGTGAAGGTGATGGGTGTGGGGTGTGGACTGGTGGTGGGCATGTACCTGTTAACGCAGTTGCGGAGGGAATGGTCTCAGGAACGCTGATAGTCATGGGGAGGAAAATAATTCCCCAGTGGTGGTTTCTGTTTGTAAGTGGCGCAAGTGCCGGAGAATACTGCGATGTATTCGAAGGTTGCTGTGTTGGATAGCGAGGAATGGGTGATTATGTCCTTGTTGCAGACGGAGGGGTGGAGTTCAAGGGCAGAGGAACAAGAATTGCAGGAGATGCATAGGAGGCCTCGAGGAAGTGGAAATTGCGTCTTTCAGACGGAGATCACCAAACTGTGTTGGACTTTTTCCTCATGGGTTCAGATGAGGCAGAGGTGCAGGAATTGGCAATAAGGGATGGCCTTTTAACAGGAGGGGTGCATGGGAGGAGGAGCAGCTGAGGTAGCTGTTGGAGTCCGTGTGTTTGTAGCAGATGTCCATGTTGAGTCCGTGGCTTGAAATGAACATGCAGAGGCTCAGGAAGGAATGGGAGATATCTGAGATCACCTAGTTGATTGAAAGGTCAGGGTGGAACGTGTTAGTGAAGTTGATGAACTGCCAGCCTTCTCGTGTGAGCACGAGTTGGCGCCGCTACAGACATCGATGTAGCGGAGGAAAAGGTGGGGAATAATGCCGATACAGCTGTGGAAGGAGGTCTGCTCCACATAACTGAAGAAGAGGCAGGCATGTGTAAGACCATGCTGGAACCCATGGCTAACCCTTACGTCTGGAGGAAGTGGGTGGATTCGAAGGAGAAGTCATTGAGGCTGAAAACCAGTTTAGCCAATCGAATGAGTGTGTCGGTCGAAGGTTACTGGTTGGGTCGGCGGGAGAGGAGGAAATTGAGTGTTTGCGGTCCTTCACCATGTTGGAATGATGTGTACAGGGACTGGATGTCCATGGTGCTGATCAGGGGTTGGGGGCCGTGGGAAAAAAATGATTTGGAGGAGGTGGAGGGTGTGGGTGATATCCCGAATACATGTGCGAAATTTCTGGAGCAGTGGTGATTGGACAGTGTCAACGTGTGTGGACATGAGTTACGTGGGGCATGAACAGATGGTGACAATGTGTTAATCGGGGCAGTCAGGTTTGTGAATCTTCGTTAGGAGGTAGAAATGGGTGGTGTGGGGTTCACGGATTATGAGGTTTGGGTCTGTGGAAAGGAGGTACCCTGAGGTGTTGAGGCTGTGTTTAGTCTGGGACATGATAATTGGGTGATGGAAGGTGATGTCATGGTCGACGGGGCGGTAGGTGCAGGTATTCGTGAGTTGGCAGCTGGTTTCAGTTGTGTTTAATCTACTGCACTACCCTTGACTGCTGGTTTGATGGCAATGTTGGGGTTGGAGTGGACGTAGTGGAAAGCTGCGCATTATGAGGATCAGCGGTTGGACAGATTGAGAAGGTAAATGTCATGGTGGCAGTTGGAAATGAAGAGGTCAAGGGCAGGTGACAGGCCAGCACGCGGTATCCAAGTGGATCAAGTGTTTTGGAGGAGATTGAAGGCGTCCTCGGAAGAAGATCGGTAGTCCTGATGAGAAAAATAAACCCAGAGCCGGAGACGGTGGAAGAAAAGTTCAAAGTCGAATTCAGTGATCCGGGAGGGTTGGGGATGAACATGTGCCCTTACTGAGGACTGATCGTTTGTTCTTATTTAGTGGGAGGTCGGGGGGTTGGAGAACATACAGTGGTCTTCTCCAGCCATCGCAGGAAGTGCAAAACCTGCGTCCACAACTCCCCCTCACCTCTATCCAAGGCCCCAAAGGATCCTTGCACATCCGACAAAGATATATCCATAGTACCACAAACGTTAACTACTGTGTCCGCTGCTCTCGATGTGGCCTCCTCTACATTGTGGAGACAGATTGCCAAATCTGTGGAACGTATCAGAGAACATTTCTGGGACCCACGCACAAAACAACTCCACTTCCCTGTGGCTGAACGTGTTAGCTCCGCCTCCCACTCCACCAAGGGCATGTATGTTCTGGGCCACCTCCAACGCCAAACTCTACCTATGGAGGAAGAGCGCGTCATCTTCAGACTTGGGACCCCAGAACCACACAGGATCAATGTGGACTTCACTTGTTTCTCATTTTCCCCTCCTCCACCATATCCCAGATTCAAACTTCCAACTCGGCACTGCCCTCTTGAACTTTCCTACCTGTCCATCTTCCTTCCCACCTTCTGCTTCAACCTCTTCTCCAGCCTATCACCCTTACCCCTAAGGTCATCGACCTTTTGCATTCTCAGCTACCTTCCTCACAGCTCCCATTTATCTATTAATCCCCTTAGACATCCCTTCATTCCTAATGAAGGTCTTGTGTCCGAAACGTCAGCTCTCCTACTCCTCGGATGCTGCCTGCCTGGCTGTGTTGTTCTGGCGCAACACTCTTCGACTCCAACAGTCAGAGACATCCACATCTGAAACTAAGAAGAGGTGTAATCTCACTTAGTTTAGTTTTCCGAGGTGTCCTCATTCTGAATGTGTGTTCACAACATCTAAGTTTAAGAACCGATGTTTTCTTTCAGGAGTTCAAATCAAACTGTATAAATACGCACAACTGATTGATAGACATCCAATGAATGCTTCTGTTAATGCAAGTCGAACAATCCTGCGACTCATGCAGTGCATAGTTAACGTGATTGTGTTGACAACTCAGTCACGACTGACCAAAGAACAAGCAAATAGTGACAGGATCTGAGCTCCCACCAAAGTCGCACATTTTGTCATCATCTCACTAGAAGAAGAGTGGTGTTCACAAAAAGCGAAATTTGATTTGTGAGCTGTGTTAGTGAGATAGACTGACACATCAAGTTACAAAGAATATAAAGGATTTTCAGGTACATTTATGGAAATGATACTTCCACTAATGAGACAGATCACAACCGGAGCTGAGGTTTAGAAATCTTGGTAATTGTAGTGACGTACATGTTATATTAAAAACATCTTGCTAAATGTTCTACAGTCTGGCATGTTAATTTTATGTAATGTTCTCCAACTCAATTATGAACCATAGTCATAACACTAAAAATTATAAATACCATTATTTGTTGAACCGTGTTTGTTAATGTGACTATTAGCATTTATTTTTTAAATTTTGCCTGAAAACTGGTTGATGCACAATCGTCATGAAAACGTTTTCCTCCCAAAGAGGCGACACATCACAACGCGAAGAGCAGCTATATCTGAAAAATTATCTATAAGTAGATTACGAATTAAAAGTTACAAAATGTTCATCCAAATTGAATCACCTGTCAATGTGATATTGTGCAATATTTCCAACTCAAAATCCATAATTATTAGGGTAAGGACTATAAATTAGTTTAGCCATATCCCAAGGATTGTCCTAACGTTGCTAGAAGATTATTCAGTTATAAAAATATTATTTCCGTCAACAGATTATGTCTAATTTATTGAATTATTATTGTTGGTCTGCCGTTTTCATTTTATGACATAGTTCACATCTGCTTATGTATCATGAGATATTTTATTTTGTAAACTTAACACCAAACATATACAGTCAGTTTTGACGATTTTCCCACTTGCAATCCATTGCATATTCAAAAGATCCAAAGACAGCTCCAACAGTGGACAGAACAGAAATCAGGAATATTCCATGAATGATGCATATCATCTTCCCCTCGATACCATTGCAGTCAGATATACCATTTAATGCATTTCCTATAAACTACTAAATCCCGTAATCAGAGATACTCCTCCTCACACAAGCCCTCCAGTTAGTTTCCCTCCAGTTAGTAATCCCCACTCAGTGTAATTTGACTTTGAGAGATGCTCCCTGTAAAACTAGGACACCGGGTTTAGTATTCTTTTCCCTTTTACTCGGAAACCACACTCGGTAAAATTCGAATAGAAAGGTGATCACCTATTCACTTTGCCATTGAAATTGGGTGAAGAACAATACAGCTCTAATGTGAAAAATATTCCTAATTACATTTGCAATTGAGGGAGGTCTCCTGTTATTGCTCCACACTTACTACAATGCTACAATTACAGATACTTTAAGCAAGGCAAGAATACCGGGTCAGAGATTCGTATTTGAGAGTTACCCCTAGTCAGTACAATTCTACAGTGACACATCCTCCCAGTTGTTTGAGGATACAACAATCGGAGGGTCCAGCCTGAGGTTTGTGATCCCCATTCAGTACAATTCCATGGTCAGTAATGCCTCAGCTCAGAGTAATTTCGGATATTTGGATCAACAGCATGCAACATTCCAATCAACCACTGGGTAATCTTCGAGGAGAAAGTGAGGACTGCAGATGCTGGAGATCAGAGCTGAAAATGTATTGCTGGAAAAGCGCAGCAGTTCAGGCAGCATCCAAGGAACAGGAGAATCGACGTTTCGGATTCCTGAAGAAGGGCTTATGCCCGAAACGTCGATTCTCCTGTTGCTTGGATGCTGCCTGACCTGCTGCGCTTTTCCATCAACACATTTTCAGCTAACCACTGGGTAATGCAGAGTATCTGTGAGCTTCAGACAAGCGACATATTTTTCTCTCAGTTGTGGAGTGACACCACATTTTTAATTAGGAAATGTTAACTACGGAGAATGATATCACCCGTTACGAATTTGTACTGGTGCACTCCAGTGCCTAGACAAGACTATGGTAATGTACGTTATGCACAGCAACGGATCAGTATTCAGGCACAACCCACAACAACATTTGGGATGCTCTGGGATAGTAAAGACTGAACTTAAATGTAAGAACAAAATACTTCAAGACAGACTATTACAGAATGCTACTGCTTGAGAAAAATCAGTCTTTGCCATTACACTAACCTCTGCCATTATGACAGAAACACATACCCTTTGACAGTCATATTAAACTCCACAATATAGTACTGTTCAGTTTTTGACAAAGAACACAAATTTCACGTTAATTTGACAATCAAATGCTTCAGTAGTGCACATCGTAGTTGCCACCCACTGTTCAACACCCCTCCCAGTGATCTGTCCTCACAAAAATCAGTTCCTTACGCACCCACTGCTGACAAGAAAAGCACACAGAATAGACCAAGCCATCCCTGCTGAACCTCACATATCACTCCAGACCGATCTGCACAACCCACCTATTGCCCACATTGTATCTATGGTCATTATTTGGAACAAGGTTCCTGAGGAATATCCACCAACAAAACCGGTTTACATCAATGAATGGGAAACACGAGGTGTCACTACGAGAGGGGTTGTTGCTAAACACATCAGACTGATAGCAGGCTTTGATCTACCACAGCGAGAGTGTGGTCTTGCTAAACACTTTCGTGACCAGCTAGGGCTTTTGGTCAGCTGGTCACCAAAAGCCAGCTGGCCAAATCATCAATGTCATCTCAATGCAAACCCATTCTGCATCGAAAAGAGAATCACACTATGCTGCACATTACTGAAGAGTCACCTAACTGACAAACTACTCACTCTAAACTCAGCAAGTCAGGATACAATCTTCTGGATTCAGTATCCCCTTTGTAAATAGAAATAAGATAATTATCGTTCACAGAGTAGATGTAAGCATAATTTACCAAAGAAATTTGATCAACGTAAGTTGTTTGAAGACTTACCAGGAACACCAATAATGGCAAGAATGGTGTAGTACACTTTAGCGACCATTTGTCTTGGAAGATGCATTTGGTTGTTTGTCAAACAGGTTCTCCCTTTCTGCTTCTGGCAATCTGTCCGAATTGAAGAATTGTCTTAGAGCTGACACAGTTCCAGATGTATTATTTTATATTGTGTGATATCTCCACTGGGAAACTTTGACTGCATCTTCATTTTTTAACAACATTTTGAACAAACAGATTACAACAACGGCTTTATTTTAATGACATGATATCATTGAGATTCAAGTTTTTGCTGAATACCCCAAAGACCGAATTAATCTCATCCTAGTAGGTCTGAAATTTTAGTTGCAATTTATTTTCAAATAACAATATGTGCGTTATATCCCACTTTGCCAATCCTACCAATATTAATACATCTTTTCGTAATCTTTTCAGTGATGGTCGTCATTTTGCTGAGGCGATTCAGTCATTCAGTAACTCAATGTACAGAGCTCCTGGAGCGTTGTTCTGCTACAGACTGTTATCCGACTGCTTTCCGTTGTAGTTCAGTATTGCAACTGATTTGGGGAATTCTACATATGAATGTAAACTTTAGTTCACACGGTGAACTTTATTTCACCGTGGGCGGCACGGTGGCACAGTGGTTAGCACTGCTGCCTCGCAGCGCCAGAGACCCGGGTTCAATTCCCGACTCAGGCGACTGACTGTGTGGAGTTTGCACGTACTCCCCGTGTCTGCGTGGGTTTCCTCTGGGAGCTCCGGTTTCCTCCCACAGTCCAAAGATGTGCAAGTCAGGTGAATTGGCCATGCTAAATTGCCCGTAGTATTAGGTAAAGGGGTAAATGTAGGGGTAGGGGTATGGGTGGGTTACGCTTCGGCGGGTCGGTGTGGACTTGTTGGGCCGAAGGGCCTGTTTCCACACTGTAAGTAATCTAATCTAACCTGAAGCTGACACTGATGTGAACAATAGTTAGAACTTCCACGAAGTAATATTTTCTGAAAACAAGTACAAAGTAAGCATAAACTATTTCAGAACTTGAACTGCAGAATTCTACAACTCAGAGCCATTTAGAACAAATGAGCTCCTTTGGCCCTTTGTGTTTGTTCAACTAAAATGACATTTCGTTTACATCAGTCCCACTTTCCAAAATGTAGCCGAGAGATGTGAATGCCGTGAGATGTCAAGTGCTCATCCAAAACATATTTTTTTAATTTTGTGAGGTTTCCTACATTAACTGTCTTCAATGAATTGCTTGGAAGGCCGCTATAATCCTCCACGTGAGAAGGGTTTTCCTCATATCTCATCTAAACCTCGTCCTTTGCAGCGAAAAATGATGTCACCTCGTTATTGGCCCTAGAATTAAGGGCGACAACAACTTTGCATTCACCTTGTCCACGGTCCTCATTGTCTGGAAGTGGAGAGTTCCCGGTAATTGTGCGCAGGAACTCCATTAGCGAATCTACCGACTACGGACTGTGGGATCTTTCTTTTCACCAGCCAGCCTGTGGTTAGCCCCTTTGACATCACATGAGCCTCTCCACAGGGCCTGGGCTACGTTTGCTGATGGTCGAAATGTGAATAGGTTGTATCATCTCTCCTTTCCCCAGCCCAGAAAACTCCCCAACACGTCTCATTACTTTACCCCAAAATAGGATATTGACGTGGTTAATGTCTCCTGGACAGGATTGGGACATGGATACATACTTTGAACGGAATTGATGGAGGAGAGGGCATTTCAGTTAGAAAATAGAGGGCATGGAGAGAGACACAGAGAACCACAAATCGATACTCGAGAACAAGAGAAAATCATAGAATAGAATAGTCATAGAACATTAAAGTACAGTGCTGGCCCTTCGGCCCTCGATTTTGCGCTGAGATGTGGAACCAATCTGATGGACATCTAACTTATTCTATTCAACTTCCGTCGAAATGTCTATCCAATGACAATTTAAATCCCGTTATATTTGGTGCATCTACTAATGTGGCTGGCCGTGCATTCCATATCCCTGCTAATTTTTCACTTACGTAATTCCATCTGAAATCTTTCCTATATCTATCACACCTCGGTTAAAAGTTATGTCCCCTCGTGCCAACCATCACCATCCGATGAAAACGATTCTCACTATCCATTCGATCTAACCCTCTGATTATCTGATATGACTCAATTATGCCACCTCTCAACCTTCTACTCTCGGAAGAAAATAGCTTCAAGTCACTCTACCTTGCTTCGTTAAAAGTCCCTTGTATATCAGGCAACATCTTTTTAAGTCTCCTCTCATCCCTTTTCAAATATTCCCCATCCTTCCTATAATGCAGTGACCAGAACGGTTCGTAATAGCCAAGTACGGCTGCACCAGAGTTTTGTACGGCTGTGGCATGACCTCATCGTTGTGAAACTCAATCTCTCTGCAAATAATAGATAACACACCGTATGACTTCTTAACAAACCTATCAATTGGGTGGCAACTTTCAGGGAACTATGTGCATGGAAACCGAGATCTCTCTGCTCATCCACGCTACCAAGATTCTTACCTTTCGACCAGTACTCCGCATTCCAGTTACTTCGTCCAAAGGAAACAACCTCACACGTTCTGCTTTTGAAGCCTCTCCGCCCAACTCCACAGCTTATCCATGTCACTCTTTAACGTACAACATACGTCGGTACGATCCACAATTTGACCAATTTTCGTGTCATTCTCAAATTTATTAACATATCCTTCTGCCCCCTCAGCCAGGATATTTATAAATGACAGAAAATGGTGGACCAAAACGGATCCCTGCTGACAACAACAAGTAACATGAACTTCAGGATGATCATTTCCCATAAACTACCACACTCTGTCTTCTTTCAGCTAGCCAATTTCTGATCCAAACCTCTATATCAACCTCAATCACATGCCTCCGCATGTTGTGCAACAGCCTACCATGGGGAAATTTATCAAACGGCTTACTGAGATACATATACTTCACATCAACCGCTTTACCCTCATCTACACGTCGGGTAACCTTCTCAAAGAACACAATAAGATTTGTGAGGCATGCGTTCCCCTTCACAAAAGGGTGTTGAATATCTTTAATCAAATTATTCATGTCAGCATGACTATAAATCCTATCTCTTCTAATCTTTTCCAAAAGTTAACGCACAACCGATGTCCGGTGCACGGGTCTATAATTGCCAGTGATGACGCTAATCCTCTTCTTGAACAAAAGGAAAACGTCTGCTTTCTTCCAGTCTTCTGGCACTATTCCTGTAGACAATACTGATATAAAGTTGAATGCCAAAGACTCTGCAATCTTCTCCCTGGCTTCCCAATAAATCCTCAAATAAATCCCATTCGGACCTATCTAATTTGAGACTTTCCAGAATTCGTAACATATCCCCCTTGTGAGCCTTAATTCCATCTAGTCAAGTCGCCTCTCTCTCAGTATTCTCCTCACCAATATTGTCTTCTTCTAGTGTGAAACCACACGGAAAATACTAACTTAGCCCGTCCCCATCTGCTCTGACTCCACTCACAAGTTCGCACGACAATCATTAATTCGCCCAAATCTTCCTCTCGTCATAATTGTATGACTGATATACCTATATAAAGCTTGAGCATTTTTGTCGATCCTGTGTGCAAACGAATTCTCATGTTTCCTCCTGGCTCTTCTTCGCTCTCCCTTAACGTCTTTATGGGCTAACTTGTAACTCTGAAGCACCCCAATTGTGCATGCACACCTCATCCTAACATAAGCCTTCTTCTTCATCTTGACAAGTGATTCATCTTCTTTCGTAATCTACTGCTCCCGCGCTCGACAACTTCCTCTCTGCCTGACAGATACATACTGATCAAAGACAGGCATTAGCTGTTCCTTGATTGAGCTCCACATTTCTATCATGTACATCTCCTGCAGGTTGCTTCCCTGTACTATGCATCTTAAATCCTGCCCAGTCGCATCGAATTGCCCTTCCACCGTTTTAAATTTTGCTCTGCTTAATATGCTTATTCCTTTCCATCACGAAACTAAACGTAACCGAATTGTGGTCACGATCACCAAAGTGGTCACCAACCTCCAAATCTAACATTTGGACGGTTTCGTTACTCATTACAAATCCAATGTGTCCTCGCCCCTTGTTAGCCTGTCTGCGTACTGTGTCAGGAAGCCCCACTGCACACATTGGGCAAAAAACTGACATATCTAAATAACTTGAACGACAGCATTGCAATCAGTATTTGGAAAGTTACAGTCCCCCATAACAAACCCCATGCGATTTTGCTCCTATCAAGAATCACCTTTGCTATCCTTTCCTCCACGTCACTGGAACTTTCTGAGGCCGAAACAAAATTCCCAACAGAGTGAACTCTCCTTTCCTGTTTCTATCCTCAGCCCATGCTACCTCAGTAGACGAATCCTAAAACATTTGTTCTGGTGCTGTAATACTGTCCTT
Organism: Chiloscyllium plagiosum; assembly: GCF_037043375.1. NCBI lineage: Eukaryota > Metazoa > Chordata > Chondrichthyes > Orectolobiformes > Hemiscylliidae > Chiloscyllium > Chiloscyllium plagiosum. The sequence continues at coordinate 42,533,101 of NW_028270183.1, forward strand.
GGCAAACAATACCACACCTTCCATTTTTAAAGATCTTCCTTGTTATTCCTGAAACAATTACAACCTGGAGCCTGCAACAACCAGTCCTGTCCTCTACCCATGTCTCTGAAATGGCCAAAATATCGAAATCCCAGGAACCAACCCATGGTGCATGATCATCCACCTTATTCCAAATGCTCCTGGTGTGAAAGTAGACACATTTAAAAACAACGTCTTGCTTGTGGGTGCTCCACTGTGACCGTGAAATCTTGTTTCTGATTTCAATACTCTCAACGTCTTGTTGAAATATCCTTTGCGACCACGGTTAAGAGATACCCCGAAACATTTTTTTTTCATATAAAGGAAGCAAACATTTAACTCAAGAAAGGGTTGGGCCACTCAACGACAAATGAGGAAAGATACGTGTGGAGCCAGAGAAAATAGGTGACATTCTTCTCAGTACTTTGAACCGGTATTCCACAAGAAGAGGTTCCTGTCGAATGTGGAGGTGAGGGATCGATCTTTGAATACTCTCAGTCATGTCGGAGTAAGGATTGCAGAAGTCTTGGGTATACTAAAAGGTATTACGGTGGACAAGTCCCCAGGCCCAGATGGGATCTATTGCTGGTTGCTGAGGCAAGTGGGTGAGGAAATAGCTGGGGCTTTAACAGGCATCTTTGCAGCATCTTTTAACACGGGGAAGGTCCCAGAGTCCTGGAAAATTGCTAACGTTGTCCCCTGGTTTAAGAATGTTCGCAGGGCTAATCTGGGTAATTACAGACCTGTGAGCCTGACGTCAGTGGTAGGAAAGCAGTATGGATATGTATCCATTTGAACGAAAATGAGCTTATCAGTGATTGGCAGTATGGTTTTGGTCGAGGGAAGGTGATGTCTTACACACTGAATAGAATTCTTCGAAGAGGTGACAAAGTCGATTGATGAGGGAAGGGATGGAGATGGCAGAAACGTGGACTTTCATAAAGTATTTGCTAAAATTTCACATGGTAGGCTGGTGGAAAAGGTGAAGTCGCATGGGGTCCAGGGTGTTCTAGCTAGATAGGTTGAGAACGAGTTGGGGAACATGTGACAGACAGGAGGAGGGAAGGGAGTTTCTCCAAACAGAGAACTGTGATCGATGGGGTTCCACAGGAATCCGTGCTGACACCACTGTTGTTTGCGATGCACATAAACGATTTGAAGGAAGGTGCAGAATGTCTCATTAGCAAGTTTTCAGATGAGAGTAAAATAGATGGATTAGCAAATCGTGAAGGGGACAATCGTGAATGCAGCAGAATATAGATAGTTGACCAGAGAAATGGCAGAAGGAGTTCAATTCGGAAAATGCGGCTTGATCCATTTTGGAAGCTCAAATATAATAGCAAACTACAGAGTAAGTGTGATAGATCTTTGGAAAAATCATGTACAGTGAGATCTGAGTGTTCAGTTCCATTGTTCCCTAAAGGTGTAAGTGCAGGTAAAAAGAGTGATCAAGAAGGCAACGGCATGCTTTCCTTAATCGAATGTGATGCTGGGTACAAAAGATGGCAAAACATGTTAGAACTGCATAAGACTTTGGTTCGGCCACTTTTGGGCTATCGCATACTTTTCTGCTTGCCACATTACCAAAAGTGTATGGATGATTTGGAGAGGGTACAGGGGATGTTCACCAGCTTAGTGCTTCGTTTGGACCATACTAGCTATGATGAGAGGTTGAGTAGATTAGGATGATTTTGATTGGAAAGACGAAGGTTGAGGGGGATCTTATTGAGGCCTACAAAATCATGAGAGGTATGGATAGGGTGGATAGCAAGAAACATTTTCCCAGAGTGGAGGACACAATTACTAGGGGACACGAGTTGAAAGTGAGAGGGGGGATGGTTAGGGGAGATTTGCGTGCAAAGTTCTTCACGCAGATGGTGGTGGGTGCTGGAATGCTTTGCAGCGGAGGTGGTAGAGCTGGGCACAATAGCGTCATTTAAGATGTGTCTCGGCAGATACATGAATGGGCAGAGTGCAAAGGCATACAAAATCTTAGAACATAGCCGACTGGTTTAGATAGAGGATCTGCATCAGCGCAGACTTGGAGGGCCGAAGAGACTGTTCCTCCACTGTAATTTACTTCTTCGGTTCTTTGTTCTTTATTTTGTTATTTGTATTTACCATCAGCAACAAATTCTCGTTATAAAGATCATAAATTGTTTTATCATAGCCACTGGTTTGTCCACGCATTTATTTAACCCAATTCTAAAACTGAAATCTAATGAAAACATTTTGATCCTGGTTATTTTACCCGAATCAAGGTATTTTTGAGCCCAGGCACATTGAAAATGCGCAATTCTTTTTCTTCGAATACAAAATTTCCACACCTAATACTTTTCCTGAAAGTGACTTAACGATGTTTCCAAATATTCTTCAATCCAGACACGGCTACATTTTAATTTGGTTCTATCTGGTGTATGAATCTCACTGCCTATGTGATGCTAAGTATGTGGGTCATGCATCTGAACTACTGATAGATTGTTCCAAACAGCAGATCGCTTCAACTCTTTACAACAAGCAAGGTCATGGCTGCACCCAAACAGCTTACGCGCACAAAATCTTAAGTCCAGTGTCCACCACGAGTCATGATTGGACAACAGTTTGAATAAATTATACTTCATTCATAGAACATAGAAAAGTCAAGCACAGAACAGGCCCGGAGGCCCATGATGTTTTGCCGAGTCATAGTCCTAATTTAAAATAGAGTAACTTAACCTACGCACCCATCAACTCACTGCTATCCATATGCATGCCCAGCAGTCCCTTAAATGGGCGGCACGGTGGCACAGTGGTTAGCACTGCTGCCTCACAGCGCCTGAGACCCGGGTTCAATTCCCGCCTCAGGCGACTGACTGTGTGGAGTTTGCACGTTCTCCCCGTGTCTGCGTGGGTTTCCTCCGGGTGCTCCGGTTTCCTCCCACAGTCACAAAGATGTGCAGGGCCAGGTGAATTGACCATACTAAATTGCCCGTAGTGTTAGGTAAGGGGTCAATGTAGGGGTATGGGTGGGTTGCGCTTCGGCGGGTCGGTGTGGACTTGTTGGGCCGAAGTGCCTGTTTCCACACTGTAATCTAATCTAATCTAAATGTCAGCAACGACTTCACTTCCACCACCTCAGCTGGCAATGCATTCCATGCATTCACAACTCTGTGCGTGAAGAACCTACCTCTGATGTCTCCTTTATACCTTCCTCCTAACATCTTCAAACTGTGTCTTCTCGTACCAGTCAATCGTGCTCTGGGGAAACGTCTCTGGCTATTGACTCTATCTGTTCCTCTCATTATTTTATATACCTCGATCAGGTCTCTTCTCATCCTCCTGCTCTCGAGAGAGAAAACGTCCGAGCCTATTCAAGCTTTCTTCATAAGGAAAGCCCTCCAGTCCAGACAGCATCCTGGTAAACCTTCTTTGCACCCTCTCCAAAGCCTCTGGCCAGCAATGGATATTTCTGGCTGGGCCAGCATTTATTGCTCATCCGTAATGGCTGTTGGAATGTGTTGGTGACCTGCTTTCTTGAACTGTTGTTGTTCATCTGTTTTACAGCGACTTGCAATATCGTTATGGAGGACTTCGAAGCAGAGACACCTGAGGAATGGTCATACATGTCCAAATCAGGATGGTGATTGTCTTGGAAGGACTTTGCAGTGTGTGGTAATCTCATGAATCTGCACTCTTGTCCTTCTCGATGATTGTGGGTTTGGAATGTTATGTCGGAGGAAAATTGATGAATTTCCACAATACATCTCGTGGTTAAAACGTCCGAGCCTATTCAAGCTTTCTTCATAAGGAAAGCCCTCCAGTCCAGACAGCATCCTGGTAAACCTTCTTTGCACCCTCTCCAAAGCCTCTGGCCAGCAATGGATATTTCTGGCTGGGCCAGCATTTATTGCTCATCCGTAATGGCTGTTGGAATGTGTTGGTGACCTGCTTTCTTGAACTGTTGTTGTTCATCTGTTTTACAGCGACTTGCAATATCGTTATGGAGGACTTCGAAGCAGAGACACCTGAGGAATGGTCATACATGTCCAAATCAGGATGGTGATTGTCTTGGAAGGACTTTGCAGTGTGTGGTAATCTCATGAATCTGCACTCTTGTCCTTCTCGATGATTGTGGGTTTGGAATGTTATGTCGGAGGAAAATTGATGAATTTCCACAATACATCTCGTGGTTAAAACATGTTGCTGCTACTGAGAGTCAGTGAGCAAAATAAAATTGATGTGGGAATAATCAAGTGGAGTGCTGTATTGTGGATGGTGTCTAGTGTTTTGGTGTTTCACTCATCTCGGTAAATGATATGTAATCCACCATACGCCTGTCTGGTGCCTTGAGAACGTTGGAAAGTCAGGATGTGAGATATTCACTGTTATATTCCAGCCTTTGACCTGGCCTATTACCACTGCGTGTTTACAGTTTCTGATCAATGGCAATTTCAAGATGTTGATAGTTAACGATTCAGCAACAGTAATCCAATTGAATATCAAAAGGACAATGGTTTAATGCACTATTGTTGGAGATGATCATTGTCTCGCATATGTGTGGCATGAATACTATTTATTTCGTTTCATCTCAAGGCTGGATGTTGTCCAGGTTTAACTGCATTTGGAAATGGAGTGTATCTGAGCAGTCAGAAATGCTGCAGGACCTTGTGTAACCACTAACTAACAAGGAGGGAAGTCCACTGCTGAAACTACTGAAGATGGTCAGGCCTTAGACACTCCATGATAAATCGCTGCAGTGATATCTTGTAGCTAAGACGAATGATCACAGATAACTACAACTTCCTTGTTTTCTGCCAAGCGGAAAGTTTCCCCGGATTTCCATTGATTTCATTATTCCTCAGGGACCTTGCTGATACACTAGGCCAAGAGCATCCTTGATGTTAAGCGCAGTGTGACTCGATCCAATCGGGAATTCAGCTCTTTCCATCGATGTTTGGCTGTATGAGGTCAGGACCTGAGTGACCTTTGCAGAAATCAAACGGAACGTCACTCAGCTGATTGTTATCAAGCCGGTGCTGTTTCTTACCACTGTTGGCGAAACTTTCATTTACATTATCAAGACCAAGAACATTCTGATGGGGATGTACTTCATTGGGTTGGCTTTATCCTGTTTTTTCTTCTGCACAACACACAGCTGGGCAAGATTGCACTCTCAGTTTGATGCCACTGCTGTAGCGATTCAAGATCGGCTTGACTAAGGGTGCAGCACATTCTGGCGCTCTCGTCCTCTGTACAATTTTTGGAATGCTGTCAAGGCCCAAGCCTTTACCCACCAGACGAAGCCAAGATGGCAGTGATTTATGAGATGGTACAAGGAGCACTTGTGCTGAAGGCTGTGTATTGGTGGAGAAGGCCCTCGAAGTGCTCTCTCCATGGAGTGCTAACTGCCTTTCGGGCTTTCATGATGGACTCTGTATTTGGCTCTGAGTGAGGTCGCTTCCTGAGTACTCGGACTGTCAATGATTTTGTTTGCGCTGAAGAAGTTACACACACTCTGGCTGTCAGTGATACATTGAATCTCCTGCTCACTCTCTCCATCTGTTCTTTCGGTCACGGGTTCGTTGTTACACCTTCAGTTCTGTGTCAGTTTGTTTCCTTTAAGGATTTGGTGGAGCTGCCCGTTCAGGAATAAATCATGTCTGCGATTACGGAGATTCTGGATTTCCTGCTTATTCTCAGTAAGGCTGTCTTGAAGTTTCCTTCTCAACAGACCGAGGTTCTCTTTCCAGGTGCTGACTGGGGAGAGCTTTAGGGTTGACCAGATATTGTGGGCACTCTGTGACTCGGGTATTTTGGTCATATCATGTCGATAGTGAGGGACTGCTTGAGAAAGACTTTCTTCAGCAAGATAGCAATTGTTCGAGGCTAGTGTGGGATGACTTTTTGTTTCGTCCATTGTGCGAGAATCAGTGAATAGGCAATGACGGCTGTGATGTCCTACATCTGGCCCAGTATGTGTCAGAGTGTCATGAGGCGTTCACTTACCCCACGGGGAGATGTTTGAGATGTCAGAGTAGATTGTTTATTACAGTGAAGCTGGTTCCATAGAGGCGGTCTTCAGCGTTTGCCTTTCCACAAGATGGTGTAACCGCCACCTTGTCCTTTAAATTGACTTCCTCCTCCCAGCGATATCTCTGTCAAGGCAGTGATGTCAATGTCCGTAGTGTGTGGTGATAAAAGCAGTGTGCCACTCAGGTCTATTGTTTTTGCCTTTGTCCATCAGATTCCCAATACTACAGCTCCCACGATTCATAAGGGGGGGGGGGAGGGTTGGGATGAGGTATCTGTTTGTGGATTCCATTGATATTGATTCGTCATTGCATACCAATCATTACACGGTCATCGTGGAGGAGGTTTGATCACAATAACATGTACAATCGAATACCATTGTAGATCAATCTTTTGTTTATGATCCTGGTGGACTTATTTCAGCAGGATTTAGATCAGAGTTTTGCTGGAAAACACAGCTGGTCAGGCAGAATTCTAGGAGCAGGAAAATCGACGTTTCGGGCAAAAGCCCTTCATCAGGATTCCTGATGAAGGGCTTCTCAAAACTGCAATTATTGAGAATGCTGTGTTCTGCCAAAGTCACACAATGAAAAGCATTTGTCATGGGTATTGACGATAAGATTCAAAACACAGAATTAGGGATGATATGAACATTGCGTCCTCGATCTATTATTTTTCTCTCCATAATTAAACAATCCACTGGACAAAATTTCTTCTTTTATTTCAGAAATAAAACCGGGTCTGATTTTATGTGTGTGCGTATGTGTGTGTGTGTGTGTGTGTGTGTGTGTGTGTGTGTGTGTGTGTGTGTGTGTGTGTGTGTGTGTGTGTGTGTGTGTGTGTGTGTGTGTGTGTGTGTGTGTGTGTGTGTGTGTGTGTGTGTGTGTGTGTGTGTGTGTGTGTGTGTGTGTGTGTCAGAGAGAGAGAGAGACAGAGAGACAGAGACAGAGTATGAGATCGAGTGTGTGCCTCTGTCTGAGATCCCGTAATCAGATGAGTATTTATGATTTCATGTTTTTGTTGGTTATTTTATTCAAGCATTGCATCTTCATTATATAAGTTGTGTTCTGTTTACAAACCACTAATGTGTTTTCAAACATGTCTGGTTGATAAAACTCTCTATTTCAACCTGACCCGGATCAGACAGTTAATTCACTTAATATACAGTCTCCCAATTTTGCACCTCCCCCTCTATCATCCTGTCTATTTGTCTTCCCCTGTGCAGATTCACTACACTTAACCGGGCCCTCTAAAGTCCCTCCGTTTCACAGCTACCCGATATCACAGTCAGTTTGTATCTCCATACGTGTTCAATACTTTCGCACTCGAAAAGTCTGAGTGGCCCAGCAGCGGATAAATAAAACAAAGTAAACTGCACAGAATACAACAAATCGTGAATTGAGAACCTGCAGGCGATTTCACATGATGCAGTGAACATTGATGGTCGAAAGAGTGTGCTTATCAATGTGGTGCCAAACATGTGGGCTGCTTTGATCTGGATAGTATCAAACCTTTTAACTGTTGTTGGAAGTCACTCATCCAGGCAAGTGGAGATCTGGTGGTCTGGACGCGGTTTGGTCTCTGCAAAATTTCTCGCACCTGAATTACTCTTGGAGACACAGTATTTGTATCAATGCCCCTGTTCAGTTTCTAATCAATGCTAACTGCCAGGATACTGGTAATAAGAAACTAAACATCAATAATATCTAAGAAGAACAAGGATGAACAATTAGCTTGCCTGTTGTTAGAGACGGTCATTGAATATTATTTGCCTTTTTTTCTGCACAAGTCAGGGTATTTTCCAGACTTTGCACCATTTGGGCATGGACTGCTTCAATAATTGACATGTCGCAAATGGAGGTGGACATTTTATAATTGTTAGTGAGTATTGTACTTCCAAACGTATGTTGGAAAAAGGATGATTCATGAAGCAACTGAAAGTGGTTGGACAACAGACATAACCCAGTTGTATGTGACCTTTATGGGAAGATACTCTTACTTCACCTATGGAGTTTCCCTTTTTTTGCAATGCGTGTAAAGACGTTTTAATGAGGTCACGAAACAACTGGCCCTGTCTAAAACAACCCTGACCATATTGATCACGTTAGCACTTTACCAGTGGTGCTGAACAGTGATTCATTGCTATCCCTTTGGCAATCACGGGAAGTAGACTGATAAGGTGGCAAATGGCTAGGTTGTGGTTGTCGTTCTAATGATACATTCGGAAAAAGTTGGAAAATTTGCTTCATTGTCAGATGAAGCCCAACGTTTCCGCTCACCTGTAACAGCTTGGCTGGGTGTAGCATGATGGAATAGAGTTGGAAACGAGTTTCCGATGCAATATTTAACATTGACTCCTGCCCCACTAAAATTTTATTGCATCAGGTCAAACCTGGACTAGAGTACCTCGTATCGATTCTCGATGAGTTCCACCTACAACACCCCTTGTTGCTGACGCATCTCTTTTCCACGTCCAGAAAAAATCAGAAGAGCACTGAGGGATAAGTGACAAAGACTACGAATTTGGAATCTCTCTCTCTATATTTCACTCACTCATGCACTTTTTCTCTTTCACACACTCTCTGTACCTCTCTCAGAAGTATTGCTGTGACTGTTTTGCTGAGAGAAATAAAAACATCAGAAGCACTGCGGAGCACGTTCATGCTCAGAACAAATTTAAACAGCTTCTGTCTCTATCGTCCTAAATTGTTCTACGATTCTTTTCGCTGTTCACTGCGCTGTCAATTTGTGTGACATCTGAAATATTGAAAGCTATGTTCTGAGAACCTAAGTGTAGTGACTGTAATGTTGTCAACCAGGTGGACCTCATGGAATGATTTCCCTGAATGCAGCTGTTAATCTGGTCCAATCAGACAAGCCTGGCTGACAGATCAAAAAAGAAGTGTCCACTGCCCTTTGATGTGAAGGGCACTGCTTGTCACTGGCCACTCGGGTGTTTTCCTATTTCCTGGTGGTGGAAAAAAAATTTAAAAAAAATAAAAAAGAAGTGTCAGATGTCCTGACAATGTGAGAGCTGGCTCTTCTGGAATGGAAGCAGTGCAAAGGACCTTACACGCATAATTAAAGGGTGACTTAGTGATGGGATACAGGACTCTGTGGCGTTATTTCACCAACTCATGTCATGTTCTGAATACGAGCTGCTGTCAATGAGTATCATCTGCTAGAAATACGCATTGGTGCGTTATGTCCTTGTTGATTGCCATCTTCAGCCTATTATTTTCAGAGGACCGATCCTTTGATGCCAGTGCCACTGAATCCGACATTGTAGAGTAAGAGATCACATCTCTCAGAAAAAAAAAAATCGGTTATGGAATATCAATGACCTTTCAAATGTAGAACAAGTCTAAAATGAACGGGATGAACTTGTCTTAGATAATACTCACAACTCCATCCTCATGAAACAGCGGAAGCACTGATTTCCTGTCAGGGCTCAGCCAGACAATTTTGCTCACCCACATTTTGCACTTGTTAAGATTTGAACCATTTCCTGTGCTGCTTTGTTTTCCCTCATCTCTTGTATTATTCCTGAATCTCAGTCATAATCAAATCGCAACTGACATATGCTTTGGTCAACATTAGAGGATTTTGGTAGGGAAATACCGAAGGAATTGCTGCAGTTCCAGAGGGGCGTTCAATCATCGAGCTCGAGTGAGACAACAGATGGTGAATTTAACCTTAGGATCATCACGACACTCGACATCTCACATCAGTCGTCCAGCCAAATGCGTTAATTAACTCTGAATTACGATATTTTGATTGAGGGAGTGGCGGTTAAACAGACATTCAAGATTGTTTAGCCGAGAACACAATCTTGAGGAATTCTTGTAGTGTAGTCAAAGAGTGCAGATGGCTGATGTCCAAAAACCACACAAATGTCTGTGGTTTTGGAGTTAAGTGTAGCCAAGCCACCGTGAGGATAGAAGTTTACTTTCCATAATGAGCATTAGTGGACCAGATGGATTTTTACAAGAATTAACACTAGTTTGATGGTCATTATGACAGCCACATTTCCATATACATATTACACTGATGTTCTGGCATGATATGATTTGAAACAGGTCCATAATAATACTTTGGAAGCATCCGAATATGAGACAATTCGATGGCTGGATTCCTGGCTAATTCAGATCTCAATCTGATGCTTCCATTCCAATTTCAAAATAATGGTTTGGCTTTGGTTGTTTATCATTTAGTGTAATGTTAATTTGTGTCTATTTGTTTTATAGAAAATGGGAGGGCAGTCAGATGAAGTGGAGGTTGTCAACTGCATTAACGTGATTCCACTCTGAACAATCGGGAGACCATCCAGTTTTTTTACAGATCAAGATGGATTCGCATATGTGCTCAGCGTAAATGTTGAGATCACTGAAGTTAAATTTACTAAATTGCTCGCCCATGCAAAGGAAGATTGCTGGTGAGAGTAAGACAAGGAGGACATGGAAGGTGAATGTATGGTCAAGGAACTGCTGCAGAGTCCACGGAGTTCGATTTTTAGATCATTGGGGCTTTTCTGTGTCAGAGGTGACGTGTTGAAGAGGGATGGGTTACATCTGAACCGGAGCGCAAACAATATCTTGGCAGCCAGATTTGCTCATGCGGCCAGGAAGGTTTTAAACTAATTTGGCAGGAGGTGGGCTCCACAACAGCAGGGAGGCAAGGACGACAATGGAAGTAGATACAGTAATCTGAAGTAGTAAAGTGAAGAGACAAATCAGGCTGGAAGAGGACAGGAATGCCTGCTGCATTAAATTGCATATATTTCAAAGCAAGAGTGCTAAAACGTAAGGCTGACGAACTCAGAGCGTGAATAGATACATTGGGTACGGATATCATAGCTGAAAATGTGTTGCTGGAAAAGCGCAGCAGGTCAGGCAGCATCCAAGGAGCAGGAGAATCGACGTTTCTGGAATGGGCCCTTCGTCAGGAATGAGGAAAGTTTGTCCAGCAGGTTAAGATAAAAGGTATGTTGGAGGGACTTGTGGGAGGGGCGTTGGAAATGAGATAGGTGGAAGGAGGTTAAGGTGAGGGTGATAGGCCGGAGTGGGGGTGGGGGCGGAGAGGTCAGGAAGAAGACTGCAGCTTAGGAAGGTGGTGCTGAGTTCGAGGGTTGGGACTGAGTCAAGGTGGGGGGAGGGGAAGTGAGGAAACTGGAGAAGTCTGAGTTCATCCCTTATTCAGGAAGAAGGGATATCATAGCCTTTACAGAAACAAAGCTAATGGAGGGACAGGATTGGCAGCGTTATGAGCCAGGGTATAGGTGCTTTAGTTGCGACAGAAATGGTGCAAATGAGGAAGGGGGTGATGCATTTTTGATTAAGGCGAGTATCACAGCCGTACAGGTAAACAAAAATACAACAACTGAAGGATTATCCAGTGACGTTTTGTGGGTCGGGTTATAAATTTGAAAGAGATGGTGAATTTATAGAGTTTTACTATTGGCCCCAAAATTGTTAACTAGAATTAGGCAACCACATATGCCGGGAGATTGGTTCGACTTGCTTGAGCAATAGTGTTGCAATAGTAGGCGATTTTAATTTTGCAAGCATGGACAGGGACTACCAAAGCATTATAGTATAGATGGCTTGGAATTTGTTAAGTGCAATCAGGAATGTTTCATTAAGCAGTCGATAGAGCGTCCTATATGGGAAGGGATAAAGCTACACATACTCTTGAGAAATAGGGCAAGAGAGGTGACGGAGGTGACAGTTGGGGAGCACTTTGTGACCAGTGAACGAAGTTCTATTAATTTTAATATAGTTATGGAGAGGTACAAAATTGGTCCATAGGTTCATGTTCTAAATTGATAAAGGAGAATATGCAGAGGTTTATTGGAATATTTTGTTTGCAGGCAACGGAATCTCCAGCAAGTCAGAGTTCTATATCAGTGAGATAGCGAGAGTTCAATGTATGTATGTTAATATGAGGGGGAGGGGCAAGGTGTACAGGAAAAGTGAACGTTGTATGCCAAGAGATATTGACCCTTAAACCAGAAAAAAAGAAGGAGGGTTGGCTAAGTACAGATAGCTGGTATCAAGAGAATCACAGCAGGGATATGGGATTACAGGTGTTTACTGAAGAAGTAAATGAGGAGGGCAAAACGGGGATCATGAGATACCATTGCTTGAGAAGATTAGAGTAAACTCTATTTAAGTATATGAAAGGAAAAGTAATAACTAAATAAATGAAAGGAACCCCCAAGGACAAATTCGACCTGTATGTGTCGAGCTGCAGGGCATTGGCGAGATTCTCAATGCATATTTCTCCTCCGTGTTTCCTGTAGAGAAATGCATTAAAATTTGGATAATTCGGGGCGGTCATTACCATTGAATAGGAGGTGTTGGATTTATTAAAGTGTATGAGAGTGGATAAAAGTCGGGGTCGTGACCAGATATATCCAAAACCACTGCAAGTGGCTAGAGAAGAATTTGAGAGGGGCGTGGCTGATGTTTTGCGTCATTCTAAGGGTGAAGTTCGGAAGACTGGAGAGTCGAGAATGTTGTATACTTATTCAAGAAGAGTTGGAAAGAAAAGCGTGGGAATGATGGACTAATAAGCATAACCTTTATGGTGGGTAAGTTACTTGAAAAGATACTGTGAAATAAGATACACATGCATTTGTAAAGGAAGTTTTTTTTTTAAATGAGTAGTCAGCGTGGTTTTGTGCGGGGAAGATCATGCCCCACAAATGTGTTGTAGTCTTTTGATGATGTGACCAGAAAGGTTGACCAGGGCAGGGCGATGGACAGGGTCCATATCGATTTCAGGAAAGCATTTGATAATGTTCAGTGTGGTCGGTTCCTCTGGACAGTTAGATCACATAGAATCCAGGGGAGCTGGCAAGTTGCATACAACATTGGCTTGATGGATGGCAGGTTCCTGTACACCTTGCCCCTCCCCCTCATATTAACATACATGCATTGAACTCTAGCTATCTCACTGATATACAACTCTGACTTGCTGATGATTCCGTTGCCTGCAAACAAACTATTCGTACAAAGTGCTTGAGAGATTGAAGACCAGTTAATTTTGGTATTCCCTATCGGTCAGTGCTGGGCCCGTTGCTGTCTGTTACCCATATCAATGATTTCGATGAGAATGTACAAAGCATGTTTAATAAGTGTGCAGATAACACTAAAATGGGGCGGGATTGTGGAGAGTCAGGAAGGTTATGAGAAATTGCAGCAGCAAGTTGATCCCGTGGATAAGTGATCCGAGAAATGGCAATTTGGTGTTTAATAATCATAAGCGTAACATCTTGTATTTTGGAAAGTCAAATTAAGGTCAGAGCTTCACGAGTAATGGGAGGGCCTTATGGAGAATAATGGAACAGAATGTCCTTGGAGTTCAGGTGCATTGATCTCTGAAAGTGGATTCACCGTTAGGAAAGGCATTGAAGAGGTTTTTTTTAACGTTGTGCTTCATCAGTTAATGCATTGGTTATCGAGGTTGGGAAGTAGTTTTGCAGTTGTGCACGAGACTGGTGAGTCTGCATTTGGATACTGTGTTCACTTTTGATAACCTGCTTATAGGAAGGATGTTTTCAAACTGGAAAGAAGGCCGAAAAGTGTATGAGTATGTTGCCAGAACTCAACGGTCTGAGTTATTCCTGATGAAGGGCTTTTGCCCGAAACGTCGATTTCCCTGACCCTTGGGTGCTGCCTGATCTGCTAGACATTTTCAGCACTACTCTAATCTTGGCTCCAATCCTCAGCATCTGCAGTAACCCATTTGCGCTGAGTTATGGTGAGAGTTCGGACAAGCTCGAACATTTTTCTTTACAGTGTTGGAGAACGAGTGGTACCTCATAGAGGTATACATGATCACGACAATCATGGATATGCTCAAACCAGTCAGTCTTTTTCCAATGGTTGTGGGATCACAGACTACAGATCATCGGGTTAAGGGGAAAGATTAAAAGGGAACCTGATGGGCAACCTTTTTATTTACAGAAAAGGTGGTGCACACTGAGCTGCCTATTGAAATGGTTGAAGCGGGTATATTAAAAACATTGAAAATATATTTGGATAAATGCATGGATGGGCAACATATAGAAAGATACAGGTCATGTGGAGGGAAACGAGATTATCGTGAATGGACATTTTGGTCAGTGTGGACCAGTTTGGGCCAAAGCACCTGTCTCCATGCCATAGGACACTATGACACTATGAGTCGAAACACTAAAGCATTAATGAGGAGTGGGGTATTGGAAGATCAAAATCTATCTCGAAATCTTAAAAACAATGCAAGATTTACAATGATTGTGTAATGGACCAGACCAGACCTCCGCAAAACATTAAAGAAAATACGACATACCTTAATTGTATTCGTTGCATTAAGCAGGTATATTTTGGACACTACAGGAAGGATGCAGCTGTCCAACTAACTGTATTTACATAATTATCGAATGAAACACAAACTAAAGAGAACAGAATACCGAACAAATTAACTTATCCTCAAATACAACAGACTATACCAAGTTAACGAACCTTTTCCAAATATTGCAACAATCACTGAAACACCGCTTGGCACAAACGGTAAAATCAAACCCAGGTTCTTCAAGGAGAACAGTCAGAGAGAGAGGAGGAGGATCAACCTGCTTCTTTGTGGTCGAGCAGCATTCACAACATTACTTTAAAAACAAAACCAAAGTAGAGTAAATGCTGAGCTGGGGATACTGGCCCTTTCATTGGACAAATGTTTATTTTTCAAAACTTGAAGGCCATTGCCTGAGGCAGTAGCTATAATCAAATAAGTTTTGAAATCCTTCAACTTAATCTATGTGGAGTCTGTGCCTTTTGCGATCTCTCGGAAATAAACTCAAGGATAACCTAAGCACTGTTAAAGGAGCAGTTTCATCACTCCCCCACCCCCCACCCCCCATCACCCCGTTTAAAAACATGGACAACAATGTCAAAAGATAGCTTCACTTTAAAACCCCTGAATCTTAAATTATTAGTACTCGACACACACATGCATTCAATCCTTTGACGATAAATATGCAAACATCTACCACTACATTTTGTTTCAGTCTGTTTTACTATTACCACCGAATGGTGTCGTTTCTCATTAAGACCTCCACAATGCATTTGCAATCACATTGTCTCATCCTGCTGCATGCACAATTTTCAAACTACTTGGCTGTAAAGAACAAGCTCAATTGAAACAGTCTGGCTTGATTGTTATTAGATTTCTCCACAAACTTCGGTGGGTTATGGTCAGTCGATATGATTGTCTCAGATGCATTCCTGGTAACAGATCAATGAAATGTTGTGTTGCCAAAATGGAGCTCAAAGACTCCTTCTCAACCATTGAATATTATCACTTTTGAATGTTCAATTTCCTGGAGAAATACACTATTGGTCGTCTTCCTGCAGGAGTATAACACCGACACACACATCACTTGCAACAATAACCACCTTGAATGACTATGTGTAATTAGGTGTGACTGATAGCAGGGCTGTGGTTAACACAGGTTACAGACTGTCAAATGCATTCTCACAGTTCACTGTCAACTATAACTTCTTGTCTTTCTTTTGCAATTCATTGAGTCGAGGATCCACACTGCCAACATTTCGTACAAAATTTTGAAATAATCCACTCAATCCCAGGAAGGTTAGAAATTCTCTTTCCGTCCATGATAAGGGAAACTCCCCAATTACCTTTGTGCTTGCAGTCCGTGGGGTCATTTATCCGTGTCCAACATCATGTCCCAGGAAGTTTTCTAAGAATTTTACAAATTGACTTTTAAACAGGATCATCATCAAACCTGCCTTCCGAGGTCAGTCGAACAAGCCTGAAAAATGTTGCAATTATTCCTTCCTTGTGTTACGAAGATGTCAGTTTAACTTCGAGAGAGTGAAGCACTTGACAAGTGCACCGTGAGCTGGAAAATTTACAGAGAAAAATTTGATTAAGAACAAACAGCACTCGCTGAGTTGCTGATGGACAAAAACACAAATTCGCGATCGACCAATCAATATAAATTATACCCCGAGAAATATCAAACTCCAGTCCAATTTGAATTGAGTATATTGACAAGCCTAAAGGACAATAACACATTCCAATGTTTTGGGCGTGTAAGACCATGGAAAATTGAACAGTTGATAAGGGAACTGTCAAACCCAGCAGGTAAATAGACTGCTTTAAATATAGTTCTCATAAAAAGTACCTTTTCGATCAGTAATCTGTGATGCAGAAATTCCTAAAAAAGACGAAAAGAACACACGAATATCCAAATAAAAGAACCAAAGCTGTCTGGTTTTGACAGTTGAAGTGTGGTTTAATCAAAATTAATTGGGCGTTTTTTCCGGACGAGTATTATAGATGGGAAGGTAACAGGTAGGTTAGAGTAAGGAATGGTAAACAGTTGTTGAGTAGATTGAATTACCTTCAGTGTGGAAACAGACTCTTCGGCCAAATAAGTTCACTCTGACCTCCTGTAGAGTTACCCACCCAGGACGATTTCCCTCGACTAATGCATCTAACACAATGGGCAATTTAGCATGGCCAGTTCACCTGACCTGCACATCTTTGGACTGTGGGAGGAAACCGAAGAATCCGCAGGAAACCCACGCAGACACGGGAGAACATGCAAACTGCACACAGGTAGTCGGTTGAGGATGGAATGGAATCTGGGACGCTGATGCTGTGAGGTAGCGGTTCTAATCACTCAGCCAGCGTGCCACCCATTCGCTAGTTAGTTCACCGTTAGTTCATTATTATCTGCTATACTTCAATAATTAAAATGTTAATTTTTTGCTTTAAATACTCCTTGGCCACTCGATGTTTTACAGATTACTGCATGGGATAAATCTTTTCTGTGTTGCTGGTTTTAAATTATGCAGGAGGGTTTACCACGTGTAGTAACAATTTGGGGGCGAGGGTCCGTCATTTGAACTGGTTTAGAAAGACTTGAATAGATTTGGAGGAATGAAAAAATCGCAGCAGATTTAAACACTTGCACTTAAATAAGACGTAGACGAGAAACATTTTTTTAATTGCAGTGACTTTTAGTCCATAAAATTGAAAGTGAGGGAAATGGCTTTTAAAATTGTTGAAAAGGCTCTGTGATTTGAAGATGATACTCAGATATGTCCAGAAAGTTTCGAAGAAAAGAAAAGGCCATAATTTTAGAAATAGCAAAGAAGTTAATTTGGGTTAACCAAGAACAAAAGTAATGCTGAAATTGTAAGGGAATTAGTCAAACACTCATGTGGTTCGCAGAAACATGTAAGTGCCCAAGAGGCAGGAAAACTGAAATTACAAATGAAGGAACATTGAGTTAGAAGATGAACAAAGAGAGAGAGAGGAAAAAGAGATGGAGAGAGTAAGAGAAACAGGGATATAAGAAAACGAAAGGGTGGAAAAGAGAGAGAAGTTTCTTGGCTGATCAAAGAGGAACAGAATAAAGGGAGCGAGAGAGAGAAGCGAGAAAAGAAAGAGAGAATTGAGAAGTTAAGAGTTAGTCAGAAAAGTCAAATTAACAGAATGGAGATTAAAAGCGAAAGTAATGACATACACACACATGCATGTA
Organism: Chiloscyllium plagiosum; assembly: GCF_037043375.1. Classification (NCBI taxonomy): domain Eukaryota; kingdom Metazoa; phylum Chordata; class Chondrichthyes; order Orectolobiformes; family Hemiscylliidae; genus Chiloscyllium; species Chiloscyllium plagiosum. Next base: position 42,550,682 of record NW_028270183.1, read on the forward strand.
CATGTCAAAATTCTGGCACATCTTTATTTCATTTGAAGAATTTTCAGGGCAGATGTTGTGGTTCGAGGATTTATGGGTAATGTTACTTCAGACCAACTAAACTAATACGCAGGCCTAGTGAGGTATTTGCCGCGATGTCGGCTGGGGTGTCAAGAGATCATGAAGAGTTTGAACATGCGATTTTAATCGCTTATGAATTGGGACCAGAAGCACACACACAGCGTTTCAGAAACAAAAAGGAAGAACCAGGCCAGACTGATGTTGAGTCGAAAGAATTAAACATATTTGTTCTAATCAATGGGTGTGTGCTTTGAAAGTAGATAGGATACTTGAGGCTCTAAGATAGATTATTCTGCTAAAGGAGTTTAAAAACGCAATTCCAGAGATGATAAGAATTCACGTGGAGGAACAGAATGTTCAGGAATTGAGAAAGACAGTAGAATTAGCGGATGAGAACATGTTGGTGCATATGACAAGCTTCTGGCTAAAATTCCGTCCTGTGAGGCATAGAAATTGGGTGAAAGGGAGAGCCTGCACACTCCTGCACAGAGTAGAGAACACTGATAAGAATTTACCACAGGACAGAAAATAAACCCAAGAGGGTGGAAAGGAGGTGAATCGCCTCAGGTATTTCCACTGTGGTAAAGTTCTGATTTGTAAGGACACAGTGCTGGTCGTTAAAGAATGTCGCTGTGGAAATGATCTGCAAAAAGAAGCTGAGCCAATGGCATTATTGAAGATTGCAAAGGAGACCTCAAGTAAAGCTGAGGAGCTGCAGGAAAGTGCACAGCCCAAGAAGAGGATGAGTGTGGAGTTAGTACTTGATCTCGACAAAGAATTCGCCTTTCGGGGTAAAACTTACTCAGAAAGAACATGGGGGGAAGGACAAGAATTTATAATTGTGAAAGATGCAGGACCGAACCAGTCTCTGATAGTAAGGAATGAGCGAATATGTACTCTTTCTGATCTGTTACCCGAATATCTGCTGTTTTGTGGGATAGATGAACAGAAGTGTCGGTTCCCCGATGTAAATCCGAATTGAAGTGTCAATTTAAGACTGGGGAGGTTACAGTGGGAGTGACTGACAGAGAGTCAGTTCCAGAAAATCAGTTTGTTCTTGGGAATGATTTGGCAGCATCCAAGGTGGGAGTGACACCTCTTGTTGGGGACAAGTCCAAGGAAAACCAAGGCACTGAGGAGTTAAGACAGAAAAATTCTAGTATTTTCCCAGACTGTGTGGTAACCAGATCCCACTATTATAAGTTACGGTACGAAGAGTAAAATGAGGAGAAAGATGAAAGAGTTGAGTTTTAGTAAACGGATATCCCGTTTGACGTTATGGTGCAGGAAAAACCTGAACAGGCAGAGTGTCAGACAAAAGGGCTTATTCCGGAAAGGTGAAGAGTGTTGCAACGGCAAGATAAGACGATTATATAGGTATATATAGATGCATACTCTGAAAAGAAGGCAGAGAATATTCCGGAGGATTTTTAGCTGAAAGACAGAATTCTCTAACGGACATGGAGGCCACAGCAGGCTCGTACAGGGGAGAAATGGGCGCAAGTGCACCAGATTGTGTTGCCAGTAGCATATAGACAGAAGGTATTACGGGTAGCACATAAATTCCTGTATGAGGTCACCTATGGGTAAGAAGGTCTGCAGCTAAAGTACAAAAAACGTTTTTATTGACCTGAAATGCACAAGGACGTGGTTAACTTTTGCCGTTCGTATCATACATGCCAAATGGTAAGTAAGACAAAGGATGTAATAAAACCAAGAATTTTGTTGCCAATTCCCACGTTTGAAGAACCTTTCACAGGGGTTATAATTGATTGTGCAGGTCTCATCCTGAAAACTAAAAGTGGGAACCCGAACTTGTTAACCATAATGAATGTGTCTACCAGATTTCGGCAGGCAATTCAATGACGGGGTATGAAGTTAAAACGAGTAGTAGAGGAGCTAGTAGACTTCTTCATATATTGGCTATGCAGACAGATTCAGTCTGACCAAGGGTCACATTTTACTGCAAGACTGTTAAAGGAGAATATGGATAGATTAGTTGTACAGTACTTTAAATCCAGTGCGAATCATCCTGAATCGCAGAGAGCTTTAGAAAGTTGTCATCAGATCTTGAAGATCGCATTGTGAGTAGACGATCAAGATTAAGCAAATGATTGGGATAATGGTACCCTTTTTGTATTATTTTCCATTATGGATGCCTCAAACGAATCCACTCAGTTGACTCCCTTTGAGTTACTATTCGGTCATGAAGTAAGAGGCCCTTTGAATTTAATGAAAGAAAAAATGTCAGAATCAAATTCGGAGATCTCAAATTAGATTATGCATCAGAGATGAGGGAGAGATTAAATCGAGTAGGTGGATTACATAAGCAACACCTGAAGAGGGCACAATACAGAATGGAGCAGGTGGCAGACAAAAGATCTGAGACTCGGACGTTTTCCCAAAGGGTTAACGTGTTAGATTGTCACCAGTGATAGGAGATTCCTTAGAAGCAAGGTTTAATGTCCCTACCAAATTGAGAAAAAATGTTGATTCTGGGAAATATTTAGTAAAGATGCCAGATAGAAAAAAAGTAGGGATCGGGTATGTCATGTGAAGATGTTAAAACGGTTTTACACAAGAGAGAATGAACTGGAGAAACAGTTGTTAGTTAATGTCCCGCAGAGTTCGGAGTCAAGTCCAGACCATATGGGTTTTGAGGTGCCTCAAAATAGATTAGAAATGAAGAGATCCTTGAGAAGTGTGATAAATTAGTAAGCTATCTGCCTCAGGATCATAGACCGGAGTGGAAAGATTTTTAAGAAACATTTGGGGAGCATTAATGTTATTGCACATGGCGTAGACGTAGGAAATACTGCAACAATGAGACAACACTCCTATCAACTTAATCCTTTCAAAGCAAGACAGGTCCAGATTGAAGTGGAGGCCGGACTCAAAGAGAACATGAGTCAACCAAGCCAGAGGCAGTGGATTCCCTCGATTGTCTTTGTTCCAAAACCAGACAGGACTCAATGATTCTATGCAGATGATTGGAAAGTCAAATCCGTAATAAAAGTTGACTCATATCGAATTCCAAGTATGGAGGACTAAATCTAGAAAGTTAAACAAGCCAGATACGTTTCCAAATTTGGACTTAATGCTTGGTGACTGGCAGGTACGTTTATTGCAGTTGTTGAAAGAAATATTCGCATTTGTAACCACACATGGGCTATATCAGCTTAAAGTGATGCCCTTTGGAATGAAGTACAAATCCACCAAATTCAAAAGACTCATGATCCGAGTTGTGGCTGACACCGTAGAGTCTATTTGGACCATGTAGTTTTTTCACAAAGTCCTGAAAAGATCTCATAGTACAGTTGGCAGAGATCTTTGAACGACTACGAGAATCAAAACTGGTGATAAACTGAAACAAAGCAGATGCGACTTTCTTGGGATATGACATCTGTCATAGAAGTTTGACCCCACAGAACGCAAAGACGAAGGCCATCGAGGATTTTCCACGACCAACTTCGAAGTAAGAGGTGCTTCGATTCTGAGGACTTTACGGATTATATTCGAAGTTTATTGCAAACTTCAGCAGTGCAGCGGCATTGTTACCAGATTTGCTGTAGAGGAACACAAATTTCATTTGGACAGAACAATGCCAAGAGGCATTCGACCGTTTGAACTCGATATTAATCAGCAGACCAGCTTTAGCTACACAAACGTTTTCAAAACCTTTTAAAATCGCTATCAATGCTAGTGACCTTGGAGTAAAAATTGTAATCCTACAGGAAAATAGCAATGAGATTGAACTGCTAGTTGGTTACTTTGAGAAGAATGTCAACAAACACCAGAGGAAATACTCCACAATTGAAAATGAACTATTGTGTTTGGTACTGGCCTTACAAGATTTTAATATGTATGACATGAACAATGTGTCAGAGACGGTTGTGTACAATGGCCACAATCTGCGTATATTCTTAGAACGATTTGAAGAAAATAGTATGAGACTATTTCCATGGAGGCTTATGTTACAGTCTTTTAACTTAAAAAAAAACATACATGTGGCTGATCCAGAGAATGTAATCACAGATGCATTACCGCGTATTTACCTAATACAGCTCAGATGAGTTTTGCCTTTATTTCATGTTATATGCATACACAGGTATATGGAAAGAAGCTACAGTGAACTTATATTAAAGTTATCTGTATCGTAGGGTAATGTGCTTTCAAAGTAGCGAAAAGAAATTGAGCCTTCTTTTCATTATGATGGTTCATTTTAATGATAAGTGGGGAGGTGTTATGAACATGTGGGTGCACCTTTAAGAGATTGAAAGACTTGGCAAGTACACCGAATGCTGGAGAATTTACAAAGTCACATTTGGTTCAGAACAAACAGCACTCGCTGAGTTGATCAGAGACAAAAACATAAATTCGAATTCGGTAATTCAGTTTAAATTATACCCCGACAAAATATCAAACTCCAATCTAATTTGCACTGAGTGTACTGAAATTGTTAAAAGCCATTGACAAAATCCGGTGGTTTGTGGGGGTGTAAGGCTGGTGAATTTTGAACAGTTGAGAAGAGAACTGCCAAGCTCAGTATGTAAACCGACTGCTTAATACAAAGCTCTCTTGAAAGAATCTTTTGCGATCAGTAACCTGTGAGGTAGAAATTCCTAAGAAGAAGAAAAGAAGACACAGGAGTATCCGAATGGAAGAATGAAGGCTGTCTGGTATTGAGATAAGAAGTGTGGTTTTGTAAGTCTTAATTTGGAGTTTTATCGGACTAGTATTATCGAAGGGAAGGTAACAGACAGGTTATAGTCAGGAGTGGTAAACAGTTGTTAGTTAATTATTCTCTGTTATGCTTTAGAACTAAAGTTGTTGATTTTAACTTTAAGTACTTTTTGGAATCTTGAATGTGTATAGATTACTGCACGGAATAAATCTTTTCTGGGTTGCTGGTTTCAAATTAAGCAACAACGTTTAATCCGTGACGTAACACATGAGTAAAGAAAAATCACAAGGTGAAAGATGCACGACAAATAGTTGGGTAATCTGTCAATGAACTTACTGGTTAGTCTCTAAAATGCGGCTGGTGTATTTTCCATACCAAATGGCATGTTGTGAACTGATACAGTGCATTCAGCATTACAAAATCCAAAATTTCCTTCATTCTTCAAGAGAAAGGTATCTGCCAGTAGCCTCTGAGGAAGTACAACTGAGAAATATAAATTGTTTGCCCAACGTATGAAAACGTAAAACTAGGTATACACCAGCCTTTGCAACTGTTTTGACTTGCGATAATCCACAAATAACCGTTGGGTACCAGCTGGTTTCGGCACAACTATAAGGGTTGAGCTCCAGTCACTGTAATTTAGATCATTTATGTCATCTTGGAGTACGCGTTCAATCCCCTTTTTAACCTGTGCCACGTTTGAAGGGTTAAGCCTTTAATGGTGTGGCTTAATCTGAACAGCATCTACTATATCTCACTCATACATAAGTCGGATAGTACTTCGCAGCCTATTTCAACATATCTCCCCATGTGATAGTAAAAACTCTTTCGGATCATTTCGATTTTCCTCTGGTAGGTAACTCAATAATGTATCCTAATGTTTGACAATTTCCTAATTGTCCAACTTAATTTGAGGCATGCTCAATTCAGAATCCTCTGAACTTGATTTGACCTTCTGTGTGGGAACTAACAACACATTCTCCTCTTCCTTTCCTTCTCTGTCAATAAACCTTTAGAGCACAATAACATGGCAAACTCGATGAGCTTTCTTTAGCCTGAAGTCCTTATCAAATAGTTCACGGCATTCAACTTGATAAGGTCCACCAAACCTTACTTGTAAAGGTTCACCTCTCACTGTCAATTAATGTAACTGTAACTGTAAGTAACACTTTGCCCCAATCATAAAATTGCGAATTTTTGATTTATTGCCTGCTTCCTGTTTCATTGCATGCTATTATAGTTTTAATGCTGTCTGGCCGACGCCTCCATTCTATTTAACTGTACCAGAAAATTTACCAAGTAGTCCAAACTAGTGGTCTTTGAATTCTGACTGAACAAAACTTCCTAAATCAATTTTGGTTGACCGCTCACTTCATGGCCAAACCGTAATTCAAATAGGCTGGATTTGGTCGATTCGTTTTATGAATCTCTGATTGCAAGAAATACAAACACAATTCACTTGTACCAATCACCTGTATACTCGTAACTATAAGCCATAAACTTGGTCTTTTGTTTCTGATTCAACCTTTCCAGCACACCATGTGATTCTCAATGGTATGCAGGGGATTATTTTTCGGAAAGTGACCACAATTGTGTTGATTGGAAAGTAGTTATAGAAAAGGACAATTCTGGTCCACAAGTTAAATTTACAAAATGGGGCAAGACAAATTTTGATAGCATGGGACATGAACTTTTAAAGCTGATTCAGGAGTCTATTAGCAGCGAAATGTAAGTCTGGCAAGTGTGAATATTTTAAAAGTGATGTAAAATGAGCGATTAGGGCCAGCATCTCCAAATATGCCGCCTGTTTCTGTTTTGAATCCACATCTTTATATCTCGCAGGCAAGGGACTCCAAAGCCGAACAACTCTCTGAAAAAAGAAGTTTCTCCTCATCTCACTTTGCGCTGTTTTGTTTATAATCCTGAAATCGGGGCAGGTTGTTACTGTAGCGCCATATAACGAACACATGATATCTTTTTTAACTCTGTAGTTTTTTTCCGTAATTTTGAGCACGTCAATAATTTCACACTTTCGTATTTTCTGCTGCAAGAAGCAAAAGAAAATTGTCTCATGCTTCCTCAAACCAAGTTTAAATACCAAAACACCAGGTGGCAATTCTACAGTTTTATTTGAAAGTATTAGCTTTCGAACACCTGCTTCTTCATCAAGTGGTTGTGGAACAGAACCACAAGACGCAGAATTAATAGCAAAAGTGTTGCGGTGTCATGCGGCTGACATATTAAACAAATTTAGATTCAGCATTGTATCATTTACAATGGTTTTGCTAACATCAGCTCGTTAATATGTAAATCCCATAAGTCCTTTTAAGTCACATTCTCAAGATAACTTCTGGTTATCGAACTAAAGGTCTCATTCCAGCTCAGACAATGCATAAATGGTGTGAGATTAAAGTGGGATTTAGATATGGAACCAGTCTGACTCACGGCTGGGACACAGACAGACAAATACAAAATAGCTTATGTGAACGATGAAATGAAACGAGTAGAAAAACAGCACTGCGTGCCAAAAGCTTTTGCAAGTTTAAACAAAGGAAGATCAGAGTGAAAAGAGAGGTTGGCCCTTCAGAATACAGCAAATGGTCGATAATAATGGTAAATTCAGAAATGACAGATGGACTCAAACACAGTTCCAGTTTTCTCAGGGGAAGATAATCTCTTCTCAAAGACTGCAGTTACTACAGAGGATTGCGATGGATTTTTTATGATTAGGAAGTCTTCTTAAAGTAAACTGATCGGAAGTAAGTCGCCTGGGCCTGATTCCTTGAATGCAGGCATTTGAAGGAGGTGGCAAGAGAGACGGTGAATAGATTAGCTTTGATTTTCAGGGGAAAAACATCCTTCGAATCTTGAAATACCGTAATATAACACATTTTTTAAAGAAGGACATAAGCAAACATGTAATTTCTATTATACATTTGTGGGACTTGAGTGTCACTGCCTTGTCAAAACTGATAGCCCGCTACGATTTGGCCTTGAGATGATAGTAATGAGTTGAATTCTTGAATCGCTGCAATTCAGATTCTATGGGTTCTTTTGCCTGTGAAATTCGATTGATTGAAACAATTGACTTGCTTGCTCTGCTATTTCGGAAGGCAGTTGAGACTCAACTATCTTGTTGCGGTTCTGGAGTTACATGCTCACAATTGACTTCAGATTATTTCATCGAATTCAAACTTTACCATCTGTCGTGGCGGGATTTGAATCTGTGTCTCAAGAGGATTCTGCTTGGTTTTAGAATTAGTAATCGAACAACGATGCCAATAGGCCTGCATCTACGTGGCGACAAAGGCCAGTGAGATTCAAGTTTATATTGGGAGGTTGATGCATAATAGTGGGAAAGAGGATCCTAGTTTCAGTGTTACAGATAGATTTTGGTAGCCTAGCTGAATGAGCAGAATCTGGTCGATTGAGATTTATTTGAATAAATGTGTAGTTGTCTGTTTTGACAGAAACAATACACGGATAAAATATAGTGTAAATATTGGAATCATGGTGAAGGATCTGGGCATCTTTGTACATGAATCTCAACGTAGTTATTCAGGTGCAGCATAAAGGAAAGGGAAGTTAAATCCTCATCATTATTGCAAAGCAATTCGGTGACAATAGTAAAGTGTCGTTACAATTGTAAAAACACTTTGGTTCTACATTTGGAACATTGTCTGCTTTCCTCTGCTTACTTGAGGAAAGATGTTGTGGCAGTGCAGGCAGCTCAGAGGATGATCACGAATTTGATTCCATTCCAAAATGGAAGACAGTCGATGATTGGTTGAATACATTCTGCTTCTATTTCGTGGAGTTTCAAAGAATGAAGAGTATGTATGATTGAATTATACGAAATTCTAAAGGAGATTGATCATATGGATGTTGAAAACTTGCCTTCTTGTCGGACAGTGTTGAACAAGTTATAGAGTGGAGAAAGTGAGGACTGCAGATGCTGGAGATCAGAGCTGAAAAGTTTTGCTGGAAAAGCGCAGCAGGTCAGGCAGCATCCAAGGAACAGGAGAATCGACGTTTTAAGCCCTTCTTCAGGAATGAGAAAACTGTGTCCAGCAGGCTAAGATAAAAGGTAGGGAGGGGAGGAGGGACTTGGGGGAGGGGCATTGGAAATGCGATAGGTGGAAGCAGGTGATCAGCCAAAGTGGGGTGGGGGCGGAGAGGTCAGGAAGAAGATTGCAGGTTAGGAAGGCGTTGCTGACTTCGATGGATTTAACTGAGACAAGGTGGGGGGAGGGGAAATGAGGAAACTGGAGAATTCTGAGCTCATCTCTTGTGGTTGGAGGGTTCCCAGGTGGAAGATGAGGCGCTCTTCCTCCAACCGTCGTGTTGCTATGGTCTGGCGATGGAGGAGTCCAAGGACCTGCATGTCCTTGGTGGAGTGGGCGGGGGAGTTGAAGTGTTGAGCCACGGGGTGGTTGGATTGATTGGTCCGGGTGTCCCAGAGGTATTCTCTGAAACGTTCTGCAAGTAGGCGGCCTTTCTAGAGTGCACGAAAGTATGTTCAAAACTGAGACAAAGAGAAATCGTTTCTCTTGGAGGGCTGTGAATCTGAGGTACTCACTGCCCCAAACTGTATTGGAAGAAGAAACAATCAAAATACTCAAAAAAAAGACATGCTTCTGACGTAAAGCGGGAAAAGGACTATGAGGAGTCCGTAAGAAACTGCAGAATAAGATTAGCCGTGATCACATTAATTGGCGCAGTAGAATCGATGTGCTGAACTGCCGACTGTCCCATCTAATTTCTATGTTTCCATGTTGTCCCATTTGCAATTCTTTGATTTTCAGTCATTGTTAATGGATGTGGTGGTAGGAGTGGATGGGTTGCACTGAGCAAGTTGCACGCTTGCTCGATTTGTGGGAAGTAGGAATGCAATGTCGAGATAGGAGTGCAATCAGGTCATAATGATTGCTGAAGTGCACCTGGGGACCACATGACCTTTTCAGTCCTTGATTAACGTGCCCGTTTCATAATAAATGGTAAATGATTACTTAGATTGGAAGTAAACCGATACACTCTTCTTTTGATATTGAAAGGTTATTTTCTGAAATTGCAGGCGGGCAACTAGTTGTTGGAACTGCGTTAGCTTTGTCGCAATTTGATAGTTTAGATAGTGAGTAAAAATATTCCATTATAACTCCATTGGAATGTGGCCCCATTCAACATCTTTGGCAAAATATTCTATGATTATTTTAGTAAAATATAAAATTTAAAAAGTTTAGAGATGGAAAATAAGAAGAGGAAGAATTAAACGTGTTTCAAGGGAAGAGACAAATGTTGATGTCTGGAACACAGTACGAAAAGCGTTTATGTGTTCGAAGATCCTGGCAGGTTGAATGGAAAAGCAATATGTCCTTTCAATGGGGCACCTTGATAACAAAGCAAAAAGAAAATGGCATTGGCATGCTTTTATGAAGGCAATATAAATTTTGAAACTTTCTGTAACAGAACACTTTCAGAAGTACAGAAGATGTTTTTTTAACATCAGTTCGCGAAAATAATAATGAAACCACATCGAGAGAGCTCCGGGTATAATAACAGAAATGATTCACTAAATGTATTCCGGTGAGGAACATTTATCTCAGGAGAACATCTTGCCCAATCATCTGGCTGAATCTATTGGACGTTAGACCAATGACAAAAAGTGTTACTGAAATGCATAACGTTCCACGCAGCCTATGCAAATTGAATGCTGAAACAAGAATTAAATTTGTATAAGAGATTTACAATCGGATATATTCTTTAAAACGGACAAAAAATCCCTGTGAAGAAGTGTTGATCATATTATCCCTCTGAAAGTGTCGCGTATTTGTGGACCTCTCTTCCCAGAGAGCGATGGAGGAGAAATCGTTGAATATTCTTAATGCTGTAGAAAAATGTAGGAGCAACATGGTGGTGCTGATAGGAGATTTTAACTTTCCAAACATTGACTGCGATTCACTTCGTGTTACAGATCGAAATGGAGCAGAACTTTTAAGGAGCGTCCAGGAGAGTTTTCTAGTGCAGTATAAGAATACTCCAATATAGGACGTGGCCATGCTGGACCCAGCGTTGGGACATGATCACGGCCAGGTAGTTGCGTCCTTAGTAGGGTATCGCTTTCCGAATAGAGACCAAAATTCTGGACGTTTTAGAATGCTCATGGAAAAAGACGAGAGTGGTCCCAAAGGAAGAATGCTATATTGGGGCAAGACAAACTATGTCAAAATTCGGCAGGAGCTGAGGAATATTGATTTGGAGCAGCTGTTTGAAGGTAAATCCATATTTGATATACCTGAACATTTCAAAAAGAGGTTGTTTAGAGTTCAGGAGAGACATGTACCTGAAAGAAAATGAGGCATAGAAATGTCAAGATTAGGGAACCATGGATGACAGGTGAAGTTGTGAGACCATCTAAGTGGAAAAAGATGGCGTGCGACTGAAGATTGACGAAGCTTTGGAAGAATATCAGAAATGTAGCAGCATTCTGAAACCATGAATTAAGAGGGCGAATAGGGGTCAAAGGTATCTTTAGAAAATGCCTTTCCTCGTAAGAGTTACCTCCATTCTAGCAAAATCCCAGTAAATCTCCTCTGCACCCTTTCCAAAGCTTCCACACCTTTCCTATAATGTGCTGATCTAAACTGTATGCAATGTTCCAAGTGCGGTCAAATCAGATGTTTATACGACTGCAGTATGACCTTGTCGCTCCGAGACTTAATGCCTCGACCAATAAAAGCCAACACACCGTATGCCTTGTTAGGAACCTTGTCAACATGGGTGGCAACTTTCAGGGATCTACGCACATGGACACTGAGAACTGTCTGCTGAACCTCAAAACCACAATAACCTACTGTGTGGAACCTTATCAAACGCCTTATTGAAATTCATAAAATCACATCGATCAACCGCTTTACGCTCATCCACCTATTTGGTTACAATTTCAATAATTCAATATGTTTTGTGAGGCACGAATTATCTTTCACAAAAATGTGTTTAATAACGCTAATCACCCTATTGCTCTCTAGGTGAGTATAAGTCCTATCCCTTCTAACCTCATGCAACACTTTACCCACAAACAATGTAAGGTTCACTGATCTTTAATTAGTAGGGTTCTCTCTGCTTCCATTTTTGCACAAGGTAACGTTTGCTGTCATCCAGTCTTTTGACATTGTTCCTATCGCCAGTGATGACATAAAGATCAAAGCCAAAAGCTCTGCAACGTCCTCCCTGGCTTCCCACTGAATGCAAGGATACATCCCATCCAGCTCAGGGAGATTATCTATTTTCACACTTTCCATAATTGCTAACACCTTCTCCTTTTGAAACGGAATCCGTTTTAGTCTAATAGCCTCCATGTCAGTATTCTCCTCAACAAATTTTATTTTCAGTGTGAATACTGACAAATAATATTCATTTAGCTCTTCCTCTATCTCCTGGGACGACACGCATAGCTTTCCACTACAAGCCTTGATTTGCCATTTCTTTCTTTGGGCATTTTAAAATTCCTGACAATCCCATAGCGAGATTGATGGTTTTCCTTAATCCTATCGACCAACGTCTTTTCATGTCCCGTCCTGGCTCTTCTTCATTCTCTCTGAACGTCTTTCCTAGCTAACTCCTAACTTTCAAACGACATAACTGAGCCTTCACTTCCCATCCAATAAAAGCCTTCTTCTTCCTCTTGACAAGAGATTTAATTTCTTTACTAAACCCCGGCTCCCTCGCTCGACCACTTCCTCCCTGCCTGACATGAACATACTTCTCAAGGACACGCAGTAGCTGATCTTTGAGAAAAGCTCCACATTTCAATTGTGCCCATAACGTGCAGTTTTCTCCCACATCGTATGCATCCAAAATCTTGTCCAATCGCATCGTAGCTGTCTTTCTCCCCGGAATTGCTCTTGCCCTGCGTTTTTTTTTTTACCTATCCCTTTCCATTGCTCAAGTAAACCAAACTGATTGTGGTCTCTAACAAGAAACTGCTCATCTTCCTCGAAATGTAATCCTTGGCCAGGTTTATTACCCAGTACAAAAGTAATGTAGCCTTGCCCCTTGTTGGTTTGTTCACACATTGTGTCTGCAAACCATTCTGCACACATTGGACAAAAACAGAACTATATAAAGTACTTGAGCTTGAGTATTTCCAGTCAAAATTTGGAAAGTTAATGCTCCTCATAAAATACGTAACCTCTTACTCTCGCTCTTATCCAGAATTATCTTTGCGATCCTTTCCTGCACATCTCTGGAACTATTCAGAGCCCTATAGTAAACTCCCAACGGTTGCCCTCTGCTTTCCTCTTTCTAATCTCAGCCCATACTACCTCAGTAGACACTTCCACAACCGTCCTTTCTGAAAATGTAAGACTGCCCTTGACTTACGATGCCACATGTTCCCCTCTTTGACCATCTTCTCTGCACGTACTGAAATACCTACATCCCGGAAACTGCAACAATTCCTGTACCTCTTCTATCCATGGCTACGAAATGGCCACAACATCGATGTCCTAAGTACCAATCCATGCTGCAAGTTCACCACAGTATTCTGGATGCTCCTGGCGTTGAAATAGACACATTTCAAACCAACGTCTTGCTTGCCAATAAACTTTTGCAACCTTGAAAAGGAAGGAAACTTGAGCGTGTAGTAGATAAAAATGTGAGATTCTGAATGATTACTTTTTATTGGTATTCAGGAATGAAAAGGAGATGACGGTTGGCGTGGTGAGGGAAAGACCTTTGATTACTGTAGGTCAAGTCAGCATAAGGAGGGAGGAGGTGCTCGATATTCTGAAGAGCATGAACGTGGACAGCTCTGGAAGGTATCTGTCACAAGTTACTGAAGGAAGCGAGGGGGAAGAGCTTGGGCAGAGCAGCAATCTCTGCAGTATGCTTGAACACGGATGAGGTTCTGGAATTTTGGAAAATTGCTGATGGTGTCTAATCGTTTAAGAAGAGTTGCAGGGATAATCCAGATAATTGTTGACTGGTGAGCCTGGCGTCACTGGGAGAGACGTTGCTAGAGAAGATACTGACGAATAGGATCAGTTCTCATTTGGAAGAAAATGGGCTGATCTTTGATCTGCCCATAGTGTTGTGTAGAGACTTTTGTGCCTTACAAATCTGCTAGAATTCTTTGAGGAAGTGACAATGTTGATTGAGGAGGGAAGGTTTGTAGATGTCATATATGTGGAATTTAGTAAGACATTTGATTAGATTATCCATGGTAGGTTGACAGAGAAGGTGAAGTAGTATGGGATCCAATGAGTACTAGAGAGATGAATAGAGAACTGTCCGAGCAGCAGGAGACAGAGTAGTGCGAGAGGGCAATCCTGAAAAAGAGACCTTTGACCAGTGGAGTTCCAAAGGGATCAGTGCTGGGACAACAATTGTTTATGATATACATAGATGATTGGATGAAGGTATAGGTGGTCTAATTAGAAAGTTTGCAGATGATACTATGATTGGTGGAGAAGCAGGTAGAGAAAGCGGCTGTCACCGAATACAGCAGAATATTGAAAGATTGGAGTTTTGCAGAGGGGATTGGCAGATGGAGTCCAGTTTGGGCAAATGCGAGCTGACCCATTTCAAGAGCGAACTATACAGTGAATGAAAGGTTGCTGGGGAGAATCGATGTGCAGAGAGATGTCAGTGCTCAGGTCCATTGTACCCTGAAGGTGGCAACGTGGATAAATATAGTGGTCAAGAAGGCATACGGATGTTTTCCATCATCAGACGGTGTATTGATTGCTAACGTTCGCAGGGTATGTCAGAGTTGTAGAGGAGTTTGTTTCGACAACATTTGAAAGATTGCATACAGTTGTAATTGCCACATTACCAAAAGGACGCGGAAACTTTGGAGAGGGTGCAGAGGATGTTCTCCTGGATGTTCCTTGATATAGAGAGCACTAGTCATGAAGTGTTGTTGAGCAGTTTAGGATTATTTTCATTGGGAAGATGGAGGTTGAGTGTGGACATGACTAAGGTCTACAAAATCATGAGAGATAGAGAGGGAGTTGAGAGAAATACGTTTTTTTTTCAGTGTGGGGGATTTCATTAATTTTTGGACGAGTTCAAAGTGAGAGTGGAAAGGTGTAGTGGAGGAATGCGTGGAAAGTTCTTCACTCAGAGGCTGGTGGGTGCCTGGAACGCATTGCGATTGGAGGTAATAGGGACGGGCACCGTGGTATCATCTATGATGTATTTAAGCAGATACACGAATGGGAATGGAGCGAAGGGGTATAGATCCTTAGGAATTAGATGACAGGTTTTGATAGAGGATCTGGATTAGTGCAGGTTTGGAAGACCGAAAAGTCTGTTTCTGTCCTGCAATTTTCTCCTTTCTTTTTTGTATGTCAATTTGTTAAATCTTTTGAAATCCACATACATTAAACACTGTGTCTGCAACTGTGCCAGCTGTGTGGAAGATGTTGAAGAAGGCAGCTCTATGTCAAGGTCACCAGGACACTTGGATGACAAATAAACTCTGCTGTTGTTACTGCCTTCCAACACCAATGGACGTATAGGGATATTTCTTGCTAAAAATAACAAGATTCATCATGCTTTCATAATGTACATTAAAATTCCTCAAAGCTAAGGCCTTGTAGAATGAATGAAAACCAAGCATATCTGGTGCACGACATGACATTCAAATTAAAATTCCTGTCATTTTCATTCAGTCACTTTCAAAGACTTGATCGTGTATTGGCAGCGCCACTGAATTCAATACTTTCATGTCAATTTATCACAATGCAAGACATCATCGCTATTAGGTAACTTTAATACAGAAACTATGACATTTAATGTCAATAACTAAACGTCCGCGTGTCAAATGAAAAGAAAGCTTCTCTTTTCTGGTTCAGATCAGACAATTTGTAGCAGTCCAGAAAGAAAACATATTCGAAAGTGCTAGATAGATAATTATCTGGTCGGAAATCGTCCGAGAGGAGGGAAACAGAATTAATTAATTTCGGAGTCCAATATTTGAAGATGATGGTGTTGGACTGAGGTTAACAAAGGTAAAAGTCACACAACACTGGGTTATAGTCCAACAGATTTAATTGGAAGCACACCAGCTTTCGGAGCGCCGCTCCTTCATCAGGTGATAATAGAGGACACAATTCTAAGGCACTGAATTCATAGCAAAAAATTACAGTGTGATGTAACTGAAATTATACATTGAAAATACCTCGATTTAGTGTTGAGTCTTTCATCTGTTCGAATACCATGATAGTTTCACTTCTTTCATGTGTAAATCACAAAATCCTTTTTTTTTAAGTTGCATTCTCAAGTTAACTGTAACAATGAGTGTTAGCTAGACAATATGTTGAAAGTGTTAGCCCCCTGTGTTCTCTGTCTGTGCCATAATGTTTAGATTGATTCTAATCTGAAAAGTGAAAAAACAGAGTTTTAGATGAATTCATGCAGTTTTTCAACAAAGTATAATGGAACTCTGCAAGGACAAATTCAACCCACAAAATGTATGTGCGCATGTGGGACTTTGTGTGTGTGTGTGTGTGTGTGTGTGTGTGTGTGTGTGTGTGTGTGTGTGTGTGTGTGTGTGTGTGTGTGTGTGTGTGTGTGTGTGTGTGTGTGTGTGTGTGTGTGTGTGTGTGTGTGTGTGTGTGCGCCTGTCTGGGTTGGGGGTTGTGAGTGTGAGAGAAAGTGTATATGTGCGTGTAGTGAGTGTAGAGTGTCTTAAGTCTGTGAGGGTGTGCATGTGTGAGTGTGTGATGTGTATGCGTGTCTGGGGTGGGGGGATTTGAGTGTCTGTAAAGCAAAGGCTACGACAACGGATGAATAGGCGCCACACAACAATCAACAAACAGGAGGGTTCCCTCCTATATGGAGAACAATTCAGAGGTCCAAGACATTCGACCTTCGACCTCCGGTTGACCATCCTCCAAGGCGGACTTCGGGACAGGCAACAGCGAAAAGTAGCCGAGCTGAGGCTGATAGCTAAGTTTGGTAGCCATAGGGAGGGCATCAACTGGGACCTTGTGTACATGACATTACAGTTGACCACCATTGCACTATACATACACACAGACACTCCGAAACACACACTCTCACACACACAGGCACTCGTATGCATACACATACACATGAACACACATGTACACAGACACGCACACAGACGCTCACACACACCCTTACAGACACACACACTCGCACACGCACACAGGCATCCTCTCAGAGACATTGACAACTCTACATTCATGCACACAAATATGCACTCTCTCATAGATACTCACAACACCCCACCCCTTACATGCACACACACTCACATACTCACACATGCATCCCCTCACAGACTTGAGACACTCTACACTCAAAACACGCGCATGTTCACTCTCTCTCACACTCAAAACTCCCCAATCCAGATAGACGAACACACGCAAACAGACATACACCCACATGCACACATATATTTTGTGGGGTGAATTTGTACTTGTAGAGTTACATTGTAATTTTCTCAAAAACTGCATGAATTCATGTCAAACTCTGTTATCTCACTTTTCAGGTTGGTATCAATCATGGCACAGACAGAGAACACAGGGGGCTAACACCTTCAATTTATTGTAGAGCGAACACTCATTGTTACAGCTAAACTGAGAATGCAACTTTTTAAAACAAAGGGTTTTGTGATTTACACATGAAAGAAGTGGAACGATCATGGTATTCGAACAGATGAAAGACTCAACAGACAATCGAGGGATTTTCAATGTATAATTTCAGTTACATCACACTGTAATTTTTTGCTATGAATTCAGTGCCTTAGAATTGTGTCCTCCACTATCACCTGATGAAGGAGCGTTACTTCCAATTAAAGCTGTTTGACTATAACGTGGTGTTGTGTGATTTTTAACTGAGTCCAATATGGTTGTTTAGAACAGTTTAATATCAGACTGGATATATTAACTGTGATTTCTCTCCAAATGTTGCCTCAGAATATCAACGATAATGGAAACCTTTACTTCCTTCCAGCAGGTCCATGCTGAACAAAATCCCAAACTAAACTGTTCAAACCTGCCTCCTCTTGGCCCATATCCAACCAAACATTTCCTCGTCAAGTACTTATTGAAATGCATTGTAGAAGTTGCATTTGTACCGACCATTTTCATTGATTAGATCCTCATGAATATCATTTCACACGCGAACCACACTCCATGTAAAAGATTTATCTCTCTTGTTTTTTTTCCAGATCTCCTCTTTTCTGCGTTTCTCCACCATTTTCTGTTTTTATTTCAGATTTCGATTATCTTTAGTACGTTGTTTTTACTGGCACATCCAAACGGACAATTGCTTCTACTTGGACAATATGGTTCATTTCAGTTCCTATTACTATTCTGCCATGCCTGTGAGGTTGATATCTCACAAGAGTCTCTTTATGTTCCAATAAAACACTTTTTGCTGTTATCCTCCTGAATGCTCAATCTTAGGAAATTCATTTTGTTTGCACATCATGAAACAACATAAATAGATTATACTAGATTAGGTTAGATTACAGCGTGGAAACAGGCCCTTCGGCCCAACAAGTCCACACCGACCCGCCGAAGCGCAACCCACCCATGCCCCTACATTACCCCTTACCTAACACTACGGACAATTTAGCATGTCTAATTCTCCTAACCTGCACATCTTTGGACTGTGGGAGGAAACCGGAGCACCCGGAGGAAACCCACGCAGACACGGGGAGAATGTGCAAACTCCACACAGTCAGTCGCCTGAGGCGGGAAATGAACCCGGGTCTCAAGTGCTGTGAGGCAGCAGTGCTAACCACTGTGCCACCGTGCCGCCCACTGACTATTAATCATTCCACACTCTGTGTCCTTCTCTAAACATTTTTGGCTTCCCATGATCAGAAACCATTTAATGCAGATGCAAAGGGTGGCAAGGGGGCTCAGTGTGTGGCGCGGTGAGTGAGTCACAATACTTCAGTACTGGAGGAACGGTTCCACAGTGGTTAGCACTTCTGCCTTGTAGTGCGAGGGCAATGTGTTTGATTATTACTGTCAGGCCAGAACTTGTGTGGAGTTCACGTATTCTCCTAGTGCCTGTGTTGTTTCCCTCAGTACCTTCGATTTCTGCCCCCCATCTATGTATGTAACATTAGGTGGATTGGCCATGTTCGTTTGCCAATGGTATCCACGCATGTGTGGGTTACATGGATTTGACGTGAGAAATGTAGTCATAATATTGTGGTCAGTTTGGGTGGGATGGTCTTCAGAGGGACTCACGGGGCCGAATAGGCTCATTCGATGTTGTAAGGGCTATATGCAATGATTGCAGCAAAAGGGATGGTCCAGGAGCCATCCATTCTGCATCCAATCGGGATCACCAGTGTTTTTTTTTGTAATAATCCTGTATTCTTCCCGTTGCACTTGACATTCTGTTAGCCGTGTTTCTGTTATTAATTTTGAATACCCTATGCAAATATGCGCAATCTTATGCACACCTAATGATTAGACGGTGTAAATATGAAATAATATTCCCTCCATTTCAAAGTGTCCTGTTCTGTTCTCATTGCCAACTGACATTATCGCCCATATTTGTTTCCTTGTTCTGCATTACATTTCCTTCCATCTATTAGAAAGCGTGATGGCGACAGTGTGATAATTTCCAGTCTCCATAGCCAAGGCACCTACTCATTTAGTCCTCCTAGCCAATGTTGTATTCATTCTGTCCCTCACCCATTAATACATGGCTGTTAATGAACCAGTTTATTGTACATGCCACTACTTATTTCGTACTTAACTTAAATTATACAAATGTAACTGCTGATAAAAGGCAATAAAATATTTGTCAATTTATTCTTCGAACGTCTGAACAAATCCACACGTCCCCCGCGGAACGGCAAGTATGGGCATTTTTTTTTGGTGAGTGTTTGTTTCAGCTGAGGAGAGATCAACCTCCTAACTAAATTTTGTTTATCATCTCTTTAGGAGTTTTCGGGTTGGGGTCAGGTGGCCACAGCATTTTACATAGACAACACAGCAGAATCATGTATCTGAAAAACAGAAAGATCTATCATTTTTTCCTATTACGTTGTTCATCAAACCAACTAGCGAAATAAGATGAAACTAATGGCTAACGACATCAACATCCAATTCAGTTTATTTAATATTGTGAACAGAAATTGATGCCTTGGAACTGGTTAACAGAAGCTGTTGGTTTCGTGACTGTAATTAATGACAATCTCCATGGATTGTCACTGTATTCCCAGAGATTTGTGCTCATCTATTATTAATGGGCTTCTTTCAACAAGAATCCGATTTGAGGATCACATGGCTTGCCTCCGAGAATAACGGGGATCAGCATGTGCAATGACAATGTGAGGACACACCAGAATATTAGGAATCCAGACTGGAAAGTTATAACAATGGAGCAGGATCTGGAAACAACATACTTGAATGTTTCAACAAATGGTCAACCTCCAACAAGAAAAGGCTGGAATTTTTCCACAATGGACAGGAGCATATCCGATGGCTTTTACGATCTTTCCTCGGAATCATTACCATATCGAATATTAGGTATTCTGATGTTTATTCAGGTGTGGTACTATCCCCTCCTTGCTATTGTTGGTGTTCCTGGTAAGTCTCTCTATCACTGCACATTAATTCATTTAATACATCTAGACAAACTTTGGTGCTATATCTGCGACCTATATTTGCAAAAGAAGGAAAGTATGGTTTAACATTCAGTTACGAATTCAATTTATTTGCCACGAAGTTCAGACCACACCTTCACAATATTTGATCATAAGAATGTTCAAAACATCGGAAGTTCTTTTTGTCCTGAACTGATTTACGTCTCAGTATTTTCTCCTTCAGCAAACCTATCCATCACCAACTCCATAATACCACATTTTTATCTCTCTGCCGCCATGCTTTGCTGAATAACCATCATCTGTTTCTTGGCAAAACTCAGACTTAATAGTTCGTATTCTCTTCGGCCATTCTTTCGGTTACAAATATTTCGTTCACAAAATTGGCCGAGTTTCTAATGTTACTTCCCAATAGGTACACCTTGTCAGAATTCGTACTTTTCCTTACAAGAACATCAGAGGCACAGATAATTGTACGAAATACACAGTTCCAAATCCACACTGTTGATGGCAGAACTTGACTTCAAATAAAAAATAAAATTGGACTGAAAACTAATTTCACTCATAGCAAACATACAACCACCAGCCTTTTGTTTGAAACCTCACCCGTTTCAATTTGTCCTTTGGTAAAGCCATCTAACATGATATCTGGTCTGGATTAAGTATGACTTCAAGCCCGCATTAATGTGCTTGAGTGTGTACTGTCTTGAGAATTGGCATCACAGTTGAGCAAGAAATCATATTTTAAAAATGCTGCCCATGCCAGTGACGCCAACATCCCATGAAATAGCAATATTAAAGGTTAAATGAAAAAAAAGAAACGCTGGACATCTGACATAAAGAGCAAGAAAGTGATAGTGAACCTGAACAGATTTGGCAGGCTCTTTCGAGAGAAAAAAAAAACAGTTCGCATTGTGAGTCCACTGATCATACGTCAGAATTGGAAGCAGTTGGAAAGTGACGTGATTTATGCTGGTGAGAGTAAGTTGAATAAAAGAAGAAAGAGGAGAAAGAAAGAAAAAGAAACAAATAAAGGTATTATTGTCGATCACCTGAGATGGAACTAAAATGTGAGATTAAGCTAATTTAATTTATGACTTTTCCGATTTTCCTGAATATTATGGCATTGTGGATTATATACAAGTTCCTGTTAAAATGAGTTATGTCCCCTGTCTCTGTCCCCGTATATGATCATCATCTTTTATGCATTAATGCAAAATGGGTGTCACTCGATGGTCAGCATTTATTCCGCTTTAATAGTTTACTTTCAGAAGGTAGTGCTGAGGTGTGTTCTTGAACCAATGCAGCTGCATAGCTCCATCCGGTTTTATTTCTTTGAGACTTTGTAGCGATTGATAAAACTGAATCGCTGCTTTCGCCATTTCAAACGTCAATTGAGAGTCAACTGCATTGCTGCATATCTGGTGTCGCATGTGAGCTAGACCAGGTGAAGATGGCAATTTTCCTTAGATGAAACTCATTAATGACCCAGATGGATTCGGTTAGAATGGATGAGTTTGAAACTGCTTCATTCGGTTCCGAATTCCAGACAATTTATTGAATGCAAATACTACCGTCTGCAAAGGAGTGATTTGAATCCGGATCTGGACCACTATCTGGGTTACTGCATTCGTAGTCTCGAGATAATACAATAGACAATCGTCTCTCCTGCATCTCCAACTACCTCCTCCTGCAATAGTAGCATTTCTGTTGATTAAAGTACAGAAGATTGTGCAGTCACATTGACAACCACTTTGGTGTAGACCGGAAATGTTCCTATTTCCGGTCAATGGAATTGTGCAGTGACGTAATGGTTTATTCAGTCAAGAAAATAAGTTGAGGGGAGGAGAGAATTTTCTACATTTAGTGAGGAGCCATTGATACACAAATATGACATTCTCCATTCATCTGAATAACAGTGGATCTTCTCTCAGCTTGTGTTACCAGCTGCTGCATTCATGAAGTCAGATCTGAGGGCTTGGTGACTTCACTCTGGACAAAGCTTGGAGATTACATTCACATAGTATATGGGTCTGCAACATGGCGAAGAAATGAAGCTGAGAATGCATGGAAAGGAATTCTGCAAGCAGACAGGAGCAGGACACTGCACTCTTCTCTCTGAGAATTCCTTGACCATTTTGCAATGTTGTGCCTATTGCAGATGTAAAGCATGAAATTAGTTGGATTGAACTATATGAATGTTAAAGAGCTGTGTCATCTCCTTGTGCATAATAGTAATTTTCATAGGAGGGATAGGACTGTGCTGACTCTGGCCTTGAATTGAACTGGTTTGATTCTGGAACTCTCTGACAACAGTCGGTGAAATATTCGATAAGGAACATATTGCTGTCTTTTGAAATCAAGTAACAGAGGTCATCCCTGCCTGGTGATGTGAATACATTCCCAAATTGCAGGAAACATGGTGAATGGTGAAAGTGAAGAACTGCAGGAAGTTCGAATTATTAAAGAAGAAGTACTCGATAAACTCATTGTAATGAAGGTTCGTCAGTTGGAGCACCAAATGAAGGATGAACTTAGAGTACGAAAAAGTCTGTGCTGCACAATTAATCTTGATACATAGCTCTTTCGGGAGTTCATATGGACACGATGGGTCAATGGCATCCTTCTGTACTGCAAATCCCATAATTATGTGTGCCACATGCCTGACGACTGAAAGAGTTCAAAACTCTTCGAACCTCATTAGATTCTGGAAAGGATCCTACAGATGAGAAAGTAGCATTTGCAAATGCAATTACCTAAAAAATGACGGAGAGGAAAACGCAGAAAGATAGTTTTGGATAACTCGGTACTAAGCATGAGGAAAGTACTAGTTTATTTTGCAAAATATGTGATAACGAGATGTGGAACGAACATTGATATTTCTTGGGAGATCGAGAATAGAATCTGAAAAATGATCTTTGATAAACCTGTTTGAGCTTTTATAGGATGTTGGTGTTGATATCGAGAAGTGAAACTAAGTGGGAAGATATATTTGAATTTTTTGAAGTCGTTTGATAAGTTTGCACACAGGAATGAAAAATGTCAGAGTACCAGTGTGAAAGCGGATCCCTATGTGCATTCGGAATAATATAACAGAAACTACAGAGATAAGGCTCCTGTTTTGCACTGAAGGACATTATCCATAGGTTATCATGTTTATCAGTGCTTGGAGGACAGCTGCTCACAAGGCAAATAAGTTATTTGGATGTGGGCCACGCTAACATGTTTTTCATTATGTCTTTATTAGAAGGCGAGTAGTTATGAAGTGCTGTTGTCGAAAAGGGACTGGGTATCATTGCTCTTGAGTTATTAACACAATTCATACACGGTAGCAAGTAATTATGACAGTAAATGGCACGTTGTCCTTCATTACATAATGATTGATGGATAGGAGTAAAGACATTGTCCGACAATTGCCGAGTATTTTTTAGACAATATTTTCCGACCTGTGTACAGATCTGCTCTCATTTGTTAAGAAATGAAATGCCACAGAGAGAGTGAAAATGAGTATCAACTGTCTAATCCCTCGGTTTGATGGTAGCATAATGTGTCAGTGAAGGAAATGAGTGCTCAATCTGTAGCGCTGTGAGAGGTGATTGCAATTAAACGTGAGGGCTGTGGACAAACACTAATTGTGTTCAAAAACCGAAGTTGATAGAGTGAGAAATTGCATGCATTGTTTACTCATGATATGTGATTCCCGATCATTTACATAACTCTACGAAACCCCCATATTGGTCGTGAGAGAACGTTTGTCTCTGAATAAATTCTTATCACAGAAGTGTGCAGCTGGTGTGTGACCCTGGACTGAAAGCATATTGTTCAGCAGCCACAAAGCCTTGCTTCTGAAAGTGTTAGACATTCCCACCAATATCGTTCATCTCTAGACAGTACTACTTAGCTTGTCCCTGGATAGATGTGAGGGTGTTTTCGATGATGTTAAATGCCTCTTCTATTTCTAATAACACCCTCACAGGCATAAAGTTCACCCAGAAGGAAGAAACCGACATTCCTGGACGGCACAGTCGAAAGAAAGGACAATGGAAAACTACAATCCTGCGTATATGGAAAACCGACAAACATTGAACAAATACTTAACTCCACCAGCAACCATCCCAAGACACACAAATAAAGCTGTATCAGTGCAGTATTCCAACGGGCCACCACTCACTGCAGCACAGACGAACTTTGGAAAACAGAGTA
Organism: Chiloscyllium plagiosum; assembly: GCF_037043375.1. Classification (NCBI taxonomy): domain Eukaryota; kingdom Metazoa; phylum Chordata; class Chondrichthyes; order Orectolobiformes; family Hemiscylliidae; genus Chiloscyllium; species Chiloscyllium plagiosum. The sequence continues at coordinate 42,575,230 of NW_028270183.1, forward strand.
GAATCACCTATGCAACGTATTCAAGAAGAACGGATACTCAAAAACTACAGTGCACAGATTCCTCAACAACAAACCACAACAAGCAGACCAAACACAGCCAGGAACCCTAACCACCATACTATACATCAAAGAAGTTTCAGAAATAACAGCCAGACTACTAAGACCCCTCGGAATCCTAGTAGCACACAAACCCACAAACACTCTCAAACAAAAACTAACATCTTAAATACCCAATACGTTCCATGGACAAAACCAACGTAATTTACAAAATTCTATGCAAGGACTGCCACAAACTCTACAAACAGGAAGAAAGTTAGCCACCAGGATACACGAACACCAGCCAGCCACAAAAAGACACGACCTTCTCTCCCTCATAGCCCTACACACGGATGAAAAAAAAACGCCATTTCGACTGGGACAACACATCTATCCTGGGACAGGCTCAGCAAAGACATGCCAGAGAATTCCTAGAAGCCTGAAACTCCAACCACAACGCCTTAAACAAACACATAGATCTCGATTGCATCTATCAACACCTCCAAAACGAACAGGAAATGACATCACCACAAACTCCAGAGACCCCATCCAGGAGAAAGATATAAATAGAAAGCAGGAGACAACAGCTTCGCTTCACTTCGAGGTCGCCACTGATGATGTTACCTAGTCAGGTAATGAAACGTCTGGATATCAAACCTACAGCTCAGCGAGCAAACCTACACCCGAAACCTCAACCTGAGCTACAAACCTTCACAAACCTTACAAAAAACATTCATTAATGTGTAAATCCCATAACTACATTTAAGTCACATTCCCGAGATAACGTAAAAAGTAACATGAAAAAGTGACGTCTCAGCTCAGACAATGCATTAAATGTGAGAGGATAGAATTTGTCTGCATTCCAAACTTGTGTCAGACTGGATCTTTTTCCAAAGTAGGAATTTATGAAATGTCATATATATATATAAAAATGCAAATTCACCCCATGAAATTATATGTTTGTGTAAGTGCATGTGAGGGAGAGGGAGAGTGAGACAATGTTTATCGGAGTAACGAACAGAGATAATCAGTGTGTATGCTTGTGCCCATATTTGATAGAGTGCGTGCATGAGTGTGACAGAATGTATACCTCTGAGAGGATGTGCACGTGAGTTTGTGTATGGGTGTGTGTATGAGAGAGTGTCTGCGTGAGTGTGTAAGTCTGGAAGATTATTTGTTTGTGTGTGAGTGTGTGTGTGTGAGTGTATAGTGTCGTGGGAGTCACCTGTAGTGACACATGAATACAAGATCCCGACGGAGGCCATCTCATGGGTACTGGGACAACGTTAAAATTATAAATTGTTACCCTGAGCAATGCAGCCAAGAGGAACAACATATCTGTGCAGTCTCTGCTTCGAAACTTTGTCATGCTGGAGCATGAATTAAATCCTCCAGTTCCCTCTAGGTTTCTTGAGGAGGGTAAATGCTATCTGCTGTTCGAGGGGGGAGTTTCTTCTGCCTGGTCCCATTAACCAAATTCAGGGGCCTGATCAATTGATGCCTGGTTCCTTCATAAGGTTCGAAGTGCACACTAAGCTTTTCTATTCCTGTTTAAAAAGCAAGAGGAATTAATTGAGCTGTCCCACTTCTTATCCAATAGTTTTGATGCCCTGAAATATTTTGTCACCTTAATGTGAAACCAACTTAACGTTCTGAATGAAGTCATGTTTGTTTTTACCGTGAAAATTAGCACTTTCTAGCAGTATTGTAACATGACTGTTTCTGGTAGTTTGACAGCACAAGGTGAATGTTGTGCACGGTTTACTGCGCAAGGAGCTGCTTTAGAAGTTGAATGGAAGCAAAGTGTTCTGAATTCGTTGTGATCGTCAGTGAATATCCCCATTTCTGATCTTGTAAACTGGGGAAGACGTTGATGAAGCAGCTAAAGGTTTTGTTTTATGCACAGGAAACTGCTGAGGATCTCCTGCACAGATGTCATGGATCAAACATCCACCAACCACAAACATGTTCCTTCGTGCTGTGGATGTCTCTAATCAGGGGCAAATTGTCCATTCATTTTCATTAAGTTCAATATAGTTCGAGCTTCTGGATATCATCCCCAATTAAATATTGCCTTTTTACCCCGGCCAGGCTCTCTGGAATTGTATCCAGACCATTGCCCATGTCAATAGAACACGGTGGATGCATGGGGAGTGTTTCCTGCTCACAGAGCAGAGTGACTGCCAGGACCTCCCAAGACCAGAGACCTAGGGCAGATGCATCACTGAAATGTTGGATGGGAGGTGTGGGTGGGATGGTTCGATTTTTCTTTGACACGACAGAGTTTTGAAGGCTACAAGGAATTGGACTTGAAAGATGTTTTGTCGTCGCGAATAGATGAGCTATCGTCTTATTTTCGAGGAAGGCCCGCTTCAGGGACTGAATGCTGCACTCACGTATCCTATGTTGTCATATGCTACTTTGGAAATATAGTTTTTGACATTTTCCTCGAAGCTCATTAAGAAAAGTTACAGTTGGACAGATCAGGAGGATTTCTTGAGTCATCTCTGCGTGCGGTATGAGGACTGCTTTCACAATGAATTTGGGACGAGAATATGCTCAACAAATCAGGACAGGGCAAAGCGTGTGATGAGAGATGATTGGGTTGCTTCGCACTGACAACCATGCATTTATCATAAGAAAATGTCCCAACCAAATCATGTGTGACTGTCTTGAGGTTTTGAATGATCTCCTTGTTCTGTGCTCTAGGTACGGGGAGTAGGTGGCCTCCAACAGCTCCTGTGTAACCGATATGAGATGCTAAATATACCTTCAGACAGCGGACTGAGAAGCAGGACACGTTCCTTCCACACATTGACCCTGCAACATTAAAGAAACAATGTAGCTGTGGTCTCAGCCATATTGTCCTATCTGTAGTCCATTATCCTTCACTCAATTTTCTTCAAATGTCTAACTAAACCACCCATGAATTAATGCAGAAACGTCGAAGCCACAAACTTCTGGGGAAGAGAATTCCACTGTAATGGTCCTTTAAGAACTTCTCCTCATCCCTGTTCAGATTGGGGATGGACGCTCCGTATTTTCATTTCAAGTCCTACTCATTCATGGGTCATGACAAATCTTAAATGTAGATTGGTTGGTCTCGGACTGTGAACAAAAAACAAAGAACGAAGACAATTACATCACAGCAATAGACACTTCAGCCCTTCAAAACTACTCCAATCCAGATCAACTATCTTAAACTCCAGCCTGTTCTCTCACGATTGCATTCATCTCCTCCCTGCCCATTCATGCATCTTTCTACACACATCATAAGTAAAGCTATCGTGCCCGCTTCTACTATCCACGCGGGGAAATCGTTCCAGGCACCCACTACCGCCTGCATAAAGAACTTGCCATGCATATCTCACTGGAACATTTCCCCTCTCAGTTTGAACTCGTGACCCCAAGTAATTGAGTCCCCCACTCTGGAAAAAACAGTTCTTCCTATCCACCCTGTCTACAGTTTCCATGACTTTGTAGACTTCAATTAGTTCCCCCTCAAACTCCATTCAAAATAATTATAATTTACTCAACACCTCTTCATAGATAGCACCCTACATACTGCTGAACCTCTACTGCACCCTTTCTGATATATCCACATCCGTTGAGTAACGTGTCGACCAGAATTGTACGCAATATTCAAAGTTTGGCCAAAACAATGTGTTACATAACGATAACATGACCTTCAACTCTTATACTCAGCACCACGTCCGATGAAGGAAATCATGCCATATGACTTCTTCACCACTCTATTGATCTGAATTGCCACATTCATGTCACAATGGATCTAAACAACCAGATCTGTCTGTTCATCACTTTTTCCCAGGACATTTTCAGTTACCATACAGTTCTCTCTTAAATTGTCTCCTCCAAAATTCATCACCTCAGGTTTTTCTAGATTGAACTCCATCTGCCATCTCTCCAAACACTCCAAACTATTTATATTCTACTGTATTCTCTAACATATCTAGTAATTCTCTGCTACTTCACCGATCCTAGTGTCTTCTGCAGACTTGGTAATGTGATCACCTATATCTTCCTCCAGATCATTTATGTTTATCGTCTACATCCGTGGTCCAGGCATAGAGCCCTATGGTCGCAATTCTCCATTTTGAAAAAACTCACTTCCCCTACTACCCAGTTTCCAACCAGTTTTTTTTTTTATCCATCTAGCATGTAGACCCTGGACTCAATGCGCCTTCACATTTTCCATCTGCCTCTTTTCAAACACCTTCCAAAAGTCCATGTATATGACATACACACCCCTTCGTTCATCAATTAACTCTGTCACCTCCTCACATAATTCTATTAAGTTAGAAAGACATGACCTTCCCTGCACAAAACCGTGTTGCCTATCACTAATAATCCAATTTTCGTCCAAATCAAAATAGGCGCCATAAGGTTCAGTATGAGGAACAGGTCAGGTAAATGTTTGAATTTTTCAATAGTAACTCATCCATGACAGAAGCAACATTACTCAATCAAGGATGGAAAGGCTTTTTGGGAAATAAAACCTGTTTACATGAATATTGTGATGACACGCTGGTGAACTCTTCTACATTCAACGAAACGCCCAGGAAAAACTCACCTCGCCTCTTAGTCTGTTAATGTACGAGTGACAGAGAACTCCCAAATTCCACTATAGTGAAGATGGAATATCAATTTATTCTTGAATTACAAAAGTGAAAATTAAACATCAACTTACAACTCTATGCCTGCTTTCTCTTATAGGTTTACGATCTACCTCCCAGTCTATAACTATACTGTTCCACTCATTCCCCGAATAAAACTACATCAACTACGTGTTGAAACCCAAACAGTGGCGGTAGTAACCAGTGTCCGCCTTATTCCGGCTGTAGTTATCCCTGGCTTATTTTCCGTCTTTTGCTGCAGAGATGTTTCATATAAAAAAGTGCCTTTGAAAGAAAGTGATTTGACTCACAGTCTCTCTCGATGGCCATTTACTGTCTCCCGCCCGCCTTCAGTTTTTCAACTCCTTTATACGCCAAACGTCAGATCGTTATATTTTTTCATGTTGTCAAAAACAATAAATTCAAATTCGACTTGTTTTTAGTGTCTTGGGTCAAAATTAAAACTGATTCGTTACTCTTGATCCGCTATGACAACAGCCAAACGTTGCATATTTTCAATTTTCCAGTCCATTTGAGAGACTGTTCGTCGCTCACATCACAGATGCCTGCAAGCTTTCAATGCAGAACTTCTTTCACTGTCTCTTAATGGCACAGTGCACAGCCTCAACTTCATAACAATATTTGTCTGAAATAATTACCTAAGCACTCAGAAATACGTAAACACAGAGACACACACAGGCACAGACATAGACAGAATCACGCAAACAGACAAACAGAAAAGTAAGAAATACTGTAGTATACCAACGTGGAAGGCTTTTGTCCAAATAATGGGGAAACTCGTTAGATAAGTTAAAATATTAGACTGCCCATATCATATTTTGCGTCAGAAGTTATTCTGAGTATGAAAGTTACTAGCAATGGAGTATCTTTCAGCAACAGTTGGATTTGATTGAATTTTATTTGCAAGAGGCAGTGGGGAGATTCTAATCAATCCTCAGCTGGAATCTTCCACGGCTGTGAAGGATGACTCACGGATTTTCAGCTCTCATACATTGCAATAAACAAGATCAAAAAGAAGATGGTGAAATAGTTCGTTGCTTCTCGGCAGGTTACATATCAACTTTCTCTCTCAGTTGAAACACACCAACCAACCATTCGGACCATATGAGAACTCCTTTCAAATTCCTTCAGGCTGTATAACTCCATCTCTTCTCCCGGGAAGTGAAATTTCTAGCTTGAAAATACATTCGTTAGCATACTTTGTCTACAAGAAATTCATATATTCACGATACCTGTATTAACATGAATGCATTGTTTTGTTAAAACCAAGTCATTACTTTTTTGTCTCCCACAAAAGAGAAGTCATTCATCAGCTTCGCACCAGACACATTCTCCTCTAAATCTTATCCTAATTCTCAGGCCCAAAATGTTATGACTTTGTACAGGTTTATGAAAACGTGAGTGGCATGGATAATCTCCAATAGCAAATGTTATTTTCCGACAGTGGGGCAGTCTAAAACTACAGGGCATAAATTAGATGTGAGAGGAGTGGATTTAAAAGCAACATGAGGGGTGACTTTTCTATGAAAAGACTGGTGCATGTATGGAACGAGCTGCCAGACGAAGTGGTAAAGATGAGTAAGAGGAAAACTTTCAAAAGGTAAATGGACGGGTATACGAAAAAGAAATATTTGGAAGAGTATGAACCTCTTGCAGTCAAATGGGTCTAGATCCTCGTTGAAGACAGAGTTCTGCGATTTCTCTTCATTTAAGTAGCTTCTTGTTGTTTTTCCTTCCATCAGAGCCTCAGATAAGCAAAGTTACACTCTCTGCCGAGGATTGGTATTCTCACCCCCTCTGTCTGTATTCCATTCCAGACCCTCTACTTTCACTTGACATCCGAATTGAGTTAATTGCGCTTCAAACTAATCCATCGCTTGCTGTGGTTCTGTTCGCCGAGCTGGAAGTGTTTGTTGCAAACGTTTCGTCCCCTGTCTAGGTGACATCTTCAGTGCTTGTGAGCCTCCTGTGAAGCGCTTCTGTGGTGTTTCCTCCGGCATTGAAAGTGGCCTGTCCCTGCCGCTTCCGGTTGTCAGTTTCAGCTGTCCGCTGTAGTGGCCGGTATATTGGATCCAGGTCTATGTGTTTGTTGACGGAGTTTGTGGATGAGTGCCATGCTTCTAGGAATTCCCTGGCTGTTCTTTGTTTCGCTTGCCCTATAATTGTAGTATTGTCCCAGTCAAATTCATGTTGCTTGTCGTCTGCGTGTGTGGCTACTAGGGATAGCTGGTCATGTCGTTTCGTGGCTCGTTGATGTTCGTGGATGCGGATCGTTAGCTGTCTTCCTGTTTGTCCTACATAGTGTTTTGTGCAGTCCTTGCATGGGATTTTGTACACTACATTAGTTTTTGCTCATAGCAACGAGCACCTGAGCTACAAATCTTCTCACAAACTTTAATCCATCTCTTCATTGAACTTATTGATGGAGATTGGATATCGTTGCTGACCTCGTACTGTTACTTGGGACACTCCAAAAAGTTACTTAGTGTATCCATTTCCTGATAATTAACCAAGGTTCCCCTTTCCTCCAAGAAAGGTTGCATGGACTCGTTCTGTGACATGTAATGTGCTGAACGTTCTGAATTACTTAATTCTATTATAGCGTAAATTCTGAGGACGGCAGAACTGTCACCTCCTGTCTCATTGTAATGATCCTGACTGACAGAAAGTGATCTTCCTTTACCTCTGTAACAGCGTCGAGGAGTTCAGTGAGAGCGCACACCTGCATTAGCAGTAACAGTTGGCTGATTGGGTCCTCGAACCTGCTGTTTCTTGATGTGATTGCAGCTGAACACCCCTCTCCTTTATGCTCCCGATAAACATCGATTTTCTTGTTCTTCAAATATGGATTGAACTCCGCCTGGAATATTTCCTATCACCCCGTTTTCGGGATGTTTGGAGACGAAAATAAACAAATCGCACAACCCTGAAGATAAAGGAATATCCCGACCTCAAACTTCAAATGATTACCATTATTTTTTTTAAATGTATTACCTCAAACCAATCAACAATATTTTGAGATAAAAGAGCGCAACAATTATGAACACATATACACTATTCAGCTCCTCAAACCCATCCACGTATCTATTAACTCTCTTCAATCAAATGCTTATCAAATTCATCCTCCCCTGAATTAACAGGAAAACTATGTCACATATGATCAGATCGTAAAAGAATGACAAACTGCGATAGACTTTGGATATTAGGTATTCGACTCTTCTGTGCCTTTTTAATCAAATCAATTCTCCTGTCTTCACTAACTAACCATTTATCCCCTCTGAACGAAAAAAACGTAGCTATCTCTGTCCGAAAGACACAAAGTTGCGGCAATCTGATTCGAACTCCGCTCTCCCTGCCGCATTGAATACCTGGTTGTTTTCGCCCTCGACTGTCGTTGATGCATTCCAGTGAGAAGGCCAACAGAGGGGGACATGGCAGAACCTTCAACACCATCTCGTCTGTCAGACCCGCCGCTTACACATCTACACAGAGGTGAGCACAGATGCAGATATATAAATGCACACTCACTCACACGCACAGGTACAATGTCACTGCTACAGATACACAAACATAAATACTAATAGACAGACATTTATACAGACATGGGAATGTACCACTGTTTATTTTGCTGCAATGTGATTACCTCATTATTGCACTTGCTCTGTCTGGGGTGTGTCAGTACATTTTTGGTCGATGCGGAGTGTGCTGGTTGTTCCTTTTATCATGTGATTGAGTCATCAGTATTTCAGAGCTTCTGTGTAAAGGGTACCTACAGTACAATATCAATTCCTGCAGATCCTAAACACTGAAGAAATTTAACGTGTGTGGAGGGTTGTGTAGCAGTCATGTCGAATTATTGCGAAGTAAAACGTCGATCCCACCCTCGCCTTTGATGTTCTGTACTTGCTTTGATTTTCTTTCCAGCTCCAACCTTTACACACTCCGACTCTCCACTACCTGCAATCCTTACTCGGGACTGGAACACGAAATGGATGGGGAGAAATTAGCATAGTGTTCAGCCATGAGGTAGATGTGGATAAACTCAAAACATCACGACGTGATGCACTTCATTAACATAGAAAATGGAGGCAGGAAATGCCATTTTGTCCTTCTAGCCTGCATCACCATTTATTATGATCATGGCTGTTCAGACAAATTCAGAAACCCGTTGTTGCTTTCTCTCCATAATCGTAATTCCATCAGGCACAATACGAAGTCAAGCGCCTTCCTGAATATATGCAATGGAATGGCCCCAATAGCCTTCTGTGGGAGAGGATTCCACACAGGGTCAGAACTCTCTGACTGAAGAAAAATTTCCTCATCCTGTACTGAACATTTTCTTAACTGTGATTCCTAGTTCTGGCCATCCAAAATATCGGGATCATTCTTCCACTATCCAATCTGCCCCGTTTCAACAGGATTATATGTATTTCTCTGAGATCCAAACTCATTTTTCCAAATTCCAGCGAGAAAAGTCCAATCGATCCACATTTTCTTCATATATCATTCCTGCCATCATGGGGAGCAGTCTGGTAATTTTTCACGGGGCTCACTCAAAAGCAAGAACGTCCGCCTGCAGTATAGGAGACAAAAACTGAACACAATACGCAAAGCATTACCTCTCAAAGACCCTGGATAACTGCCGCAAAGATCTTCGCACTGCAACTTCTACATCCACAATTGCTTCCACCAAGAACGACAGATAGTACACATATTTGAATACCACAAACTTGAATGTCCATTTGAAGCCTTTGATCATTCTGACATGGAAATAAATTGGTATTCCTTTATTGTCGCTTGGTAAAAATCCTGGAATTCTCTCCTCAATGTCATCGTGGGTCAGCCCGCAGCAAGTTGTCAGCAGCGGTTCAATAAAGCAGTTCACCACAATCTCCTCAACGAGAACGAGGGAAGGGCAATATAACCAGGCCAATCTGCAACGTCAAAACCCCAAACTGAATATTTAAAACGTATCATGCACGTTGATGTGGCGTTGTACACATTTGTGGAATAAATAGAAGGTTAATACCTCTTGAAGAGGATTTAGATCCAAGATCTTGACCATAAAGTAATGTGTGCTTCCGTTTATTGTTTTCATTTTCTGATGTCCATGCAGGGCACGACTTCGGAAGCCAGAAAACGGTACACAAAATTCCAATACCAGAGTGCATTGACTCCTCGTTCCCATCCCCCCAATTGACTACTTGTAAAATTTAAAGGGTTCTCGATCTGCTAGTACACTAACTACTGAAAGAAGTATTATGGAAATTAGTTTGGGAGATAAATGTTGCGTTGATCTTTATTTCAAGGGTTATTTGAGTGAAAGAGGAAGGACGTCTTACTGAAACTGGACAGGACCTTGACTCGCCGCATTTCGAACATTTTGCAGTATTGTGTTCAGATTTGAGCACGTTATCTAATAAAGGATTAACCTGAAAATGAGGCAATGCACCTGATGATGACCAGACTCATCTCATGGATGACAGGCTTATTGTATGACCAGAGTTTGGAGCGCATGGGCCTCTATTTCGTGAGGTTTATGGAAATGAGTTGGGATTTTGTGAAAAGTATAACTGTTGCAGACAGATTGAGACACATTGAAAACAGGAATGAATAATCCTTTGGCTGGGAAGTCAAAAATCAGGGGCCAATTCATTTATTAGTTGCAGCCCACTCTGCGTGGAAATGCAAATATCTGCACCCAATGATTGGTGGACCTGGAGAATTCTCTTCGACATAAAGCTGTGGAACACAAGGCACTGAATATCAGTCAGGATTTTTCAAAACTGAATGGACGGGGCGAGAGCAGGAGTATGATGTGGAAACAGGGTTTTGGCAATCATTACTTTGAATATAGGTCCAAAACGGATGAACAGAAAGAACTGCCTCAATTCTTATTCTCAATATTTCTGATGATAAATTGCGCTATGTGATATATACAATGTGTGCGAAAAGTGAAATGAAGAGATGGTCAGTCATGAACGTGAAAGAGCAGAGGCTAAATGTGTTGAATGGCCTACACCTTTCGCAATGTTTCTGTGCAGTCTGTGGTAAAGTTCTACAAATGTCACAATTTCTCATATATAGGAAGGAGGCGTATGCAGAGTCGATAGGATCGGGTCTCTCGTTCACTCATCTGATAGCGAAGCTTCTGCCAGGCGTCCTGTGTGGTTTGTTCCAGTAAAAGATCAGAGCAGTTTCATGCAAAAAAAAACCTTGGCCGTTTACAGATAAGTGAAGAGTTCATTAAGTGTGTATGTTTGGAGTCACTTTTAGATTAGATCCGAAATGCACGGTAGTTTTGCTTCTTGAAAGAACATTGGTGAAGCAAATTGTTGATTGCAATCCATTTTGACTTCAAGGTCACTATTAGGGTCATCAGATTTTAGATCTCGTTATTTTAGTAACAGGTTTTAATTTCCATCATCTACCAGAGCATTTGCCTTGTCTGTATTGGTAATTGAGAGACAGTTCCACAGCAGTACAATCTCCTCATCAGAACTGTTGTAAATTACACTGAACAGATTATTTCTGCGCTACTTGATAGCTCTGTCAAATTGACTATCGTGATGAGACTCAGGAAATGGCACATATATTGAAATTACTGTCCTATTAACTTAATAATCAAAGCTGAGATATTTTCCACGTTGTCAGGTACACGTCTAAATCTGACCTGGAATGAGACAACTTTCCTCGGCCAGATTCGATGTACCACAAGTTTTCAGTTCTTTTGCAGGAATAGCGTCAGAGTTCATTTCCTTTGTCTTATCTGCTGTGTTCAGTTGTTTAATGATGTCCCATGCAACCAATCAAATTGTCTTTACATTGCGATCTCAGATTCCGTACACATTACGGTGAGAGTGAGGAGTATTGCCCACTCAACACGACTGGCTAAAGATGTTGCAGATATTACATCTTTTTCTTTTGTACTGACGTTCTGGGATGTTCATCATTTAGGATTGGGGTATTTTTACAGCCTTCTCCTAGAGTGAGTTGCATAATCGTCTCACTCCGCTTATGGCTGGATTTAAAAGGGCTGAAAAGCGTGGGCAGAATCTGTAAGTCTTCGGATCGTGTCATGTTCTCAATCAGACTGTTGTTTTGAATGCAAGCAGTCATAGGTCAAAAAGGTTAACATCATTTTTAGTACCAGTGGTTCTGACACCGGCATGTGCATCCACACTCACGATTGGACCATAGATTGTCTTTATGGTCATGATACCTTGAGGGATTATCAGAGGGAAACAAGTTACAGTTTGTGGTTTAATCAATTCCGCTTCTGTTGCCGCACAAACTGGACATTAAGTATTAGGCTCCAATATTTGTGATGGAATTCTGCTGCCTGTGACCCAATTTACACGGAGACCCATTCATCTACCATCCCTTCACACAGTGACCTCATTCGTTTTACAATGTAAGAAAGCTTTCATTTTAAAAGTCTCATTTTTAAGAAAGTCTCACCGTGATATCACGCTTCCAATTTGTCACATTCATAAAAACTGCTTAATATATTCACCTGAACATTTTCACCGCCAGCAGTGTTATTTTCTGTGTTCGGCGTCAATCCGATTTCTGCTGCTTCTCTCCCTAACCATGATTCAGACTCATTTAGTTTCAGTGACAACAATCTTATCTAACTTCTGAAACAATGAATGTGTGATCCTTGCACTTTTCTTCATTTCCCGCTGTATGGTCTTTCCTGTTGTACAAGGCGCTTGAGCAGATGTTAAAAACACGTATTTGAAACTTGCTCAAAAGGGAAATGGTTGTAGGAAATAAGCAGGTCTGGCAGTGTCTGTGGAACGTACGTAAAGTTTATCGTTGTGACTCTTCTTCAAAGCTCCCAGTTTCTCCAACAACTTTTGTTTCAGATTACCAGGATCACATTTTGTTCATTTAAAATTTGATCTGCCCCTGTTTATTTCTGGAGACACACAGCAGGTCTGGGAGCATCTGAGGAGGCAATGAGACAGAATTAAACTGGTGGGGAGTTGGTGACGGGAAAAGAAGTGTATGGAATTGCAGTGTAAAAGAGAAACTGTCTTTTATTACTGGTGAAAGAGAAACATATGCAAAATGCATTTAAATGAAGTCGTAATTGCGGGAAATGGCTTCTCACAATTAAGTGGAAGATAAGTAAGACACTGCAAAACAAAGGCAAAGGGAGAACATGAGGAAAAAATCATGACAAGTGGCTGAAAGTCATAATGTGCTCAGACAGGTGAGATATGGAATTGTGCATTACGTCCTGCTAGGTGTAAAGTAACAAAGTGTCACGTGAGATACTGTTCAAGCTTTGTCCATCTTTCATCTGAGCATTTAAGCTGCCCAAGAACAAACTGTTGCATGAGAGCAAGGTAGGTTATTTAAATAAAAAGCAAATAGAACCTCGGGTTTATTCCAACACACAGTGGACGTCGTCCTCAAAACTGTCTCTGCTTCGTCTCGCCAACGTAAAGGAGACTGCATTGTGAGCAGCAATGACAGTAGATGTGATAGAGAGAATACAAGTGAAATACTTCTTCACCGTGTAAGTGCGTTGAGGGCCTGCGATAATAAATAGGAATGAGATTATTGGGCAATTGCTGCAGCTTCTGCAATTGTTTGAGAAGATCTAACAGTCTCCTGTTCCTCTTTAATAGACTCGTGAGGCTTAATGGCTTATGCCTGTGTAGCTGGCTGGACAGATGCAATGACCTGTCTACTTCCTGTGTAACATACTTAAGTTTCTGAATGGTCTCCTCCTTTTCTGTGTAAGAGAATCGACAGGTTGAATGGTGTACTACTGTTCCTGTTGAACAGGTTCGAAAAGCTGAAAGACAACTTATTGTTGCTCTGTAACAGGCTCGAGAGGCAGAATGAATTCGTTCTGTTCTTGAGTAACTGATTCAAGATACTAAATGGCCTTATCTTGTTCTTTGGTAATAGACATGACAGGTTAAGTGACCTACTCCTGTTCCAGTCTAACAGGCTTTCGAGGTTGAATGGCTTCTGGCTGTTTAAGAGGGTTGAGGGGCTTTATGGCCTCCCCTGTTCCTGTGTAACAGACTCGAGGGGTCAAATGGCCTCCTCCGGTTCAAGTATGACAGGGTTGACATGCTCAATGGCTAAATAAACCCCATGTATTTTGTGTAAAAAAAGGAGGACTCTCATTGACTTACTCAGTTTCTTTCGTGACAACTTCAGATAATCAATTACCTTCTTCATTTTTTCTGTATAATATGCACAAGAGGTTGAGTCGTTTCCTTCTATTTCTCTGTAACAGTCTCGAAAGGTGGAATGGCCATCTTCTGGTTACGTGTAAGAGGCACAAGCTGCTGAACGGCTTCCTATTGTTCCTGTTCACCTGACCGGAGAATCAGAATTCCCGCTCCTGTAACTGTTGAACAGATTAGAAAGACTGAATGGCTCACTCCTGTTCGATGCAGCAGACCTAGGAGGCTGAATAGCCTCTTCTTCTGACTGTGAAAAGACTCCACAGGGTAAATGGCCTCTCCTGTCTTTTGCTAACATTCTTGAGAGGCCGAATTATCTCCTCCTCCTCTATAGCAGTCTTAAGAGTCTGTTCCCCTGTCGGAGGCTTGATACACCAAATGACCTCAGAGTATTCCGGTGCATCAGGCCAGAGAGACGGAATCAGCCCAATCCTGTTTCTGTGTGACTGAACTGAGAGGTTGAAACGCCTCTTCCTCTTCTTGTGCAGCAGGCTGGAAGGCTGAACGGCATCCCTCTCTTTCCCCGTGTGAGAGTGAGGACTGCAGATTCAGGAGAGTCAGAGTCGAACAGTGCAGCGCTGGAGAGCACAACCGATTAGGCAGCGTCCGATGACCAGGACAGTCTACTCATTGGGCATAATCCCTTAATCAGGAATGGGTGACAATGTAGGAAACGTCGACACTCCTGCTCGTCAGATGCTGCTGAACAGTAGTGCTTTTCCAATGTCACATTTTTGATTCCAATTTTCCCTAGAACAACTGATGAACCACCGGATTATGGAGCAGCGCTCCGAAAGCTACTGCTTCCAAAGAAACTGTTGGATAATAACCTAGTGTTGGCTGATTTTAAACGTTATCCTTATGGCAGGATGTATAGACCAAATTGCCTCCTTGTTTTCCATGATAACAGCCTGTTGAGGCTATGTGGTCTCGTCGTCTTTCTCTGTAGTAGGAAGATGGGATGGCTCTTTGCCTCTCCAAATTTAACAGAGTATGGTGCGAGGTGGGTTTCTCGGTGTGTTGGTTTTAAAATTAGCAGAGGGGTTTAGCCCTGTCGCGTCACAGTTTTGGGGCATTTGTCCGTGATTTGAGCAGGTTTAGACAGTTTGCAGTATAATTTTCAACAGGTTAGAATTGATTTTCTGCGAAAATAAAGCCCTAGAGATTTAAATACTTGCTGCTTCGTGTCCAGTTCCTTTAAACAAGACGTAGGTGAGACAATGTATTCAATATCGGTTTATTATAGATGTTTAAATTAAAATAGAGAGAAAGGTTCTTAAAATTGTGAAAGAGTTTTGGATGTTTGAAGGTGATTCCCAAATTTGCCAACAAAGCTGAGAAAGAAAAGGAAAGATGAAACCCTGACAATTAATAAATAGGTTATAATTGGGTTTAACCAAGTACAAAATTAAAGCTGAAAATGTAGAAGATTTACTCAAACACTTAGGTGTGTCAGAGAAACAGACAGGTGCAGTAGAGGAATAGAAACTGAATTTTTACTGAGGGAAATTGAGTTAGAAGATAAATAAAGAGAGAGAGAAAGGGAGAGAGGACAGAGAGAGGGGGAACGACAGCGAGAGGGAAGGTTCTTAATTGAGCAAAGAGAGCGACAAGAAAGAAAGGAAGAAGCAGACATGGAAGAAAGGGAGAAAGGTAGTGATATATACAAATATGGCAAACGTGCCACACTTTGGTGAGAAAGATGTCGACGCCTTCTTTATTTTATTTGAAAAATTGACTAGGCAGATGGGGTGGACTGAGGATTAAGGGGTAATGCCAGTTCAGACAAAATTAATAGGCAGAGCTAGTGAGGATTTTGCTTCACTGTCAGATGAGGGGTCAAGAGATTATGAAGATGTCAAACAGACTATTTTAGGTGCTTAGGAATTGGTAAGAGAAACGTATAGACATCAGGTCAGAAACAGAAAGAAGGAACCAGGTCAGACATATTTTGAGATAGCAAGCATTAAATATAGTCATTTGATACTTTGGTGCATGGCTGAATGATAGATAAGACATATCAGGCTCTAAGAGAGATTATTGTGCTGGAGGAGTTGAAAAACTCGCTTACAGTGATGATAGGAATTGACGTGCAGTAAGTGAGAAGAACAGCATAGTAAGCAGATGAACCGTGTTGATGCATACAAAATACTTCCGGCCAGAATTTCGTCCAGTGAGAGACAGAAGTTGGAAGAAGAGGAGATCGTACACTATAAAAACAAAGAGTAGCGAACACTGGTATTTGTTGACCACGAGTTTAAAAGGCCCAAGAGAGTGGAAACGACGTGAAAGGCCTCAGGTATTTCACTGCAGAAAGTGCAATATGTAATGTTACAGTGTTGTCCGTCAACGAAAGGCACTGTGGGAAAAGACTCGTTAAATCATGCTCAGCTAGTGGCATGAGTGGAGGGAGTAAAGGAAATCCCAAGAAAAGCCGATGAGCTGCAGGAATGTCCAGCTTCGGCAGGGGCTGTGTTAGGCGTTAGTGCCTGATCTCAATTTTTAAAACAATTCGCTGATATAGGTAAGGGTCAGTCAGAAATAACAGCGGGAGAAGGACAAGGAGTTATAATTTTGAGAGGTACAGGATCCAACCAGTCGCTAATTGTAAGAAATGAATAAATTTGTACTCTTTCTGACCTGTTTCCGAAGAGATGTGTTAATTTGTGGGATAGATGAACAAAAATTCAGCGTTCTTCATTAAGGTCAGGTTGGAGTGCCAACTCATGTCTGCGTAAGTAAAAGTGCGAGTGATTGACAGCATGTCAGTTGCAGGAATCCCGTTTTGGTTTCCTTGGGATTGGCTTAGCAGGCTCTGCAATGGGAGTGACACCACTTGTTGTAAAAGGCCAAAGGCAGATCAAGCTTCGAGAAATCAAAAGTATAGTATCTTCCAAGAGAGTGGAGTTATCAGATCCCACAAGCATAAGTCACAGCAGGAAGTAAAATCTATGGAGAAAGATGGCGGAGATCAGGTTCATTTAGCAGACATCACGTTTGAAGCAATGATGCAGGTAAGCCGCAACAGCCAGAGGATCAGTCAGACGTGTTTAATCCTGAGAGGCTGAGAGACTTGCAAAAGCACGAGAAGATGATAAAACTATATATATATATATATATATATATACACACACACACACACTAAATAATTCGTCCTCTGAAAAGAAAACAGTCAACATTCTGGAGGTTTCTTATCTGAAAAATAGAATCCTCACAGGGAAATGCAGGCCACAGTAGGTTAGTGCAGAGTAGAAATGGGCCGAAGTGTTCCAGATCGTGTGCCTGTAGCATAAACAGCAAGTGTTATGAATTGTTCATGACCCAGTTAAAAATGTCACCAAGGAGTAAGAAAGTCTGAGGCTACACATAAAACGTATTTTTATTGACCTGAAATGCCAATGTTTAAAAATGTTCGGATGTGACAAAAGTTTTTGTTGTCAATTCGCCAGTAGATGAAACTTCCACGTAGATTATAATTGATTGTGTGGTCCCCGCTTGAGAACTAAAATTGGATTACAATACTTGTTAACCATAATGGATGTGTCTACCAGATTTTTGGAGGATATTCTATTACGGTGTGTCAAGGCAAAAAGAGTGGTAGAGGAGTTAATAGCTTTCTTCACAAGATATGGGTTACCCAGAGAGATTCAGCCCGACCACGGGTCAACTTTTACTGCTGGGTTGTTTGAAGAAATAATGAATAGCTTAGGTATACAACATTTGAAATCAAGTGTGTGTCGTCCTGAATCTCAGGGAGCATTACGAAGGGAGCATTAAACCTGCAAGGCCATGTTGAGAGAATACTGCCAAGATTACCGGAATGATTGGGAAAGAGGTTTACCATTTGTATACTTTACCAACAACGACCCCACAAACGAATCTGCTCAGTTTTGACATTTAAAGATAATATTCGGGCATGAATTGAGAGGACTTTTGTAATAATTTTTTTAAAAATGTCAAGACCAAAGTCGGAGATCTCACACTTAGATTATGCTTCGGAGATGTGAGACACATTCCATCGAGTAGCTGAATTAGCTGAACAGCATCCAAGGAGGGCACAGGAAAGAATGAAGCAGGTGGCATGTAAAAATTCCGAGACTCGGAAGTTTTTCTCAGCAGATGACGTGTACGTACTGTTACCAATGATAGGAGATGCCATCAAAGTCAGGTTTGGTTTTCCCTATCAAATTGAGAAAAAGTTGAGTCAGGTCATCTGTCTGTTAAAGAAGCTAGTTATTATAAAACGGTATGCCATGTGAACATCCTGAAGCAGTATTATATTAGTGAGAAAGAACTGGAGAAACGAATGCAGGTTACTGGCTCACTGAGTGCGGAATCAAATTCAGTTGTTGTGAATTTAAATATGCCTCAAAATATGTTCACGAATGAAGACTTCCTTGAGGAGACGGATAGTTCAGTAAACTGTCTGTCTCAGGAGCAAAGAACACCTTTGAAAGGTTTGGTACTACAGTATGAGGACATTCGTACGAATCAGATGGGGAAGGCTCGTATGATTGTACATGACGTAGACGTCGGGAGTAATGCTCCGATGAAACACCACCCCTACCTGAAAATGTATTCAAAGCCAGACACGTCCAGAAGGAAGTGGAGGCCATGCTCGAAGAGGATATTTTTGAACTGAGCCAGAGAATGTTGGGTTCAACGGTTGTGTTAATTCCCAAACCTAACGGGCTTCAATGATTTTCATGGATAATCTTAAGGCTCACGCCGTTATGAAATCGTAATCATATACAATTCCGAGATTGCAGAACTATATCAAAAACTTTGGACAAGACAGTTGCATTATCAAGTTGGGCTTACTGCGTGGTCACTGTTAGGTACCTGGATCAGAGTAGGGGAAAGAAGCTTCTGCGTTTTCAACTCCAAATGGTCGATATCAAAAGAAGGTGATGGCCTTTGGAATGAAGAACGTACCCGCCACATGCCAAATACTCATGAAAAGAGTAGTGGCCGGGTTGACAAAGGGTGCAGTCTATTTGGACGATCTCGTGATCTTTCTTGACTCCAGGATTGAAGACATGGTTCATTTGGCAGAGCTGTTCCAACGTGTACGAGAAGCAAAACTGGTAGCAAACTTAAACAAAACTGTCTTCGTGAAAGCAGAGGTGACGTTCTTGGGACATAATATCGATCATGGAACATTGACCCCACGGAAAGCGAAGACAAAGACTATCGAAGAATTTCCACGTCCAAACTCGAAGAAAGACGTCCTTTGATTCTAGGGACCTAATGGTTTCTTTCAGAAGTTTGTTCCGAAATTGAGCTGGGTCGTAGCACTGTTAACAAATTTGCTGTATCATGAGCAGCCCCACTAGTTTCTGCCTGCTAATTTAAAAAATACCCATTAATTCCTACTGTTTTTTTTTCCGATCTGCCAATTAGTTTTCCATCTATCTTAATAAATATCATCCTATCCCATGCGTTTTAATCTTGCACAATAATGTCTTCTGTGGGATTTTGCCAATCGTTTTCTGAGATTCCAATTGTACCACGTTATGAATGTCCTCATGTACCACATCGACGGACACCCCCGAGTCAACTGTACTAGTTACATCTTCAAAGATGTCCAACAGATTTGACAAACATGATTTCGCCTTCGTATTCCATGCTCATTCTGACTGATCCTGCCACTGTTATTTTTTTTTTAAATACGGTGCGATATAGTCACGTTAATGAATATTGAAAATTTTCCCCAAACCCGATAGTAGGCCTGTTGGCCTATGGATTTTCTCTCCATATAGATAATCATTTGCCTTTTTATTACCCTGATCAAAACGGATGACCTCATATTTATCACTGTTAATATTCCTCAACCAAATGCATGTCCAATCACCAAACAATTGTGGTGTAATCTGAAAATTTGGCTAAAGTATCTTCTATCACCTTATCGAAGTAGAACAATGGACTGCAAATAGTTGGGGCCTGAGATCTGAACTACTTTCCATCCCAAACTTTGCCAACTGGGAAATGACACAACCAATGCATCAGTCGGTATTGTGCTGTTTGTCAATCCTCTGTCCAAGCTAATAAATTAATCCTAATCCTATACGCTCTTCCTTTGCAAATTAATCATTGTGAAACACTATCATAGATGCCTTCTGTCAATACAAAACAAAATCTAGTATCCCCAATTTCCAATGTACTTGTTATGCATTTAAAGAACACAATGAACATTTTTTAAAAAATCTGTCTTAAAACAATGTTGACACCATAGGTTGTGATTTAATTCTGCAAATCTCGTGCTATTAACTCCTTGACAATGGATTCTAACAAGTTATCACAACTCCCAATAGCTGGCTCAATAACTTTTTTTCCCAAGTGAAGTTGAGTATTCAATGCTCTTCCCTTTCTATAACCTCTACATTCCCTTTCACTTCCTGTGCAACACGCTTAAGGTTTATATAGACCTGCTCCGATTGCACTGTTAGAGGCATGAATAGCTTCGTACTATTCCTGATTTACAAATTCGATGATTTGTATGTCCTGCTTGTTTTCCTACATTATAGTCTGATGACCTGAATGCACTGATCCTGAGTAAGATGCTCAACGTCTGCAGGTCCTCTTTCTCCCCTTGATGTGTAACGAGCTTGGGGCCTTATGGAATCTTCCTGTTGCTATGTAACAGGTTTTGTGGCTAAACACCCTCTTCACTTTCCTCCATAACAGACTCTCGATGCTGAACTGCGTTCTGTTACATTGCTGAAATGGAAATCATGAAATGATTCGCCTTCTGGTCCCATACATGAGAATGAATTAACTCCACCTTTCCATAAAAAGTCAGAAATTTTTTTCTAACTTCTCTCCTTCCAGTGCAATAGGCTTGATGTGTTGAATGGACTCCTCTCTTTTCAGTGTAACAATCTCCGATAACTTTTTTGGCTCTTTCAATTCCTGTGTTGCAGACTTGAGGCCGAATTCTGTTGCTGTGTGACAGAATACCGTTGCTGTATGACCTACTACGGCACTAGTCTTATGAGCTTGAGGAGGTGAGTGGCCTCTTGCTGTATATACTTCACAGGCTGCTGGGAAAGTATAGCCTCGTCCAGTGCTGAGGTAACGTGTTCGAAGCCCTGAACATAGTTCTGCTGTTCCTGTGTGACATACAGGAACTTCGCAATGGATTCCTCTATGATCTGTGTAATTTGATTCTGTTGCTGACTCCTTCCAGTGTTCAACGGATTAATGTCATCATCTTTTTGTTTAAAGTAATAACTTCATTGCAGGATTCAGTTGTGGGAAACATCACCGATCTACTTCCTCAAACAATCCCATTCTTCAGTGAGGAGACTAAATATGTACGCCCTGTTTAGAGCAGTCTCAGTTGTCTGGAGGATAAAAATAGCATTGTTGAAAGATCATTGGCTTTCTCTCCTCCACCAATATAAGCCGCACAATGATACATGAGGAGAACGAATACGATGTGTCGAGATAGTCTCAACATCGAGAATTGCCTCGTTCAATGGATCGCCTGAAGCGACCATTATTTTGCCCATTCGGGGCGTTTCTCAAGCTCACCGAACCTGAGAACGTGGAGCTGAGAAACAACAAGGAGATGCAAATATTGAGGATTGATACATATCAGTTAAAGCTGCCATATAAATTTTAGCGATGTTCAGAAAAAAAGCTGGAAATTACTGATAAATATCTGCACGTATTCGAGTATTTAAGTTGCACATAAACTTTGTTAAAACAAGTGAATGCTAATCCTGAGGAAATGTGGATTTCAAGAAATTGTCTGAAGTGGTTACGTTTAACATAATGTTGAGAAATCAGCGATCGATCAGGTTATTTTGGATCGGGTGTTGTGTGATCAGAAGAGCTAAATGAAAAGAGCTGTAAAAATACCTTGGAAACAGTAGTTATAAAATATTGAACTTCACAAAATGCCTGAATACAAAACGGTTTGTTTGTGAAAGTATATTTATAATCCTGAGTCTGGCAAGCCATGAAGGGACAGGCGACATGTTGTCTTATGGGAATTGGAAAAGTACAAGAAAAGATTTAATGGAAGACAGGCAATGTATGTTACTTACAGAAACAATGGAAGGTCCGCAGTTTACATAAATCACTTAAAAATGCAGAGTTCAATGAACGATGACTCAATGGTAGTGAACAAAAGTATTTAAAGATTGCGTTAGATCAAAGGGAGCGGCGCAGAAAAGTTCCAGGTATTGTGGTAAACTATAGATTCAGGGTAATTTAGGAACAAAGAATCTGGAAAAATTGGCAATTGTTGTTAAATGATTGCTTGCAATTCCATAAGATTAACTGTGAAGGTCTTTAACACATGTATATAACATGCACGCAGGGACTGGAGACTTTTGCTGGACGCATCCCAAGGTCTGGGTGCCTTTTATCGAAGACTGCTACAGGAGACGCGAAACTAAAGGCACAAACCCCTTTTGTTTTTTTGTCGATGCTGGTCACAGAGGAGGTGCCAGAGAGTGAGAGAACAGCTAATATGCTTCCACAGAACAGGAAGAGTGGTGGAGGAGGCAAAGGAGATTATCAAACAATAAGTCTCAAATGGGTGTTAGAGATTTTAATGCAGAAGTTAGGATAGGAAAAATAGATTTCATGTTAGACACCACGTATTATTAGTAACAGTTCACATGGATTTGTCAGACACAAATCGTCCCAAATCAATTTGAATAAATATTTTCAAGACCATAATTTGAATGTTTATTCAGCAAGTCCTTTGACTGCGTGCCACATGGGAAACTGACAAAGAAAGTAAAATATTATAGCGTTGAAAGTAACTTGAAAAGTTGCATCCAGATTTGCTGCAGTGTCAGGTGGCAGAGGGTGTTCGTAGAAGGCTGTGCAACTGCAGGCCAGGAACAAGCAAGAAACCATAAGGTTCAGTGCGATGTCCTTATTATTTGTGGTATTCATAAAAGCATTGGATATGAATCTGGAGGGTGTGGGGAAATATCAGATCTTTGTGTTTGACAGAAAATTTGTCGAATGGTTGGCAATATAGAGGAATGTCTTCTGTTACGAGGAAATATTGATGGAACGGGCATATGGAAAGATCAAGTCAGATAGAATTTAACAGTGATGAATGCGCTACGACCTATTTTGGAAGAAGGAATCAGGCAGATGAATGGCAGTACAGTCCGAAATTTAAAGGTTGCTTGTCCACAGATTCATCAAGTGACTGTAATCTTTAAAAGGCCAGTTGAGAAGGCATAAGGGACGAGTGGCATAGGCAGGTATTTATTCATCAAGGCATAGATGATAAGAGCTACACAGAAGATGGCGAGACAACAGATGTAGTACTACGTGCCGTTTTATGCATCATACTACAGAGAGAATGGAATTGCATTGGATTGGGTGCAGAGGAGATTCACCAGAATGTTCCTTCACGTATAACAAAACAGTGATAAAGTGGGTTTGGGTAATATCAGGTTGTTTGCTTTGGAGCAAAGAACATTGAAAAGTACCGCAATTTAAATATGTAAGATTAACGTATGAAGGGAGAGCATGGAAACTAAAAAACGTTCTCTTTAGTTCAAGGCACACGATTAAGGGAGAACACATTTAACGTGAAAGGCTTGAAGTTCAGAGAGGATTCGAGAACTACTTTTCATCCGGAAGGTGTGGGGGCACTGGAAGGCATTGGCTGAGAGGGGACATTAGGCTCACAAAGGCAGAATGGCCTATTCCTGCACATATTGTCTATTGTCTATTGTCTCCGAAGGAAGTTGAAAGCTCTAACTGGATATCTCAGAGGGTATATATAACAGGAGACCGCCGACAGTGTGTCATCATTCACATAGGGGCATGTTCATTGGAAAATGGTCAGTGTGTAACAGGTATACAAAGAGATAGACCACAGGGAGTTTCTCAGTGATCATCGCACTTTTGAAGCTGCGCCAAGGACACATTCAGAATTGAGCGTCACTGGAGCATGTTCATACTTACAAGAGATGTCACAGAATTTCCAGGGTTTCTTCGCAGATTGAGTCAGTATTTATAGAGAGACCTCAGTAACTGCGAGAGCATTCACTGTGTGTCCTCGCGAACTTTGTGCATCATTCCACAGTGTAAACATTATTGCAGTTCTATTTACAGGGTGATCACATAGACCTGTTTCAGTCTCCAAGGAGTTCATCCTCCCTTACAAAGGGAGGGAGGGCGGCAGTACTACTGAGCATCGTCAGCGAGTGAACTTTATTTAAAGTATCCTTGGAGCATTTGACAGCGTTTACAGAGATTTTGGAAAATTGATTCAAAATTTGCAGTGTACCTGGTGGAACGGCGCGAGTATTTTCTTGGGTCCCTTCTAGTGTATTATTACTTACATTGGGTATTCAGTGAAACTGCCAGGTGTAAGGTGGCGTCCGTGAACAGTGTGTCGGCGTTTACAGGGAATCACTGCGACATATGTTCTCATTTTCATGGATTTTTGGCAGGAATGCAATACCTTGGAATCCCTCCATTCTGGAAGCAGACGATTCAATCTATCAAGTCTCCACCAACATGCTGAAAAACATCCCACCTCCGTAAACCAAAATCCAGCATTTTCCGTGGCAAATCCACGTACCTTAATACCCTTGGAGTTTGGGAGGACACACAAATGGATATGAGGAGATTGTGCAAATTCCATAAACACGTTCAGTCGAGTCTGGAATTGAACCCAGTAATGTTGGGCTGCGAGAAATGCAACCACATGGATTCCAAGGCACATTTATTGACATTCCCAGGGTTTCCAGATAGGATGCATCAGTGTTTACAGCATGAAGCTGTGGGCAATGTGTCAGCCGGTTTTTAACTGGTTTTTCTGGGTAGGGTGTGAATATTTCAAGGATCTTCCTCTGGACTGTGACAGAATTCTCCAGGGAATGGCGGGGGAGTGTGTCAATCTTTATAGGGAATACTTCAGGTAATGTTTCAGCATTTGCAGTGTGGGCTGGGGAGTCGGTAAATTATGACAGCGAATCCTTGCAAAATGTTGCAGAAATCCCTGTCCCTGGACAGTTTATCAGTGTCCATAGGGAATCCAAGGGAATTGTGACAATGAGGAGTAGCATGCTGGCTGGTACTTCTCGTTCACAGTGCGAGGGACCAAACTTCGATCCACCTTCGGCCGACTATGTGGACTTCGAACATTCTGTCGATCGGTTATATCCAAGTGCTCCGGTTCCCTCCCACAGTTCGATGAAGTGCTGTCGAGATTGATTAGTCATGGGAAATGCAGTTTTAAGGGAATAGGGTGTGTTCGGGTTGGATGCTCTGAAGGGCATTGGTGTGCCGCCAATGGGCCGAATGGCCTTCTCCCACATTGTGCGGATTCGATGGTAATTACAGGTTGTCCCGTATATAAAGCATTAACATTTACTGGGTGTCCCGGCGTTGATGCGGGGGAAGGGAGCGGGGTGATGGAGCAGAACCTGCAGCCTGACCCAAGGAGAACGCAGAGGTATCTATATTGTGTCCCAGAGGAGATACAGCAGTATTTGTCGCGTATCCCAGATGGGATTCAACCGTACCTACAAGGGTCACAGACTGGATGCAGTAACATCGACAGGCTGTCCTGACAGAGTCACGGTAGCTCAGTGGTTAGCTCTGCTGCCTCACAGCACCAGCATTCCAGGTCCAATTCCAGCCTCGGGCAACTGTCTGTCTGGAGTTTGCACGTTTTCCCCGTGTACGGGTGCTCCGGTTTCCTCCCTCAGTCCGAAGATGTTCAGGGTGGGTGAATTGGCTATGCTGAATTGCGCATTAGTCAGAGGAGAATGTATGTGGCTGGGTTACTCTTCGCAGCGTCGATGTGGACTTGTTGGGCGAAGGGCCTGTTTCCACACTGAAAGGAATCTAACCTAATCAAAAATGAAACTGTATTGGAGAAAGTGAGGACGGCAGATGCTGGAGATCAGAGCTGAGAAAGTGTTGCTGGAAAAGCGCAGCAGGTCAGGCAGCTTCCAAGGAGCAGGAGAATCGACGTTTCGGGCATTAACCCATCTTCAGGAAACTGTATACACAGCAACAGTAGAAGGCCATTCAGTCCCTCAAAAATGCTTAGTCATTCAATTTAATCCTCCTTAATTATCCAGCTCAAACTCCTGTTCAAGTTTACTTCTCATACAGTTTGTTCTTTTTAACCTCGAGAACTGAATCTATCTCCTTCCTTGAAACATTCAATACATTGGCTTCAACTACTTCGTTTGGCAGTGAATTCCACAGACTCAGCACTCTGTGGGTGTGGACGTTGCTCCTCATCTCAGTTCTGCATGAGCCAGACTTTATCCTTAGACTCTGACCCCTGTTTCTGGACTGCCTGGTCAGCAAGAACATCCTCCGTGTATTTACCTTTTCTCATCCTTGTTAGAATTTTGTAGGTTCTGCGATTCCCCTTCATTCTTCGCAGCTCCACTGAATATCACCCTACCGAATCTAATCTCACTTCATACCTCATTGGTACCAATCGAGTAATTAGTCTGGTAAACCTTTGTTACACTACCTCTGTAACCAGAACATCCTTCTTCAGATGAAGGAAACCAACTCTCCACAAAATACTCCAGTGATGGGCCCTGCATAATTGCAGAAAGAAATCACTGCTCCTGAACCTGAATACTCTCAATGTGAAGGCCAACAAACCATTTCCCTTCTCAGCCCCTGCTACACCTCCGTGAGACTTTCAGTGAATTGTGCACAATGGCAGCTCGTTCGGACTGAAACATCCGCTTCTCCCAACCGAGGATTATTCAGCCAAAAGACTGCCTTCTTGTTTTGCAGACCACAATGCGTCATAACTGACATGCCATGCATTTTCCCACTGCATAGAACCATTATCAATGTTAACACAATCCTTGAGGACACAGATAAACTTTCCATGAATGCACTAAATATTGAGATACGTGCCTGGGACTATCTGCAACTACTGATACGCTTCCTGTGGAAACACTGTAAACAATGACATTGTAGCCCAACACCCCCGATAGACACGAATAGATTCCAAAGAAGTCCTGTAAGTACTGAACTTCTTGCTGAGGATACCTATAAACACTGAAATGTCACTGGGGATGCTCAGTAAGTAATACAACCCTCCCTACAACCCTCTACCTCAGGGCGAACTCTCCATCAAATCACTTCGATACCAATATAATTTCTGGTGATCATCCAGAACCTATCACATGCAGACCCATGTAAACACTATGGTCTCTCTGCGAATGTCTGTTACACCCTGACACAGTACCGCTAGTCCCATGTAAACATCGACAACTGATGATACACTCTGGGGAGTTTCCTTTGAAATACTGCCCATGAAATTCCGTGTGAATATTGACAGCCCAAGTGGATTCCCTGGAAGCACAATCAGTTTTAACCTAGACCCAATGTAAATACCTCAAAACGCCATTAAGACAACTTGTAGATGTTGCTGCATCCACTCTGGGACTCTTGTAGGTCCTGTTGCATTACATCTGGGACACCATGCAGACACTGCTGTATCTCCTCTGGACACACTATGGCGATGCTGATGTGTAGATCATCTGTTATATCATCTGTGTGATTTCCCTGTTCTCTGATGTCCCCTGTGTTTGGGGCGGGGGTGAATTGCACGTGTATGCTATGCACTAAGTGGCAAACTGCCAGTACATGACGATTGCGAGGTCTGCAGCGGGAGGTAACCGTCCAAGATCCAATTTTGATCTTGCTGTACGGTGACTGTGGAGACACCAGGCTGGGTTCATGGTGAAGATCCACATCGCCTTCTATCTCCAACTGAAGACCTGCCTGCAATGAGGGACTTCAGTTCACTTTCCGAAGGTCAAACAGCTGAGCATTGACGTTCCGTCAGGGCTAATTTCAATCATTCAGCTGTTTGTTTTAAATTTTATCCCGACATGCTGCGATTGTCCATGGGAACATCCAGGGGTGCGTGAGTGACAAGGGGTGTTTTGAAGTTGCCAGCGGAGAATGCGGACTGAGGGGACAGGGGTAGGGAGCGGATTGAGGGGGCGGGAGAGTGGCTGCAGATTTAGGAGGGGGAGGGACGTGTTGATCCAGGAGGTGGGGACGATGAGGATTCAGGGGCGGGGAAGGATGAGACTGGTAGGTGGGGGCGGGACAGGTTGAGGGGGCAGGGGACGTTCAGGATTGAGGGGGCGGGGAGCGTGTGAATTGAGTGGGTGAGAAGTGTGTGGATTGGGAGGCAGGGTGTGCGTGGATTGAGGGGATGAGGGGAGAGTGGGGATTGACACACCATGGTAGGATGCGGTTTGAGGGGATGGGGAAATGGTGTTGAGTTGAGCGGCTTGTGGAGGGGAGGGCGCGGATTGTGGCGGTGAGGGAAGGGAGCAGATTCAGGGGATTGCGGCTGGGTGCAGGTTGAGAGGCAGGGTTGTGGAGGATTGAGGGGGTGAAGGAATGGTTTTGAGATGATGTGCTTGTGGAGGGGAGGGTGCAGATTAAGGGGGCGGATGGGGGAGATGATTGAGGACGGGGAAGGGAGAGGATCAACACGAAGGTCGTCGTTTGCTGATTGATGGGGCGGGGGGAGTTCGGATTGAAAGGGCGGTGGGACGGTGTTGGGCTGAGCGGCTTGGGGAGGGTAGGGAGTGATTTAGGGACACGGGGACGTTGTGTTTTGAGGGTGTGGCGGGAGGTGCAGGTTGCGGAGCGCGGTAGCATATGAAAAGACCAGGCGGGGAGAGTGGATTGATGGGACGCTGTGCTTAGTATTACTGTCGATGAATGGTTAGTTTTGTTCAGGGAGCTGTGTTTAATATTGCAGTCAATGAATGGTCATGGTTGTGCAGGGAACTGTTTAAAATTATTGTCTCTGAATGGTCAGTTTTGTGTGGGGCAGCTGTCTCCAGAACATAAGAGCATAAGATATAGGAGCAGGAGGACCCTGCTCCGCCATTCAATAACATAAATGCGTGATCTTTCTGTGGTCTCAACTCCACTTACCTTTCTTCTCATCCTAACCCTTTTATCATTCCTTATTTAAATAATATCCATATTTGCTTTTAAAACGTCTACTGAAATAGCGTCAACGAATTCACTGGGCAGGGACTTCAATGCATGTACAACCCCGTGAGTAAACAAGTTTGTTCTCAATTCAGACCTGAACTTGCTCTCTCTAATTTTGAAGCTGTGCCCTCTTGTCCGAGTTTCGCCTGCCAGTAGAAACGTCCTGTCTTCATCTAACTTATCTTTCCCCTTTGTAATTGGATATGTTTCTGTAAGAACTACACTCATTCTTCGTAATTCCAATGAACACTATCCCAGTCTAGTCAGTGTCCCCTCTTCAGCCAATCTCCAAAATTCCACAAGCAACCTAGTGAACCTCCTCTGCAACGCCTCACGTGCCAGTATATCCTTTCTCATGTAAGGAGACCAAATCAGTACACAGTACCCAAGGTGTGGCGTCACCGGAACTCTGTGCAGCTGTTACATATCCTCTTTGCTTTTAAACTCAGTTTCTTTCGCAAGGAAGTACAAAATTGTACTTGTCCTGGTAATTTCTTGTTGCATCTGCACACCAGCCCTCTGTGATTCATCTACAAGGACACAAACGTTACTCTGCACAACAGTGTGCTGCAACTTCTTTTTGTCATTCAAGTAATAATACCTTTTTACCATTACTGTTTGCAAAATGGGTGACCTCACATTTACTACCATTGCATTCCGTCTTCCAGACAACTGCCGTTCACATGAAGTATCTAAGTTTCTCTGCAATGCTTCACAGTCCACTGCATACTTCGCTCTACCGCACATCTTATTGCCATCTGAAAACTTTGACACACTACACGTGGTCCTCAACTTCAAATAATCATTTTGAAATATGAATAATTGCTGTTCCAACACTGATACCTGAGGCACAGCACTAATTATTGATTGCCATCGAGAAAAACACGCATTTATCCTCATTCTTTGTTTCCTGTTAGTCAACCCATCTTCTATCCATGCGAATACATTACCTATGACGCCATGCATATTTATCTTGTGCAGCAGCCTTTTGTCTGGCACCTTGTCGAAGGCGTTGTGGAAATTTAGGTACACTACATCTACTGGTTCACCATTGTCCACTTTGCTTGTTACGTCTTCATAGATTTCCAAAAGGTTTGTTAAGCAAGACCAGCACTTCATGAACCCCTGCTGCCAATGCCCAAATTACAATTTCTACCCAGACGTCCTGCTATTTCATTCATGGTAATAGACTCAAGCATCTCCCCCACGGCAGAAGTTAAGTTCAGTGGTCTATATTCCCCATATTTTGTATACCGTACTTTCTAAAGAGTGGAGTCACATTTACTGTTTTCCAATCTGCTGGAACTGTCCCAGAGTCCAAAGAACTTTGGAAATTTACCACAGTGAATTTGCTATTTCTCACGCCATCTTGTTCCATCACGGCCAGCGGAGTTGTTTACCCTTGGCTCCATACACTACCTCTTCTGCAATAATGATTGCTTTCAGGTCCTCACCTACCTTCGTCTCTTTGTCAATTACTGGCGTGTAGTTAGTGTCCTCCACTGTGTAGAGTGACACAAAATACCTATTCATTGCCTGACCATTTCACCATATCCCATAACTAATTGGCACTTTGTTTTATATTATTATAGTAAGTTTTGTGGTCTGTCTTTGTGTTCTGTTTTTCTCTTCCTCATGTTCTGCCTTACTTTTCTTTATAGCTCTTTATGGGCCCTTTCTGCTGACCTTTGAATTTTCCTCAAACCCCTGCCTTCCCACTGATCTTGGATACTTTGTACGATCTTTCTTTCAATTTTATAGCCTGCATTATTCCCTGAAGAAACCATAGTAGATTGCCCTTTTTCTTTCAATCCTTCCATTTCACTGGAATATACTTTTGGTGAGCACTCGGAACAATTGCTTTCAAAAGGACGCAACTGTCCCACCATAAAATCTTTATTTCCAGGCTAATTCATCGAAGTCCTCCCTAATCCTGTGGTAGTCCCACTAGTTTATGCACAGGATCCTGGTACTGGAATTTGACTTCACACCCTGCATCTGCATTTTAAATTCTAAAATATGTGATTGTTCCTTCCAATCGGATCCCTAAATCTGAGGTCATTAATTATTCTTGTCTCATTACGCAGGACCAGATCGAGGATAGTTTGCTGCCTTGTTGGTTCAGTTCGTACTGTTCAAGATAACTATTACATATATACTCAGCGAACTCCTGCTCAATGCTACTCTGACCAAGCTGGTTCACCCAATCGACATGATAGTTGATGATAATTGCCACATCATTTTTACAGATATTTGTCTTTTTTGGTTATAGCCTGCCCCAATATGATTATGTTATGTGGCGGCCTATAGACTCTGCCTAATGGTGCATTTTCCTTCTTAGAATTTCTGGTTTCCAAGCAAATAAACTTAATCTGCATAGAACATACATTATATCCCAGCACCGCCCTCATGTCATCCTTGAATGTCACAGCTACATCACCTTCCTTTGCTTCCTGGTTGTCCTTCCAAATAGCCCGGTAAGTGTTGTTCAACATGGGGTGCATTGATTCATCAGTCGGATGAGGACACTATATGATAAATAGCAAGATGTGTTCTTGGCCATGCTTACCCTGAAGCCACGAGACTTCATGAGCACTAAGTCAATGTCTAGGACTCCCAGAGCAACCCCCTGCCGTCTGTATCTCACTGTGCTGCCACATCTGCGGGGTCTGTTCTGCCAGTTGGACAGAACACGTGTTGGGATGGTGTTGGTAGTTGCTTTTACGGTGTCTGTAAGGTATGATTCTGTAAGTATGACAATAGCAGACTGTGTTTGACTCGTCTGTAAGACAGCTCTCCCAATATTTGTACTAGTTCCGCTTAGTCAGCAGGAGTTTGCAGGATGGACAGGGATGTTTTGGACGTTTACTTCTGCGGTGTCCCGGTCGATTCCAGGTGATCTGTCCAGTTTCATGCCTTGGGGCTTTGTTGTGATTGGCACAATTGAATGACGCGCTGCGCATTTTCAAAGTGTGACTTAGAGTCAAACACATTGTTGTCTATCTGGAGTGATATTTGGCCAGATCAGGTAAGGATGGCAGATTTCCATCCCTGAAGGAGATCAGTGAAACTCTTTGGTTTTCCTGACAATCAACAATGATTTCATTGTTATCAGTAGAATCGTTACTCGAGCTTGTTTTAATTGTTGAGTTCAATTTCCAACATCTATTTTGTAATGATTCCGATGTGGGTGTCCAGAACATCTGCTGACCTAACATATCAGTAATCCAACAATATCACGAGATCTACTCGGAAACATGTGTTGTGCTCTGCTGCTATTTCTTATCCTGCCTTGTTTTTCTTTCCATGCTTATATCATTCTGGAATATATTGAAATGTCTTCTGGACTGCTTGAACGTCATTCAATCCGTTTTGTTTGAGCAGGCATGTAGATGCAGCTGCACATCAGAGAAGAACAGGAACAGCTAATTGATTATAATGTCACTTAAACAGTTTTTCTGTCCAGACACTAAACGTTTTTACTGAGGTTCAGAGAACCTCAAAATTATTAGAGCACAGATGGAGGACACTCTGCCCATCGTGTGTCCATGAGTTCTCCAACTGCACAACTTGAAGACAGAGAGTGTGTGTGGAGATTGAGGGGGTGAGTGAGAGTGAAAGTTAAACAGAGAAAAGAAAATGACGGGAGATAAACTGAAAAAGGAGGGAAAGGGGAACAACAGGATGAGTGAGGGAGGAAGGGGTCTTCAGCGAAGGGGAAGTAAGATAGATCCGAAGATAGGATGATGGCAGATAGACATGAACAGACAGAAGATGTAAATTTTATCCAGAAGTTCCCATGGACTGCAAACATTTTGTCTCGTGCCATATCCTTTCAACAATATGCTGAAACTGGATGAGATCCCTGATCATTGATCTCTGATAATATTACAGTGCTAAGTTGCTGATAGTTAAACAGATTCCAATGGGCCAATAGATATGTTCCAGGGAGAATGTGGGTTAATTAAAATAGAATTGGCCAACAACAGCTTTAACTGATAACGCTCACACTGTGTGAAAGACAGAGGTAGAGAATCTCGGTGAGGAAGATCACTCACAGAGGGGAAATCAGCATCTTCGTTGTGGATAAAATAATGATTAGAGCCATAGAGTCATAGAGATGGACAGTACAGAAACATATTCTTCGGTCCAACTCGTCCACGCCAATCAGATATCCTAAACTAATCCCTTCCCATTTTCCAGCACATGGCCCATATCCTCTAAACCATTTCTATCGATATACTATTCCGGATGCCTTTTCAAATGCTGTAATTATACCAGCCTCCAACAATTCCTCTGGCAGTTCATTCCATATATGAACACTCTCTGCGTGAAAAATTTCTGCCTTACGTCCCCTTTTACACATTTCCACTCTCACCCTCAAACTATGTTCTCTAGTTCTGGATTCTCGCACTGCACTGAAAATGCCTTGTCTACTTATCCTATCCATGCCCCACATGGTTTTACAATCTTCTGTAAGATCATCAATCAGCCTCCTAACCTCCAGGGAAAACAGCCCCAGATTATTCGGCCTGTTCCTTTAGCTCAAATCCTCCAACGCTGGCAAGGTCCTTGTACATATTTTCTGAATGCTTTCAGGTTCGACAACAAACTTCCGACAGGAAGGAGATCTGATTTGCGTGCAATATTCCAAAAGTGGCCTAACCAATGTCCTGTACACCCGCAAAATGATCTCCCAACTCATGTATTCAATGCTCTGACAAATAAACGAAAACATACCGAAGGCCATCTTCACTATCCTATCGACCTGCAATGCCATTTTCAAGGAAATATGAACCTTCACTCCAAGAACTGAGTGTTCAGCAACACTCAGCAGGACCTTACTATTATGTGCACAAGTACTGCTTTGATTTGCTTTGCCAAAATAAAGTCCCTCACATTTATCTAAATTAAACTGCATTTGCCACTTTTCAGCTGATTAGCCCATTTGATCAAGATTCCATTATGCTCTGTGGTAATCTTTCTTCACTGTCCCAGACACCTCCAATTTTGGCGTCATCTGCGAATTTACGAACTAAACCTCATATGGTCACATCCAAATCCTTTACTTAAATGACAAAAAGCGATGGACCCTTCACTGATCCTTTTGGCATCGCACTTGTCACCAACTTAAGTCTGAAACAACGCTCCGCTACCACCATCTATCTTCCACCTTCGAGCGAGTTCTGTCGGCAAATGGCCAGTTCTCACTGTATTCCATGAGCTTTAACATTTCTAAATACTCTCCCATGGACAACCCTGTCGAACACCTTACTGAAGTTCATCTAGATGACATCTACCACTCTGCTCACATCAAGAATCTTTGTTATTTCTTCAAAATAATCAGTCAAGTTATCACGCACAACGCCATGCTGAATTTATCGAAACGGTCCATGCCTATCTAAATACATGTGAATCCTGTCCCCCCAAAAATCTACCCACCGCCAATGTCACGCTCACCAGTCTCTCGTTTCCTAACTTTATCTTATCACTTTTCTTAAATAGTGACACCAACTGAGCCAACCTCTAGTCTTCGGCACCTAACCTGTGACTATCTACGACACAAATATCTCAGCAAGGGTCCGAGCACACATTCCCCTAGCTTCCCACAGAGAGGGTACGCTTGATTAAGTCCTGGGGATTTGTTGACTTTTATTCCTTTCTGGACATTGAACATCTCTTCCTTTGTAATATGGATATGTATCAAGTTGTCACCATCTGTCCTACCAATATTTGATATCTTCCACGTCCTTTTTCATTGCAAACACTGATGGAAATTTTCGTTTCGTATCTTCCCATCTCCTGCGGCATCACACACAGGCTGCCTTGCTGATCTTGGTCCTTATTGCATTTATAAAATCCCTTTGGATTCTCCTCAACGATACTTGCCGAAGCTATCTCATGTCCCATGTTTGCACTCCTTACTTCCCTCTGAAGTATATTCTTCCTGCCTTTATACTTTTCAAAGGTTTCATTTGATCTCTCCTGTCTATACCTGGCATATGCTTCCTTCTATGATTGATAAAGCTTACCCACCATATCCTTAGATTTGTAATCTACATTTCAATTTATGCAGATCAATCTTACGAGTGTATTTTAACATTCTTACCTCTTTGTACTTTCTGCAATTTGGAATGTACAGAAAGACATTTTGTCCTTTAGGTTCCTGTTAAGTAAACGAATTTCATTAATATTATCTCTCATCATTCCTCATTGTAGATGTATTCTTGACTCTGCCCTTCATATGAGCTGTAAAGAATAACGGTCCAATACTGATGGCTGGGTTATATTATTTGTCCAGTCTAAATAGCCATGTCCCAAGTTCTCTCTTTTTTTCTTCCTTCTTCCCCAACGTCATAATCAGACTTTAGTTGACGTCCAGTAAATGATACTTTGTCACAGTTCATTGATATCGATAACCTCAACAGCATGACCCTCATATGCCCTGTCTGAACTTGGAATAAACATCGGAATTGCGTTTGTCGGATAGAAATCTTGGCTAAAAAATCCGTGCCGTTTGTTTGTTATAACCACATTGTCTGAAGCAAGTCTCCCCTCCAGCATCTGTACTTAAAAAAGACTTCCAATGCTTTTACATACATTGTAATGACTGATCTTTAGTTACAGAATGTATGTTTCGATTTGAGAACAGAGAAGTATGTTTATTTTCTAACAATCCCACTGCTCCCATAGCCAAGGCAGATTGAATGATTACACGTAATCAATCCACCATCTCCAATATCCCTTCCCTCAGTCACGTTTGCTTATCCCATGCACAATGTGTAAATGCTGAAACCTCAGGAAATTATATTTGCTCGGAAACACATTTTGGAGGCAGTTGCACTTCATGGAACAAAATAATAGGAAAGTGATTATGACTCTAAATCCCTTACTGAACAAGTCTGTATTCAGAGGTCTCGAAACGTTTAATAAATATCATTGTGGCTGTATGGTTGTTTATTGGAGGGGGCACTGCTGCTATCACCGCTACTTCACCGCGCTAGAGATCCGGAATTATTCGAACTTCGTCTGCCTGTCTATGTGGAGTTTGTGCATTCTTCTTATGTCTGCTTGGATCCCCTTGCCGTCTGAAGATATGCAGGTTAGAGTCGATTGGCCATGCTAAATTGCCCATATTATCCATGGGTCTGTAGAGTTTGTGCATTAGCCATGAGGAATAGGGGTGGATATAGGCGGAATGCTCTTTGGAAGGTCTGGGTAGGTGTGATGGGCCGAATGGCCTGTTTCAGCGTCTTCGGAGTTTCATGCATTAATTGCCGCAAAGGCAGTGGTCAATCAGCTCACAATGGCTATTTTTTCATCCAAATTATTCATATAAACGACAAATAAAAGTAAACCTGCACCGCTCATGATAGAACATGTTTGGTCACAGAACTCCAGTCAGATAATCAACTCACTGCCAACATCCTCTGGGTGATAGTGTAAAGAAAAGTTTGTATACAAATTCTCCCTGGAACCCATATGAGCTTACTTCTACTATCTAGTCCATAAGCAGAACCACATGAAAGGGTTTTCAAAAATCCATGTCGACAACATCTAACGCTCTGCCCTCATTCCACTAGCTTTATTTAAAAAAAAAGACTCAATCAAGTTTATCAGACACTATTTGCCTCTCACAAAACGTACTGGTGACCACTAATCAGTTATTTCCTCGTAAGTGCTTGTAAATCCTATCATTCAGAATAAAGTTAATCTAGTTACCCACCAGTGATGTCAGGCTTGCAAGTCTATAATTTACAGGTATCTCCTTAAATCCTTCCTTAAACATTAGCACAACATTATCCAAAGTCCAGTTCTCCGGTATTTCACCAGTGTTTATCGAAGATAAAAATATATCTACAAAGGGTCCCCCAATTTCGTCACCAAATCCCCATAATGTACTGATTACAGTTGATCACGTCCTGGAGATTTGTTGAAGATTATGTTTTCTAAGGCTTTCAGCACTTCCCTTTCCTTGCTGTGAACTGTTTTTAAACCTACAAATTTGTTTTGCTGAGGTCACCCATCTCCTTATCTTTCTGCACATTAACAACTGACATGAAACGGACCAACATATGACGTTAAATTAAAATATAGGAGCGTTTTTTGTGCTGAGAGAAAGACATTGGCGACAAAAGCAGCAAATATGAAACGAAAGAGACCATGGCATTGAGATGCTGTAAAACAGTTCGGATAATCTATAAGAAGACCTCACATGGTCTAGTTTTAGCATCGGAAAACGTTATTGTACGTTTGAAATTAGGGAAAGACAAATGCAACCTGATGATCTATCACTTCCTTTCCTATTTGTTGCTCCTTTCAGCAAACTGTGTGAAAGCTGAAAACCCTGAGTCACATTTACTGCAGGTGACAGAATCTTGTCGAGAATTCGAAGCAATCTTCCCATTGTCCATTTTGATACAATAGAAGGAAGCCCAGCACCAGGAACTGTTTGAAAAGAACAGTTTTAAAATAAGTACAACATTTGGAACAATTTCTCAATTCTCCTTTATCATGAACATAAGTATTATACAGAAAAAACTGTTTTAATTTTATTTCTCTGCAGATGTTTCGCTTTTCTGTTTATCATGACATGTGTTTTTGCGTTCGGAGTGTGTGTGTGTGTGTGTGTGTGTGTGTGTGTGTGTGTGTGTGTGTGTGTGTGTGTGTGTGTGTGTGTGTGTGTGTGTGTGTGTGTGTGTGTGTGTGTGTGTGTGTGTGTGTGTGTGTGTGTGTGTGTGTGTGTGTGTGTGTAGCATTATTCTAAAGATCAACATATATCTCTGTGTTTGCGTTCTCCAAAAGGTTTCTGAACTGCCATTATATATGTGCTTGTGAACGCCTGTTTTCACAATGAGCTAGTTAATCAACGCTGTTTAAATAAAAATGACTAAATTCTTCCTTACAGTGAACTCGACCAAATATGTGGAATTTTTTCATTGGTCTATAACTATTTAAAATTTATAACGTGTACAATTTGTGGGGTTAGTACAGGAGTTCGCCTTTAAAAGGAAACAGTGATCACTCCAACCTCGGTCAGAACAGAAATAAGGTCAAATTCTCTTCTGGAAATGTAAATGTTCAGCTCTCTCCAGCAGAATTTAATGCTGTTTGGACTTTAAATTATAACGATTTCCACTCAGTTAGATTTATGGTAGTCGAGGGAAAAATGCATAATGCGATACATGCAAAGAAATGTTGCTGAGATCACAACCAGATCACGGACGGTCTAATTGACAGGTGCAAAGGTATCAAATAGTCCAATGGTCCACTTCTGCTTCTCAATCAAATGTTCCTCACCTTGCAAGCTCTCTAAGAACCTTTTAATGTTTTGATTAAATTTTCCTATCATTCTTTTAAACTCTATTGGGTGCATAACGAAACCTCTCAACATCGTTTCATAAGGAAATACCTTAGTCTCGGGGATTAATGTTGTAAACTTTCTCTCAACTGCTTCCAGTGCATCTGTCATTTCCTCTGATGATGAAACCTGAACCATTCACAGTATTGCAACTGTGGTCTGCAGTGGATTGTACATACGGTCGACCTCGACATCGCTGTTGATGGTATTCCGGTTTGAAAACCAAGCCTCTAGGAATTCCCGTGCATGTCTGTCGTTAACTTGCCCGGAGACAGGTAAATGGTCCCAGTCAAATTAATTGCCCATCTTGTCTGAGTGTGCTTAGATGAGGGAGAGTTAACCGTTCGTTTTGTTCCTCGATCATGTTCGTAAACATATTGACAGTTTTCTGCCCGTCTGACCAAAGCAGTGTTGCTGACAGTTGTGATACAGGATTCTGTATATTACGTTGGTCCTGAAAGTCGTGATTATGGAGCCTTTCGTCGTTGTAAGTAGTTGGCGTACTACGGTGGTGAGTTGCTGTACTACCAATGTTCCGAGTGATCGTGGGTGTCTGAATGTCATTTATGACACGATCTTAATAAAGGGAGGGACCCCGGTGAATCATGGCGCACTGTGTCTTATTTGCATTGCTTGTCTGAGATGCATCATTGAATGATGCTGTCGGGCTATCCATTGTTTCTGATCTTGTGCATGTGTTCTCCATCAACCTGCGTAATTCTGGTGTGTTTCTTGTGTAATCACTCGTTTAAATAGTATCCTGACAGTTCTGTTTATCAATGTTGAAGTGACTGCTTTTGACGTTCAGGGTTTAGGATTCCTGTGTAGTTTTTTTAGGTATTTAAAGTTGGCACTTTGTTCTATTTAAACATCTATGAATGGGAGTTGATTGTTATTCTCCACCTCTCTCGTGAATCTGATATCTGTGAATATGTTTTTGATGGGATGTTGTGCCTCTTCTCGTTTGATGCGTTTGATGATGCCAAATCTGTCGTTAAAGTTTCTCGTCTATAGTTTGGTTAGGATCGGGGGTGGGGAGTTTGAGCTTGCGTTCCATTCTTTGCACGAGTACTTCTGCTATGATGATATTGGTGATCCTTCAGTTGTATAATTAACCTAGAATCCTCGAGTCACAGAGTCCTAAAGCACAGAGAGGGGCCCTTTGTGCAAACTGGTGCATGACGACCAAAATGTCCATCCATACTGGATCGATTTCCTGGAACCTGGTCCATATCATTTGAATTCATTCATAAACAAGTATTAGTTCAAATGTTTTAAAAATGTTGTTAATGTGCAGCATCAAACATTTCCCCAGCATCTCATTCCGTATGCATACAAGCGTTTATATGAAAACATTTTCCCTCAGTTTTTCAGTTATTCTTTCCCCTGCAGCA
The DNA here is from genome assembly GCF_037043375.1 of Chiloscyllium plagiosum. Classification (NCBI taxonomy): domain Eukaryota; kingdom Metazoa; phylum Chordata; class Chondrichthyes; order Orectolobiformes; family Hemiscylliidae; genus Chiloscyllium; species Chiloscyllium plagiosum. The sequence continues at coordinate 42,614,894 of NW_028270183.1, forward strand.
TTTGCCTGATAGCCTCCATTCCTCGACTTCCAAAAACTAGGAATACGAGTGAGTGCATTCAACCGATCTATGACTCTCATCGTCTTATGCACTTCTAAGGGATTCAAAGTTTGGGAGAAGATTTGCAGCTCGGGTGCTTGTTGTTGTGGTTCTGTTCGCTGAGCTGGGAATTTGTGTTGCAAACGTTTCGTCCCCTGTCTAGGTGACATCCTCAGTGCTATGGAGCCTCCTGTAAAGCGCTTCTGTGATGTTTCCTCCGGCATTTATAATGGTTTGAATCTGCCGCTTCCGGTTGTCAGTTCCAGCTGTCCGCTGCAGTAGCCAATATATTAGGTCCAGGTCGATGTGCTTATTGATTGAATCTGTGGATGAGTGCAATGCCTCTAGGATTTCCCGATGTGGTGTTATGAGTCCTAGTTATGAGACCAACACACTGTTATGAGTCCACACACTGCAGTACACCAGAACTGCAAAAGGAGGAAGAAGAGCACCTATACAATGTATTCGCCAAAAACGGATACCCCCGCAATTTCATCACAGATGCCGAAGGGAAAGACAACGGAATGAGGACATGCCACATCCTAAAGGAGTAGCCACACTACCATACATCAAAAACATTTCAGAACTGACAGCCAGACTACTGCGACCAGACAACAACTCACCATGACGAAGGACCCGATACCCAGCCTGAGCAAAACCAATGTAGTGTACAAATTCCCATGCAAGGACTGCACAAAACACAACATAGGGCAAACAGGAAGACAGCTAACGATCCGCATCCATGAACACCAAACGACATGACCAGCTATCCTTCGTAGCCACACACTCAGATGAAAAGCAACATGAGTTCGACTGGGACAACACTACTATTATAGGACACGCCAAACAGAGAACAGCCAGGGAATTCCGAGAGGCATGGGACTCATCCACTGATTCAATCAATAAGCACATCGACCTGGACCCAATATACTGGCCACTGCAGCAGACAGCTGGAATTGACAACCGGAAGCGGCAGATACAGATCACTATAAATGCCAGAGGAGACATCACGGAGGCGCTTTACAGGAGACTCCCAAGCACTGAGGATGTCACCTAGACAGGGGACGAAACGTCTACAACACAAATTCCCAGCTCGACGAACAGAACCACAACGTCTAAGAGATCGTCCATGATACTACGATGCATTCCAGAAAACTGGCCGAGCGTGCTCAATCTCTCTGTATAGTTCAGACTGTTGAGTCCTGGCAACACACTTGTAAATTTGTCCTGCACTCTTTCCAGTTTAATGACATTCCTCCCATAGCAGGATAACCAATACTGGGTACAATACTCCAAGTCCGAACTCACCAACTTCCCAACATAACTTCTGAACTTCTACATTCAGTTCCTTGACTGATGAAGGGCAGTGTGCCAAACACGTTCATCATGGCCGGGTCTATTTGTGACTCTATTTTCAGTGAATCGTGCACCTGGCCTCCATGGTCCCGGTGTTCCACTCCGCTCCTTCAGGCCGTTGCATTCACCAGGAAACCTCGAACGTGCTGTGACTTTCCAAAATGCAAGACGTCACACTTATCGAAAGTAAATTCCACTTGCCATTTCCCTGCCCACTTCCCCAGCTGATCAAATATCCGCTACTATTTCCTAGAACCTCCATCACTGTCCACAATGCTGCCTATTTTAGTAAAGTCTGCAAGCATACTAATCAGGACTTGAACAATCTCATCCAAATCAATGTTGGTCCCAACGCCGACCTATGATTCAATCCACTAGTTTCATGCCTCCAGTCCGACAATCAACCAGCCACTATTGTCCATTGTTTCCACTATCAAGCCAATTGCGCATTGCATTTGCCATCTCACTTTGTATTTTATGCGAACGAAACTTCCAGGGCAGGCTACTATGTGAAACCTTATCAACGGCCTTAATGAATTCCACATTGACTACGTCTACTGCAGTGCTTCAGTTAATCTTCATGGTCACGCCGTCAAAAATACTAACAAAATCGTGATGCATGATCATCTACGCGCAAAGCTATATTAATTATTCCTAATCAAACTGGTCTTTCCAAATACATGTGCATTTAGAATGCTCTCAAGTAACTTACCTATCTCAGATGTTAGGCTTACTGGTCCGTCGTCCCCAGGCTTTTATTTGCAACACTTCCCGAATAAAGGCGCAACGTTTCTCAAATACAGTGCCCTGGGACATCACCCGTGGCTAACAATGACTCACAAACGTCATTCAGGCCCCCCACCATTTCTTCTCTCGTGTTCTGCAGGGTTCTTCGAAATATCTGGTCAGTGCCAGGAGATGTCTCCACCTTCATATATTCGAATACGTCCAACAACAGCTCTAGTCGGGAATTGACCGTCCCCAAGATACGGCCACTACATTCCCCAAGTTCCGATATCTCCATGTCTACCTCCATAGTAAACGTAGAGCAGAAACAATTATTCAGCATGTCATCCATTTCCGCCGGTTCTACACATGCATGTCGGGTTTGTCATTGAGACCTCCTATTGTCTTTCCAGTTAGTCTTTTTTTAAATATACTGAAACAGACTTCTTTGTCTTCACCGTAAAAGTCTCAAACAACGCAATGTCGTCCCCCTTTCCCGCCTCCTGAGTTCCTTCCTGAGTAAACTCGTGTAGCCCCAACACAGCTCATCTGCTTCCTTTGATCTCAACTACCTGTACCTATGCCATGCTTCCTTCATTTTGTTTTCAAAACTTCAGTACCTCTTGCCACCGATACTTCATCCAGGCTTCGCTCTATCTGCCAACATTACCCTTCACCCTCACAGGTACACGTAGACCTTGAACTCCTGCTATCTCACGGTTGAAGGCCTCCCATGTGCCGGAGGTATCTTTGCCTGCAAGCAAGCTACCGAAATCCAGTCGTGCAAGCTTCTGTCAAATTCCATCAAATTTCGCCTCTCCCTAATTCATACGTCAAACGTGTGAACCAGTTTTGTCCCACTCCATAACTATTATCATTGTTGAGGTCAGCGTTTCTGTTTCACCTAACATTGTTTCAATGTGTTTTCTTCATTAGTGGGATGTCACAGGAAGTAAACAGTGCTCGACCATCAAATGAAAACATGATTTCATTGTCGCCCATTTTAAAAAGTTTTGACATTCTTCAGGAATTTCTGGGCTGAGTGTATGGCGTGGGTTGATCCATTGACGAGATGTTTCCAAGGAGAAAGTGAGGTCTGCAGATGCTGGAGATCAAAGTTGAAACTTTATTGCTGGAACAGCACAGCAGGTCAGGCAGCATCCAGGGAACAGGAGATTCGACGTTCCAACTCCGTTGTAGATATGTTGTCTCTATTTGTCAATGGTACATACAGAGAATACAGAACATACAACACAAAACATTACAGTGCAATGCAGGCCCATCTGCCTTCGATTTTGAGCCTACCTTTCGCCCACCTATAACTCTTGCACTCTGGTATATACCTATGCATTTCCATCACTAATGTGATCACTATGACCAAAGCCATCACTTAATTCCACATATAACACCTGGTTTATTATCTAGTGCCAAATCCAATGTAGCCTTGCGTCTTGTTGGTCAATCTGCATACTGCATCAGACAACTCTCCTGCACACATTGACAAAAACTGACTCATCTAAAATACTCGAACTGTAGCGTTTCCAGTCGACATTTGGAAAGTTAACGCCCCCATAATATTTATCTTTTTACTTATGCAGTATCATCTTTGCAGTATCATCTATTTCATTGTCGCCCATTTTAAAATTTTTTGACATTCTTCAGGAATTTCTGGGCTGAGTGTATGGCGTGGGTTGATCCATTGACGAGAAGTTTCCAACTCCGTTGTAGATATGTTGTCTCTATTTGTCAATGGTACATACAGAGAATACAGAACATACAACACAAAACATTACAGTGCAATGCAATGGGTTTCCTCCGGGTGCTCCGGTTTCCTCCCACAGTCCAAAGATGTGCAGGTCAGGTGAATTGGCTATGCTAAATTGCCCGTAGTGTTAGGTGAAGGGGTAAATGTAGGGGTATGGGTGGGTTGCGCTTTGGCGGGTTGGTGTGGACTTGTTGGGCCGAAGGGCCTGTTTCCACACTGTAATGTAATCTAAACTGTCCTAACCTTCATTTATACTGTTCTGAATTAGATTACTTACAGTGTGGAAACAGGCCCTTCGGCCCAACAAGTCCACATCGACCCGCTGAAGCGTAACCCACCCAGACCCATTCTCCTACATTTACCCCTTCACCTAACACTACGGGCAATTTAGCATAGCCAATTCACCTGACCTGCACATCTTTGGACTGTGGGAGGAAACCGGAGCACCCGGAGGAAACCCACACAGACACGGGGAGAATGTGCAAACTCCACACAGAGAGTCGCCTGAGGCGGGAATTGAAACCGGGTCTCAGGCGCTGTGAGGCAGCAGTGCTAACCACTGTGCTACCGTGCCGCCCACTAGTTCCCGTTACGGATCCCAAAAACATGGTTTTAGACAACAGAAATCCTGGAATCTGGAAGGTAAGAATCCAAACGCAAGTCCCTCTCCATCACACGGAATCTCCTATCTGTCCACCTGACTATGGAGTTCCCAGTGACTGATCCTCTCCCGCCCTCGCCCCATCGCGGCTGAGCTACAGGGGACAGACTTTTTGCCAGAGACCTGCATCCCATTGCTTACCCAGGGTAAGTCGTTCCACTCCCCGACAGTAAGCAAAACGGTATACTTGCTATTGAGTGTCACGGCTACAGTGGATCCCTGCACTATCTGCATGTTCCCCTTCCATCACCTAACTGAAACCCGTTTACCTTTTTCCTGTTCCTGAGGTGTGATTATCTCTCTGTGACTCCACGCAATTAGCCCCTCAGCCTCAGAAATATTCCAAAGCTCAGGCCGCATCATCAGCTCTAGTTCCCGAATGCAGTTTCGGAAGAGCTGCAATTGCGTGCACTTCCCACAGGTAAAGTCAGAGGGCACACTAGTGGCGAGCTTTGACTCTCACACTCTGCAGGAGGAGCATTCAACTGTCCTAACCTTCATTCCTACGGTTCCCGAAGAGAGATTTGAAAAATAAACGTAGTAATCTTCCCAATTCGTCGCTTCAAACATTTTTTCTTGCTTCGAGAAGGAGTATGGGATGGAGACCCTACCTAAGTAGTGTTTTGGGTGAAGCAACTGGCCAAACATATTACCTCACTGACTCGGCAGTCCCCGTGTCTGTTCCCGCTCAGCGTGCACTCCTCCTATACATGAGGTAAGTTTTCAAATGCTAAATGTACATTCCCGCTCGTCCCCTGTTCCTCGTCGTCACTCTACTGCTGTAAAAATTGATGTCCCTGACGTTCAATGTAAATTTTGAAAAGGCTTTACCTTCGCAGCTGGCACTGGTCATTGCTGAAGCTGTTTCTGCAGTAAAACATGTGTGATCACACATCTCAGGTCTCAAAGCGGAAGGAGTCTTGCACAGATTGCAATGCACAGCTCTCCCCCAATGCAACCAACGCTGTGCATCAGATACTTGGACAACGCATTTGCCATCATCAAACGCACCAATTTCTAAGAAACACACCATCTCATCAACATCATATTTACCGGTATGAAACTCACGAGAGAAGAAGAAAACAACAATCAACTACCATTACTTGACGTCTTGGCAGAACGAGAGACCAAGGGTAAATTCGTCACAAGCCGATACAGGAAGGTTACCGAAATAGACCAATTCATTATTCACAACAGCAATCACCCCAACGGCCGCAAACAGAACGGTGTCAAGAGACTTTTTAAACGAGGTATCACATACTGCAACACACCAGAACTACACAAAAATGAGGAAGAACGCCGTGGCAAGATCTTTAGAAGCAACAGGTACTCGAACAACTTCGTCCACCGATGTCGATCAGATGTCTATGACAAGCGGACACTGTACATTAACTTTGCAGAAATAACAACCAGACTCTTACGATCACTGTGAATCATTATATCACACCAAACCACGGCCACACTAAGTCATCTACCTATTAGGACGAAAGGCCCCATACTACGACATGCAGGATCTTCCTTGCATACAAATTCCCTTTGTCACAATGACAGTAAACACCACACTGGACACACTGGCAGAAATCTGCAATGCAGATACCAGCAGGCCACAAAACGGCACGAACATCTCTCTCTCTCACCTATATATACTCAAACACGAATTGGCATCAAATCGTCCAGGAAAACGTAGACCTCCGAGGACAGGCTCACCAGAGAAATGCACTGGATTCCAAGAGTGATGGTTTTCATCCCAAACAGCCATCTACAAGAGAAATAGACTCCATATGCAAATCACTGCAGTGAAAAACCGGAAATAATAACATCCACCTTAACAGTCCAGATCATACAAATACTGTAACCCTTCACGGACCATCTTACTTAAATAGTGACGAAACATCAGCACGATTACCCATCACGTTGGCGAGCAAACGAAAATCTGCACCCGTAATCCGAGCAACAAATCTTCTAAAAAAATCTTAAAAAGATAAACCTGCGTTTTGTTTTTGAATCTCACTTCAAGTTCTGGTCAGCCTTTTGAATGAGCTTACATTGGTTTCCATTTCTGAGTCATTTATTAATTCTGTGTACTTAGCTCTCATCCAAAGTTTGGGAGAAGATTTGTAGCTTGGGTGCTCGTTGCTGTGGTTCTGTCCGCCGAGCTGGAAATTGTTGTTGCAAACGTTTCGTCCCCTGTATAGGTGACATCCTCAGTGCTTGGGAGCCTCCTGTGAAGCGCTTCTGTGGTGTTTCCTCCGGCATTTTTTAGTGGCCTGTCCCTGCCGCTTCCGGTTGTCAGTTCCAGCTGTCCGCTGTAGTGCCCGGTATATTGGGTCCAGGTCGATGTGGTTATTGATTGAATCTGTGGATAAGTGTCATGCCTCTCGGAATTCCCTGGCTGTTCTCTGTTTGGCTTGTCCTATAATATAGCGTTGTCCCAGTCGAACTCATGTTGCTTGTCATCTGAGTATGTGGCTATTAAGGATAGCTGGTCATGTCGTTTCGTGGCTATTTGGTGTTCATGGATGAGGATCGTTAGCTGTCTTCCTGTTTGTCCTATGTGGTGTTTTGTGCAGTCATTGCATGGGATTTTGGACACTACATTGGTTTTGCTCATGCTGGGTATCGGGTGCTTCGTCCTGATGAGTTGTTGTCTGAGAGTGGCTGTTGGCTTTGGTGCTTTTCTGAGTCCTAGTGGTCGCAGTAGTCTGGCTGTCAGTTCAGAAACGTTTTGTCAGCGCCACTCTGGTGTTGGAGGCGGTGCAGGCGAGATATGGAAGAATGATAAAGGTTTTGGAATTGAGCGGGAATTGAGGACTTTGTTTCTGTACTCTGTGAAGTTTAGAAGAATGGAGCAGGGGTGGATCTGTTTGAAATATACAGAAAGCTGTGATGCCTGCATACAGTGAATGTGCAGAAGATGTTTCCACTAGAAGGAGGGACGTGGATGCGAGGGCAGAGTCTCAGAGTGAAGGGACGATCCTACAGAACTGAGATAGGAATAAATTTCTTCAGCAAGAAATTGATAAATCTGCGGGACTCATTGTTTCAGAAGGCTATGGAGGCCAAGTTACTGAATGTACTTAAGACTGAGACAGATAGTTTGTTGTTTCAGAAGAGGGAGGTAATGAGATTGTGTGCGAGAGAAAGTTAGATTTTTTTATGAGTGAGTGAGAGAGAGGTCGAGACATTGTAAGAGAGAGCAAGGTTGTGCATGAAAGAGTTACAGAAACTTGTGTGTGTGAGAGAGATTAAACTCGAGGATGAGAGAGCAAGTGAGATTGTGTAAGAGGAGGAAGTGAGGTCCTGCCTGAGAGATTGAAAATGGGCACGAGAGAGGTAAAGCGAGATTGGGTATGGGATAGATCGCAAGAATGAGTACGAGAAACAGTAATCCTGTACATATAAGACATGTGGCAAGATTGTGGATGAAAGAGGCAGAATGAGATGTACAGAGAGATATAATGACAGAGTGTGTGAAAGAGGGTGATAGTGAGAATGCGTATAAAAGAAAGCAAATGCAAATGTACATGGGAGAAAGTGCGACTCTACGTTCGCGAGACCATGAGAATTTGAATTAAAGGGAGATAAATCTTGTGTCGGAGAGAGAGATATATTGTGCACGACAGTGAAAGTGATAGAGAGATTGTGTATGGCAGAGATTCTGCCGAGACATGCGCATGCTCCTTTAGCATGCACCATTTTAGAATCAGAAGCTGCATTTGGGAGTAGGACATGGCACGGAGGAATAGAGCGACTATTCAATTGGATTTCAACGATGAGTAATCTGACAGTGAATCCGAATAGCACAGGGAGAATCATTCAAAGAAGTTGGTGCCGAATTTCTCATAGAACTCAGTTCTTGTTGAGGTTAGATCACAGAACATGGAACATGGAACATTACAACGCAGTACAGGCCCTTCCACCGTCGATGTTGCGCCGACTTCTCAAACAGATATGAATCCCATCTAACCCACATTATTCCATGTACGTCCATATGTTTTTCCAATGACGACTTAAATGTACTTAACCTTGGCGAATCTACTACCGTTGCAGGCAAAGCATTCCATACCCTTACTATTCTCTGAGTAAAGAAACTACCTCTGATATCTGTCCTACATCTATCACCCCTCAATATAAAGCTATGCCCCGTGATGCTCGCCGTCACCATACTTGGAAAAAGGCTCTCCCTGTCCACCCTATCTAACCCTCTGATTGTCTCATACGTCTCTATAATGTCATCTCTCAACCTTCTTCTCTGCAACGAAAACAGCCTCACGTCTCTTAGCCTTTCCTCGTCAGACCTTTCGTCCATACCAGGCAACATACTAGTAAGTCTCCTCTGCACGCGTTCTGAAACTTCCACATCCTTCTTATAATGTGGTAACCAGAACTGTACACAATACTCCAAGTGCGGCCGCACCAGAGTTTTGTACAGCTGTAGCATAACCTCATGATTCCACAACTCGATCCCTCTATTAATAAAAGCTAAAACACTGTATACCTTCTTAACAACCCTGTCAACCTGTGTGGCAACTTTCAAGGATCTGTGTACCTGGACACCGAGATCTTTCTGCTCGTCTACACTACCAAGAATCATGCCATTAGCCCTTTACTGTTCATTCTGGTTACTCCAACCAAAATGAATCACCTCACACCTATCCGTATTGAACTCCATTTGCCACCTCTCAGCCGAGCTCTGCAGCTTATCTATGTCTCTCTGTAACCTAGGACAACTTTCGCCACTATCCACAACTCCACAAACATTAGTGTCGTCTGCAAATGTATTAACCCACCCTTCTATGCCCTCAACCAGGTCGTTTATAAAAATGACGGACAGCAGTGGACCTAACGCCGACTCTTGCGGTACATCACTGGTAACTGGACTCCAGGATGAACATTTCCCACCCTCTGTCTTCTTTCAGCAAGCGAATTAATAATACAAACTGCTATATCTCCCACAATCCCATTCCTGCACATTTTGTAAAATAGCCTACTGACATTGTTTATCAACGGTATGTTAACCCTATTGAGAGTTCAGGACTGTGTATATGTGTGTGTGTTCATGTGTGTGTGTGTGTGTGTTCATGTATGTGTCTGCACGCACGCACATGTGCGCAAGTATGTGTGCATAGTGGCATACGGCATGGCCAGTTACGACTGAGATAACACTCTGTCTGTGTTCGGAATTGCCCATGCATCAATTATGTGACTCTGACATCATCAGATTACCTCCTTGAACTGTCCCTATCCTGTGTATGTTTGATGTGATATTGCAGAGAAAACTTTTCTCCGCATCAAACAACATAAAGCAAGCATAACTTGCAAATTTGCACAGAATTTGAGAATGGAATAATCAGGAGGATAGATGTAGAAGAGTTTAGGAGGAAGCAGGCACATGTTGTTTGTGTTCAGTCTGAATTTGAAAGTGGTCCACATGGGTCCTGTTGTTATCTGAATAAAAACAAAAACGCATGCATTTCCTTAATCTTGGTGACTAATTATTATGAAGCACAACATTCTAGAAAGCAAAACCGGAAGGGAGATGAAAGCTTAATTTTTTTGTCATAATGAACAAGTGGTAAATCAATGTGATAGGGAGAGAGGTCTGGCCTATAATTAATCCAAATCCCACCCTCACTCTGCAAAACACACAAAGACAATAAGATATGGACATTGAAAAACAGATGTCTTTAGTGCATCTCAAACACGGGGATGGAAGAGATTTGGAATGATGTTCAGTGTAAATGAGGAAATGGGGAAGGTAATTTCAGATTCCGAGTGAGAGAGATGCTGACACAGATACAGAGACAGGGATATACAGAAACTAGATAGTATTGGCTTGAGATGCTTCAGAGCTAATACTGAGACACACATGAGCTGTACAGCAGCAGATGTTTGCATATCTTGCTCTGGTTACCTGCAGTGGACTGTACATTTCCAGAGGCTGACATTGAGACACTCGCGCTGTACAGCAGAAAATGAGAGTAAATTCTTGTCTGTTACCTGCAGCGCCCTGGATCACAGCGGCTCATACGGTATCTCGGCTCGGCGTGCGATTGAATCTTATGTAATCACATTCCCGAGGCATCAGAGGACAACGGAAAGGTGGTGGTTTCAGCGATGTCGACAGTATCTGCAATAGTGGCGCCGAGAATAGAGACCAGAGCGAGATAAGTGGAGGGCTCATCAAAGACTATTGAACTTCTAACTTGTTCCTTTATTTTCCAAGTTTAAACTCTGATAGACTTCAACAGAAACTGTTAATAATCGCCTTGTTTTCCGACTATTTTATGAAGTAAAGGTTAACTTTTAAATCCTCACTTCTCTTCCTACTTTTTATCTGAGGTCTTTTTTGTACCCCGTTATTTTGGTCGCTGGATGCTGGCAAATGTGGCGACATTATGCAATGTTCACTGACCCCATGTATTCCGTACTTGACTACAAATGACAATAAAAAAAGATATCTAAGACATTAAAATCTAAAAAAATATGAGAAACTTAAAACAGCTGACTGATGAAGGAATGGGACAGTTTAAAGGGAGATAGAGAGGTGAGTCTTGGAATGTATTTACACACAATGAGATAAAATTATAAAACACAGACTTTGTTGAGCCAACAGCCAATGTATCTTCTGAAGCCCAGGAATGTATGAGGAAATGCGAATTGAATGAAGGAATGATAAACACATTGACTTGGATCCCATTTACCAACCCCTGAGTAAAAGAACAACAAATGACATCACCATAGGAAATGACATTACCACAAGAAGTGACATCACCAACCCCAGGAAACCAAAACATATAAACAGAAAGCAGGAAACACCAGTAGTGCTCTGTCTGGAAGCTCACTGAAGATGTTACCTCGTATGGTGACAAAACATCTGAAAATGAACATTCCAGCTCAGTGAGCAAACGTACATTGTTTACCAAATGGTGTTCCGAATCAGAACTGCTCACACAAGCTGTTCGTGCTGGACTACGATGATTGGCCAGATGAATTTGGCTGAGTTGCCCGCGCTTCTGCTGGTGGGATTGTTTCGAAAGCAAAATGTATAAAATATCGCCTTAAGTTGAAAATGTGGCTTTGGGTTTTTGTGGCTTATTCAAATTGCTCTAAAGAAGAGAGTGGGTTGTTGAACTGTTTTTGTTCTCGCATGCACGAATATATATATATATATATGAGTTCCACCAGAGAATAATGCTTTCCCCAACCCCAGACGGAAACATATAAACTTTGAATGAAATTTCCCATCGCAAAACACATTCCCTTTTTAGACGTATTGCTTAATTTTATGCGGGTTAAGGGTTGTTTTGACATCCATGATTTCTTAATATTTGTGTCAAAATGGAAACATCTTTTTCATCGAATATTTCCCTTCAGGTAAGACCCTTTCACAAAATTAAATAGTCATTGAGGCTACATCGAGTTCACTCACCTCAAGGTCGTTCAATAAGAACGAATCTACTTCTCAGGCTGAACCCACTAAACACTTCCTCTCAGCGTTTATGTTCAGTGAGCTTTGCAAAAGACAAGCATCATTTTGTGTCTTCCGAATCACTTTCTGCATCTGAACATTCAGTTTGTGATAGATGTAAGAGAAGAGTTGACTTTTTCTGTATAATTGAATTCTGAAATCTCTCTCCATGTTAATTATTTACTTTTTTAAAAAAAGTTTCCTGTCACGATAGTCAACTTCATATATCCTGTGTTATGTCAGTCTTTCTGATTAATATTTGTTTACTCACGTCCCCAGCCCTTTTCCCATTGTAGACTCTCGAAAATCACTTGACAACTTTTGGAATGACCACCTTGGTGTACTACGAAAGTGAGCTCTAACAAATTAATAAGAGCACTGATCATTCATATAAAAACCAGTGGGTCTCAGTCGAAATGGCAACATTCCCACAGATAATAAACAATCGACTAAATAATTGACAGAAATTCTAACTAGTTGAAGTTAGTACACTGATTTCTCTAGCACTCCGCCACTTACAGCTTTTCTACTGAAACCTTTACACTTTTATCCGGACATTTTAATGCCTTCCAGCTACACGGGAAACCTTATCCTTGTTTTTGCAATTTTAACGACCTCATTCTCTGCCGTGTAATCTACTCAAAGGATTGAATTACTTAAAATTGCTTTGTGCTTGTTTTTTTTTTAAGAGAAAACGAGTATTCTTTTCAAGGGGAACAATCCGAAGTGCTTGAACAGTCTAAACCCCAGCCACAATAACAACATCGAAGGATTGATTTAGAAAACAACACAAGAGTAAAAAGAAATAGTTAGCTACTGTGTTGCTCGATCCTGCTATACTCAGTTGAAAGCTCACATCTAATTTATTGTACGTGAACACGTCTTCTTGTCTGTTCTTAATAAACATTGACTCATTTGTCCATCAACGAATAATGACTGTCAAACTTGAACGTTTTTAACCTGATTGTCTTTTTCTTTGGGAATAAGCTTGCTACGGGCAGCGAAACCCTAAGGAGAAAAGAATATCCTTACTTTTAAAGTGAGATAATTTACACCAAATTAGAAGCTGTATGTCACAAGGGCAAACATTGGAACAGGTGCCGGTCATTCAACTCAAAACTGCTCGATACAAACCGAATCAAAATCGTCGATGGTTCCCTGGACGGAACGGTTTCAGATACAAATGTAATTTTAGAGATTGAACACCTCTTTGTCTTCCAACGAAATCTGTAGTACCTGAATTTAAAACTGTGCAACATTGTTCTGACACCCGTATATGGGGAAACATGACCCTGGTATCTACTTGGGAAAACATGTCAGCATTATTTACGTCTTAATAAGAGCACTGATCATTCATATAAAAACCAGTGGGTCTCTGTCGAAATGGTAACATTCCCACAGATAATAAACACTTCATCGCTCGAAGCATATATGTAAAATGTTTCTAAAAATGACTTCGAACTCCGTTACGAGCATTCTGATGAAATCACACTGCTGCTGCTCACTGTTTTAAGCTTCCTACGTTCCATTTATATTGTCACAACTCGTTGCTCATTCTTCAGGTGTACTTCACTGTACCTGTTTTCGATTATGTGTTACCATTCCAAGAAAGTTCGGCTGAAAAGTTGATTATCAGATCAGCCTTGTGGCTTCACTACGCGGTTTTCAGGTTGTTTACGCAATGCTATGTGCAAATTCTCTCTCCCTTTTTATCAATGGGACTTTGCTGCCTAAACAAGTCCAACTCAATGACATTGAAATTTATTATATTCTGATGCACCAGGAGTCATAAACATCTCCAGCCCAGCCAATTGTTTCAAAAGACTGAATGGAATTCAACAGATAAAACGTTCTATTCGAATCTCCAGTCTGTTATATTTTCCTTATACTTGCATGCTTTCCAAGAAACGTCTTAGTTCTGCAGATTTTTTACTCTGAAAATTTGTGAATGAATTTGACGATGGTACATCATTCACATTGTTATTTCCACCAATGTTTTCTTCAGCAACTGCAATGTTTTTGTGCAGACGAGATAAATATTGTGCTTCATTGTGTTGCGACAGGTGTTAGATTGAAAGGAGTTAACGAGAGTTGTTTGTTCAGAGACTGTAATTAATGTTGGTCTTCGTGGAATCTAACTGCGCCGCTGGAGGGTTTCTCTCTTCTATTCATTCCGAACGACATTCAAACTTATCCTGTAGTATCAATCGGAGCATCAACCACAGCACTTAGAGTGCTCAGCAACTGCAGAGAAAACGAGAGGCAATATCATAATCTGAGAACAATAGACTGGGATGTTACAACAATGGTCAAAAGTTTATCTTGGGGTCTTCATGGTCTTTCTCAGGTTTGGCCAACCTTACCAAGGCGAATCTTGTGTGTACTTTGGGTGATTCGAGCTGGTTACTATCCTATCCTCGCTATCATTGGTGTTACAGGTATGGCTCTCTATCTGACTATTAAGGCAGAAAACCATATTGAACGGGATTATTGTTCTAGTTATTTAGATTCTGAAAGTATTGAAACAACTGCCATCGCTTTCATTCATAAAATGTATCTGTTACAAAAGAACCTTGAAGTCAACTTCCGAGGAGGAAAAAAACTGTTCCCTTCCCTGAGCAGTGACATTGTGCTAATCTGATTTCTGTTCTCCACAGCACAAACAATGTGCACGGTCAACTTTACAATATCGTTAATCCCTACCTCAGTCTGACTGCAGTTGCAGAAGCTACCATCATCTGCACGTTTGCACTATCCAGCCTTACGCATTAAACTTCTCCTCCGCCTACAGTTTTGATTGTAAATTAAGCGCAAGTATTTCCTAATCGTCTTCCTACAGATGTTGTATCCTGGTGAGACAGTGAGATGGTGACAGCGTCGTAGTTCCAGTAAACGAGAGCCCCAGGCTCATACTGTTCCTGACATGGGTGTGTAAATTCATCCTTAACCCCTTGCATCTGCTGCAACTGAGAACAACCCTGTCATCGCCATTATTGCGAGTAGATCTTAATGAATTGACTTCACTAATCCTGGTTCATTCATTTCAATTAGAAATAGCATATTGTGTTCCCTAGTAAAAAGGAGCTGAAGTAAACAATTTGTCCCCTGCAGGTCTGACATTCAATGAAATGCAGACTGATCTGTTTCTGATTTGCGTTCAAAATTCTGCTCTAAGCAGAAAAATGGTCGATCCCCTGCTTAACAATGGAATAAATAACTCCCTCTTAGATTAACGGTGTATTACGGGAGTAGATGAAGATGTGCGAAGTTTTGAAGGTCGGTAAATGTGAAATTATCCATTAGCAGCAAGAATAAAACAAAGGCCGTTGGCAGAATTTTAAGATGGAATGCAGTTGAATACCCTCATGCAGGAGTCCCAAAACATTTTTATGTGGATGGAGGGAGTAATGAGGAAAGATAATTTTTAAAAAATGGTTCTTGTGAGCAGCATTGAAGGCGTGTCGACTAGTTTATTTGGCTGATTTCAAAGCAGAATGACATCACTATTTCAAGTTCAATTCCTGCATTTGCTGAATAAATTAACTGTTTGATTGATTAACGGATATCTGAATAGAAGATTCACGAATTGACAGATAGGCATCTTGGAAGCATTTCTCCAATGACGGCCTATGAGTAATGGGCTGCAACGGGAAATAGTGCTGGGGTCTCAATTATTTCAAACACGATGACTTGAGTGATAGAAGCACATGGACTTACTCGATATCCTGAAGTATTACAAACTGAAGTGAGAAGGATAATTTTGACGGTGATGCAAATAATTTATTTTGCAATAGAATAGGTGAATTGAATTTGCACGAGTATGGTATCTGGAAAATAATGTTGAAACTTTTGAGCTACTGCACTTTCTCAGGAAAATGAGAACAGACGAATATGATTTAAATGTGAAAAGAATCCAGAAACTCACTTCAAAGAGCAATTTCGTTTCATCTTGACCAACAAAAATTCAGCATCCAGTTTAACGGGTAAAAGGGAATGTAAATACACTATTTTAAAGGTCGCGATGTATAAATATCACGCAAAAGAAATTCGCGTTCCTGTGCAAACTGCAGTTGCAATATCGGGAATTGCTCAGCTTCCCTTACCTGTGGAAATGATAGATGAATTGGAAACAGGACGGAGAAAGTTTACAACATTAACTCCGGTGATTAAGGTATTCCCTTTGAACCGAGTTCGAGATGTTTCGTCATGCACCAATTGAATTGGAGAGGAGAATTTAACAAAAAAACTTTTAAAATTTCCTTAGTGGGCTTGCTAGGTTAGGAGTATTGGAATGAGTCCCATTCATTCAAATGTGGACCAACCAATGGAAGAGGAACATTACAACATTTGATCACATTGCATGAGTCAATAAGATAGTGACTGATCTGGTTGTGATCAAAGCCGCACTTTTGAGTATATATCACATTATCCTTGTCTCCGTCGTCTACCATAATTCTAACTGAGTGAGACTAAATGTAATTTAAATTCCTAGCAGCATCAAATTCTGTAGGAGAGATTTGCACATTAGTATATCCAGAAGAGAATTAGTCCTCTTTTCTGATCTTACCGAGGTTGGAGTACTCACTGTTTCCTTTTTAAGGCAAACTTCTGCATTGGTCCCAACAAATGTTACAAGTTATTCATTCGGAACGGTGATAGATAAATGATAAATGTCACACATTGGTTCGAGTTCACAGTTCGGAAGAATGTCGGCATTGTTATTTAAACAGTAAGAATTGACTGGGTTATTGTGAAAACAAGCGTTCACAGCACAGGTACAAGTGCAGTTCAGAAACAATTTGGAACATGCAAACACGTACAGACATGTTTATCTTTCGAATAATACCACACACACACAAACATACACACACACGCACACGCACAGATACACACAAACAGAAAACAAACACAGATCTGATGATTAACAGAAAAATGAAAATTCTGCAGAATAATAAAATTAAAGCATTTTTTCTATTTAATATTTATAGTCATGAAAAAGAATAATTGACAAATTGTCCCAAATATTATACTTGTTCCAAAGCTATTCTGTTCACACAGTCCTTGGCGCAGGGATTCCGTCCATTACATCGATATGGACAATGGGAAGATTGCAACGATTTCTCGATAGGATAGGATTCCTTTACATGCAGTAAATGCGACTGAGATTTTTCAGCTCTCACACTCTTTGCTGTGAAGAATAACAAATAAAGAGACAAAGCGACAGACCACTCTTTCACAGGCAGGTTGTACTTGTCCTTCCCTGACTTTAAACATAAACTGACGTTTCGTGATCCTCAAACTGGATCATGTAAGGTCTTCTGGAGGATTATCCGGCGTGTATTGTTCCATCCTAGTGCCATGCTCTCTTTCATTTCATCATTGTTGGTTTTTCACCCAATACGTTTCTTTCAGCACGATAATGGTTCGACTTTTTAATTTAACTTGTGTTTATCCATTTCACGCCAGCTGTCACAGTGCAGAAAGAAATGGAGACGAGTGGCCTCAGCAAAATAAATTTAAACATTTTTAAACAGTTCACATCAAAAAAGGGAAGTGCTGAACGTGTTAGAAAGCATAATCTTCAATACGTGTTCAGGACCTGATCAAAAGTACATCAGAATATTGTGGGATTTTAGCGAGGAAATTGGGGGATCCTCAGTAGATGCATTTGCATCGCCCATAAACATGTGTGAAATACCATAGGACTGGAGGGTAGGTAATGTTGTACCATTGTTTATGGAAGTCTGTAAGCAGAAACCTGGAAACTATAGATTTGCAAGCCCGACATGAGTGATGGGTAACTCAATTGATTTGATTCTGAAAGATGGGAGTTACATGCAGTTCCAAGACAAAAACTCTGATTTTTCGTAGTCGGCATGATTTCTGCGAGGTAAGTAATGCATCACAAATGACGAATGAGGGCAGAAAGTTAGACGTTGTCTACATTGACCTTTGAAAAGTCTTTGATAAGTTCTGCATTTGGACTAAATATTAAACGTTAGCTAAAATGGGATTCAGGGAGAATTTTCCCACTGGATACAAAATCGTCTTTACAGTATTCAACAGTGGGTGATGGCGGAAAGTTGGTTATCTGACTGGAGGTCTGTGACCAGCCATATTCCTTTGTGATCAGCACTTGTTTACTTTCATTTGTCATTCATACAAATGATTTGGACGTGAACACAGGCCTTAAACGAGTAATTGTAAGCATACAGTTAGTGTTTCAAAAAAGAGAGACCAAAGGGTTCAGGTGTGTAATTCTTTGAAGTTTGCATCTCATGTCGACACGATAGTTCAGGAGGCATTTAACACACTTGGCTTCACTGATCAATCCTTTGAGTTTTGAAGTTGAGATGTAATATTCAGGTTGCACTCGAGTTTACTGAGGCCACATAACTTGCACATCATGGGCTATGGGAGGAAATTGGAGCAGCCAGAGAAAGCCCCCACAGAGACGGGGGAAATATGAAAACTCCACATGGACAGTTCTCGAGGGTGGAATTGAACGACCGTCCCTGGCATTGTGATGCGGAGATACTATTCTCTGAGCCACCGAACTGCCATTTTTTTCAGAAGGTAGCAAATACTGTGAATCTCTCACATTGCACATCTGTTTCCTGAGTTTAACAATGTCCTGAAACAGAGACAGCAATTTGTCTAGACTTTTGCAATGTTGCCCACAAGATATGTTGACCAGATGTCCTAAGCGAATCTAATCCCATTTGGCAGCTCTTCACCGATATCCCTCCTATTCATATACTCATCCAATTGCCTTCTAAATGTTGCAATGGTACTAATCTCCACCACTTCCTCTGGCAGCTCATTCCATACACGCGCCACCCTTTGCGTGATAATATTACCTCTTAAGTCCCTTGTGCAAACTTACCCTCACACCCTAAACTAATGCCATCTCATCTCCTTACTCAATGGTTCACAGGAGATGTCAGAAGTCAACTGCAGTGGAAATGTTTTGCAACGTATGCACTCCATCTCAGGAAAACTGCCCAAAGACAAATCATTTCATAATTGCAGAGCTAGCACAGACATTTGCCTCAGTAAAACAGAAATCCTCTTCAAACCAGCCATGTATGTGTGAGTGTGTGTGTGGGGGGGGGTGTGATGCCTATCCTGAGTGTCTGCATGTATGTGTATGTGTGGTGCGTTTGTCTTTGTGTATACGTGTGTCTGTGTGCATACAGGTGCCTGTTTGTGAATGTTTGGAGTGTGCGTGTGCCTGTGTGTATGTCTGGTGTGTGCTGATTTTGCTGACCATGTGCTTAGTGCTGCTCGCTGCCACAGTCTTTCTTTCTCTCTAATTTAATCCCAGACGTTGTTTACCTCCGCCGCTGTCTGGGCAGTGGCAAATGCAGGCCAGCAGAGAGATGTATTTTATCATTTTTAACACCACACCGACTGTAAGACCTGCCTAACACAGAGATATACACACACACTAAAAGACAGAGTTACACACACTAATGCAGGCACATAGATGCAGACACGCAAACACACTCACACTCACTCAAAGATACACTGACACTACACAAACGTTTGGAGTCAGTAAGTATTTCTCTTACTCAGTGATTATACTTAGAGTATTTCACTCACTTGTTCTGGTTTGTGTCAGTACTTTTGTTTGTCAATTTGCAGTGTGTCTTTTTTTGATATCACTTCTTGTTTGGAATATGTCAATATTTCTGACCCTCTCATGGGAGTGTATCAGTTCGCCACCTACTCACACAGTGAGTGTATCAGTGTTAAAGTTGTTCCGTGTGGGAGAGTGACTCTACTATAATTCCAATGCTTGCAGATGGCACGCCCAGTCTGAAAGAATTGTACAGTGTGTGCACCTCCTTGGGGAACTCAAACAGTGCATGGACAAGTTGATGCAGTGTGTAGATACATGGCAGATGAGGATCAATGCAGAGCAGTTTGAGAGGATACACTTTTGTTGAAAGAACATTAAAACGCGCTATAAAGCAGACTGTAAAGTGATAAAGGGGTACAGCAGCGGAGAGTACTGTGTATTGTGTGTGTGAGTGTGTGTGTGCGTGTATGTTTACAAATTACTGAAGATGTCAGGACAAGTTTGGAGAGCTGTTAATATCGCACATTAGTTTCAGAATCTGAGCTTCTTTAAGGAGGAGGTGTGGAAGGGAGCCTCCGTGTTCTTTTCTTGGGAGGTGATAGAGACGATGTGTTCTCAGCTCACTCTCTTACCCACTGAGATCATGAAAATTCTATGCGTAGTGGTTCAACATAAAAGGGAGTTAGCATCAGGGAGCGGCTTCTCATTTGTGACAGGTAACAATCATAACAGCTTGTTTAAAGTAAGAATTATCCTTCACTGAACATTGCCCATTATTCAGTTGTGGGACACGGATGTTTTGGAATCTCCACACGACTTGGCTAATCCCATATCTGGCTCGTATCAGGCTCCTCACAGCTTGGCGTGAGGGTGGAGGAGGGTTGCAAGAATAGATGTTGGACACTCCAGCACCTGGCTTGGCCTATTCTACTCTTTTGTAGGTTATTGCAGGAATGTGGGAGGGTGGAAGTGGGTGCCCCTGCTGTTAGTGTTGGTCTAGTTGAGTAGAAAATGATGAGATGTCCACAATGAGTCAGTCGACAACGTTACTAGCCAGGATTTATAGTGGAGGCAAGAGACAGAGGTAAGATGCTGCATCCAGTAATGACAGTGGTGAAGCACAAGACTTGTTCATAGGTGGTTGTTACGGATATACAGTGAGTGTGAGGGAACTGACAAAATGTGGTAGCACTCATCCTGGCAGTGTGGGAAACGTTCTTGTTGCTTGTCTTGTATTGCTGGACATTTCGTCACACCGTAATTATGCACTAATTAGAGTGGTGAGCTTATATTTTGCTCTTATGTGTCTGATGGTGCATCCTGTATTGGGAAGTGAATGGTCCTCGTGCAATTTCCCCTTATTTGCCACGCTCGAGGTTAACCATGCAGGACAATTCCAAACTGAGAAAGTTCAATCTCATGAACATTGGTCTTTTCAAGATGGCAACAGTGCCAAGAATTACGGTATATCCAGCGGTATCTGGCGATGGTGATAATCTCCCGGATTGCTGAGTGTGAGAATCGGGCTGGCATTCAATGAGAGAGACACAGTGGGGTGGAGTACGTCATGAATGAGGTAATTTTGATATGATAGCACCAGAAAACGAACTTGGCCTTGTGCAGACAAACCCTCAGTCAAACTCAATAAAAATGCCGCATGGACAATTAATGTTGCAACCAGCTCAGGAGTATGTTACACACACACTCAGTGACAAAGTTGCAGATTGCAGAGACAATCTCATTCAAAACCCCGCATCACCTGAACTTGCACCGATATCGTGTTCACCCATCATTCCTGGAAATATTGGTCTTTTTTTTTGCATAGTGCGATCGACATGTCTTTATTTCAGCAATCTGAAACCTGTAAACACATCCTTCCATGGTACTGTCTCTCAATCTGTTAACATCACAAACCTCTTCGAATTGTACCTGTTTTTATTGATTCCCCGACATCTTTGGCAGTGATTTTCAAATCCACAACAATCTTTGTAATGGCACAATTAAGATACGGAGCTGTAAATCGATAGGTACTATATGTCTGTCACTTCCCGCATGGGCTGCAAGTTTCGCCACCCTGGACATCGATCTAACCCAGTGTTACAGAGTAATGAACTAAAATGGGACAAAGTGATGAGTACGGATGCTGGACATTAGACTGGAATAGCGTGGTGCTGCAAAAGCATAACCTGTCAGGCAATATCCGAGAAGCAGGAGAGTCGACGTTTCAGGCATGAGCTCTTCGTTAGGATGTCATCACCAGGAGCTCTTCATCAACAGCTCATGCTCGAAACGTCGACTTTCCTTTTCCTCGGACGCTGCCTCTCTTGCTGTGCATTTGTAGCACCGCATTTATCGACATATACGGAGGTGGTCCGCCGAATGCTTCATGATGGGAGGATAACTGCTTCTTCTATATAAATCCATAAACAGGTAAGATTAAGATTACTGAAAGATTAAAATTGTTAAAAGATTTATGGTCCAGCTCGCAGCAACCCACATCCATTCCATCTCGGCTGAGTGAATGCTGTCTTTTATTGTAGTATCAAAAGGGATGTAATGAAGAGGGAACTGGACCAGTTTGTTCCGTGACTGTGAATAATGTCATGCTCCATGGGCTTTAGTTATCCCAGGGGAAGGATTTCCATCCTTCAGTGCCAAATGTGTTCAGTTCAATGTGTTCTCCCACTGTTAGAGCAGGACCATCATCTACAGCAGTTGATCTACGGATCATCATCCCCAGGAATAGGGGATGAGAGATCAAAAACTGAGAACGTTAGACTGGAATGTTCCAACAATAGGTTAGAATCTTAGAATTTTAGACAGGAATGTTCCAGTAGAGTCAGGCGTTCATCCAATTATGTTTCAATTCTTTCTACATATTGTGATTAGTTTCCAATATCAGTCCACATCCAATGTGCACTTTACTTTATTGTTGTTTTTACTATCCTATGCTGGCAATCTTTGGTGCCCCTGTTAAGACTGACTGTCTCGATATTATTTCTATAAAAAGTGATTAATTGTGCTACTGTTCCGACCATTTACTTGAGACCCTTTGCTGCTGTTATTGTTCAGCTTGAGAATCAAAATCCAGATATTTACATTAAACCCATCACTGGCAGCATGAGTGAACTTGTTCATTCGCTGTCTCCCTCTTTGCCTCTGGCAGTGTCCATTGTGCGTCTCTATGTTGGCATACTCAGTTTCGATGAGGAGGTGGTGCAATGCTCCAAAATCTAGCTCTTCTAAATAATTGCCTTATGATTTTGCCACATTAGTTAGCGGATGAAGGAACAGCGCTCTGAAACATTTATTCGAAATAAAATAGTTGGGCAATAACTTGGTTTTGTGTGATTTTTCAAAACTATATACTCAGTTTCAGCCGTAAGCCACGACTCATTCTTCTGATCCTGCTACACAGCTACTTGATGAAGGTGCAATATTCTGAAAGTGAGTACATCCAAATAAATCTGGTGGACTATCAACTGGTGGTGTGTCATTTTTATCTTTGTTCACCTCAGTCCAAAATCCGCATTTCCGCATCATTCCATCACTACCATTGTTATTTAAATATTGCGTGTATGGATTTCTCACTCTCCTGTTTTGTTACAAAATGTTTTATTCCTCCGACTCCATTCCAACCCTCGTTGATCTCTGAAGTGATCATTTTGGCAATGATTTGACTCCTGACACTATTCTCTGACCACTAATAGATCCTGAATATGCTTCACTGGCTCACCTTACCAGCTCCTTGAACCTTGACGATGGAATACAATTTTTTTGGTACCAATAATTGGCTGCTGGCACTCCCACTTCCAAACCTGCAAAAGCAAATCTGAACAGATGTTTCACTATTCGTATGAGAACTCACACCAAAATCCAATCCACCCCAATTCCATTGTGCACTGATCTATGTGGTTATTGGGTCTGTCCATGCCTTTCTCTTAATATTCTCAAACACATTATCACGTCTGTCCATAAAATGTTCCGAAGTCCCTCACTGTCAATTAACCAAAGCTTGGTTAGTTGTTCATTTTTTGAAATAATTCTATACATGCGTGTTCTCTCTCAAATTAAGATTTCTGCACTTGACACCCTCCCCCCCACCCACCCCCGCCACCCCGCACACACCCACCCACCAGGACGCACCGTACACTCAGAAACACACTCCACCATTTGCCTTCTCCTGGTGCAAAGAAGATATTGCGATATAATATTGTGGCCGTCCCATTTACTGTCACTCACAGCATAGGCTGCAAATGTTCCCATGTAAGGCAATTATCCCGACCCAATATAATGAAAATCGTTTGCATACTCCCCCTGCTGGGCTGTTAGTCCAGTTCACTGAGGAACACATGAGCATCATGTGCACAACTGTCCACACTCGTCTCGCTTTTCGTCCCGGTTTTTGATATCTGAGTTGGCTTTGTGAGGAAGATTTAGACACTGATGTTATCAGCGATTTCAGACGACATGACAATGCCCTTATCAAATGTTGCTATTCTTGTGATTTGCACAAATCCAAGGTCTCAGTCCTCCAATTAGTCACACTCCTTTGTCTTCTTCCCAAAATTTCCAATATGATTCTCTTAATTAATTGCCAGTTTCCATATTTAATTTGGATCATTCATCTCTTCTGAATTTTTCACTGGCTTTGATTTCTCGCCCCCTATTATATCGATTCCTGGTGTTGACAAGCAGAGAAACAATTATTTTTTTTAATGTCGGACTTTATTTCACTTCCCGAATTGTCCCACGTTGTGCTCCATGATTGACAGGGAGTTTCAGCAGCTTTAACTCATGTCTTGGAAAATTGGTCTGCGCCTGTGCTCTGAACGACTGGGTTTGCCCTTCTAACCTGATCGTGCAGTCAGTAGTACAAGGAAGACTCTTGAATAGTATTGTGAAGGACAGGCATCTAAACTGTAGCTGAGGGACTCCTGGCTGTCTTCTCTTTTCGAAAATGTTGTGGAGATGCTGGGAATGCTTTGCTGGGCGTTCTGCTGTGAGCTGCTTCAGACATTAAGGGAGACCTTTTGATTTGGTGAATGACCGCTGGATGTCACATGGCGACTCTAGTTAGACCATCTGGGTCTGAAACATGAACTACAAATGGAGTAGATGCAACCGAGAGGGAAAGCTATGAAACCATAGAGTGTATGTGTCTGGAAAAAGATCTGCCATATCCAAACCAAGCTTTCCAATAATAGCTTTCTGAGTTACACGTAACCAATGAGCAGAGTGTGAGTGGACGCTGACCGAAAAAGGAGATGGTCAAAGAGTGGTGACCTCTCCGTCAAAACGACCTCCAGCTTCAAACCATGGCGAGGATAATACTTCCAGTAGCTCTTCGGATCCTACTTGCATTCAGATTCTATGAACGAGAACATTCCAAGTAAAACTGGTGGACTATTCATCGTCTTCCAGTCTGTCGATATGCTAGCCCCCAGTCAGTGAAAATGCATGTATGTCGTGGATCGGGTGAACACAACGCTTCCCCCCTCAGCAGCAAGCTTCCACGTGTAATCTTGTTTTCCCAGGATAGCGGGATTCCAAATTTTGTAGCAGGCTCTGCGGTGATTCTCATATCAATAGGGTGAGGTAGGGGAAACAAAGGAATTGTCACTCCAAAAATGTTACAGTGTCACCATGCAAATCACATCATATTGGTGAATACCAACTGTTCTGGCAGCAGCTGCAGCCTCTTTATTCAGAAGCAGTCAGCTATTCTCATCAGCTTCGAATATCCACGTAGCAACAAGAGATGACCTCTCAGATAAAGGCCGCTCCTGTGTTACACCATTCTCCAGTTCCCACCGCCAATTCAATGCTTCAAAGTATCCAGTGAGTACTGACAGTAACCAGACCCCTGGCAACATTATGGAGCAGACAATCATGAAGATGGGATAACACTTCCGATTTGTGAAGGTTCAAAGTGAACCATTCAGTGCACATTGTATCACTAAGTTCTGTAAACTTTCTCCATTGCAGTAACATACAACCTTGCATACTTCCAGAAAATAAATGGAAGGTTGAACCGTGCATCCTATTCCAACCGCCAAAGTATTATCCATTGACATTACATGTCTATACCCAGTTGCGGAATCTATACCTTCTCTTACTAATTTAATTTCCTGCTTATCTTAAAGTCATCGCCAAATGTAAACAGCAAACATATGTTACACACCTCCAAATCATGGATGCAGGTTGCAAATATTTGAGGACCAAACATTAGTGACTCTACTGGTTACGTTATTTTAACGTAATCTGGTTTGATTCAACCCGAGTGTCTGCTTCCTGTTTAATAAACCCCATTGTTCTGTAGCACATTCGAAGAGCTGAATAAGAACAAGGAGCTTCAGCAGGCAATTCAGCCCCTCGAGTCTGCGTCGCCAGTTAACACAATCGTGGATGGTATCATCTCGGCCTCAGTTCCACTTTACTTCCGGCTCTCCATGACACTGCATTTGCTCAATGTACTCGCATCCACTCTGAGATAATGAATTACATAGGTTATCAACGCTTTGACAGAAATGATTTCTCCCCATCCCAGTTGGAAGCTCCTCAAACGTATCCTAACTCTATGATATATTGTTCTGGATCGGTCCACACGGGGGAATGTCTATTTCACATTTAGATTGCCCATTCCCTTTGGCATCTTGCATACTTCCTCTCACTCATCTAAAACCCTTAGAGTATAGGCCTCAACTGCGGAAGTTATCTTCATAAGATCATTGCAAATTTGGATAGAGCAGTTGTAAATTAGCAGGCAGGAAGTTAGGACTTCGTGTCTGCAAAATTATGAAGTGCTAGGGGAGAACGCATTGCGTGATCCGTGTGCTCAGAGATTCAAAATGAATGTATGTGAGCAGCAGATTGAACGTGTGCAGGTATACCGAGATCCTGATTTGAAACATTTGTTTGAAAAGACTATACAATTAGCAGGCGAGGCTGCAGTTTTTGAAGAAATAACAGGGCTTTGTAATTTAGCCAATAAATTGAACCAGACGCTTCAATATGAAAAACATTCTAAAGGTAAGTCTTCATATTTTGACAACACAGAACCAATCTCACTGATGTGTCATTACAGGTGCAAAATAAGGGGGAAGTTTGGCTCTTGCCCGGATCTGGACAGATTTAGGTACCAGTTCTCTCTTATGATTTATTTAAAGATTGACATTCTCGCCCCCACGTCTATTTAAATGTACTGTCCCCACGTGACCAGTTCTCCCAGCTGAACGTCTCTCGGTTGGTTTGCATTTTAGCAGTCGTGTTGTGAAGCTGCTGGACTCAAGTCAAGCAGGCCTCTGCTGACACAGTCTCTCTCTGTCTATCTGACTTATCTCCTGTAAGACTCTGTGATTGATTTGACATTTTTTGCCAAGGGTTGTTATGGTCATTGTTTTGCAAGTATTTGGAACAATATCATTTAGGTGGTATACACTGTTGGGCTTTCAGATAGGTTAATTTATTTCGTATTTTGTTTAATTTTGTTTGAGTTTCATTTGGAAAATATGTTCTGTTTCGATCAAAATTCAGTAGTTTAATCATTGAATTTCTCCTGCAATATCCATTGTACATCTTCTTATACAACAAGCAAAGTTAGGGGCTGCGCTACTTTCTTGAAATGTTGAGAAGGTTCTGACCTTTCCGATAAAAGCGGTCATATAGGAGTGAGGAAAATTCAGGCTCAGAGACAGAATTATTTTTTATTGGCCTGACGTAAATAAAGAAGTGGTTGAATTTTTTCTCTCCTCTTGTAAGTTTGAGGTAAGATGAAAAACACAGGCCTGTGATGTTATTCCATGCATTGGAAGACCGGTTTTCAAATGTTAACATTCATTGTGTAGTTTGCCCTCCTTAAAACCAAAACTGGGAAAGCACAGTTGCTAACCTAAATTAATGTATCCGCCAGCTCTCTGGAGCCAATTCCATTATGGAATTTCAAGTCATAAAAGTTTGTGGAGGACTTGACTGCTTTGTTTACCTGTAATGGACTACGCAGGGAGATTCAGATCAAGGGTGCAGTTTTACTGCCAAATTATTTGAGGACGGCATGATTAGGTTAGGCATCAAACAGATTATATCAAATGCCAGCCATCCTGAGTCGGAGGGAAAATGGAAAAATTGGCATCAGATACTGAGAGCAATGTTAAGGGCTTATTGTCAGGATAACATAAATTATTACGACAAGGACGACCCCTTTATATTATTTAGTATCAGAGATGCTCAAAACCAATCGATACAATTTCCACCATTTGAAATGATATTCGGATCCAAAGTAAGAGACCCTTCAAAATCAAGCAGGAAAAAGTGGACGGGTATAAAATCAGCAATCTCACGGATGATTTATATATCTGAGAAAAGAGGAAGATTAAACAGAGTATGGGATTTCGCTGGACAACATTCGGAGTGGTACAGCACCCAATGAAGCCGATATTCGGTAAGAAATCTAAAATTCGTACGTTTGCACATTGTGATAGACTATTGATAATTCTACCAGTATCGGAGTTCCTTCCAAAGCAAGGTTTACTGGTCCCTGTCAGACCATGAAAATGTTGCGTTAGGTGAATTATCTGGTAAAATTTCAGATAGGAAAAAAGGGTATGTCATGTGAACATGCGGAAGCAGTAACATGATGATGAAAAAGAGCCGAAGAAATGGATATTAGTTATTGCCACTCGGAGTGATGTATCAAATCCAGATGATTCGGATTTTAGCGGCGTCAGAATAATTTGCAAAGTATGTACATATAAAAGAATGTAAAGGGCAGTCCACGACCTGTCCAACGAACAGAAATCTGAACTGAAAGATTTGTTACAGGGCTATGAAGACTTATGTAGAAGTAGAATGCTTAGGACGTAGAACATGAAGTTGACGTAGCGAATGCTCTTTCGATAAAACAACATCCCTGCAAGGTTAATCTTCTCAACTCAACAAAAGTTGAGAAGTAAGCGGATGCGATTGTCCAAGAAGACATCAGAGCAATGATTAAAAGTGACTGTATTGTTCCCAATTTCAGATGGTAGTCAAAGATTCTGTGTAGATTATTAGACTGTCAATTCCATGACAAAATCTGACACCTACCCAATTCCAAGGCTAGAGAGTAAACTGGATAAGGTACGACAAACCAATTTCTTTGCAAAGTTTGACTTACTTCGCGGTTCGTGGCAAATGATGTTGTTAGATAAAGCAAAAGAGCTATCTGCTTTTGTAATTCCGAATTGGCCACACCAATTTAAGTTAATAAATGAAAAATGCCAAAGTCACTTTTCAAAGCCTTAAAGAGAGCGCTTTTGCAACATTGTCCAATTATGCTGTGTCAATGTCCTTGTCGAATTTATCCTATTGTGAAAAGATCACAGAGAGAATTAGGCGGAGAGCTTTGAGAGACCAATGAAGACAGATCTGTCATTAACTTGGCAAAAACAAAGTTTGAAAAGGCAGAAGTGACAGTCTTGGGTACAATATCAGATACGAACGGATCACACCTAGGAAGATGAAGACGAGCTCCATCCAGGCATTTCCGATGTCATCCTCGAAAAAGGAAATGCTCAGGTTATTTCGATTGAGTGCATGCAACAGGAAAATTGCATACAACGCACATTAGCGTTTGTCATTTTTGCCCAACGTGTGCAGGAGGGTTTCCTGATCCAGTGTGTAAAGAGGCCAACAAGGGGGGAGGCCACATCAGATTTAGTACTCGGTAATGAACCCGGCCAGGTATTAGATTTGGTGTTACGTGAGGACTTAGTTGATGGCGACCACAATTCGGTTATGTTTATTTTAGTAATGGAAAGGACAGGTACATATGGCAGGGACAGATTTATAGCTGTGATCAAGGCAATTACGATGCGATTAGGTAAGATTTAGAATGCCTAATTGGGGAAGGTAACTGCAGGGGATGGGCACAACCAAAATTGGAGGTTATTCAAAGATCAGCTCGTGCGGGTCCCTGATAAGTATGTACTGCTCAGGCAGGGAGGAGATTGTCGAAAGTGGTAGCCATGGCTTACACGGCCATTTGAATTTCTTGTCAAGAGAAAGGAGAAGGCTTATGTTAGGATGAGACATGATGGCTCAGTTACGGCGCTTGAGAGTTACAAGTTCACCAGAAAAGATGGAGAGAGCTACGATGAGTCAGGAGGGAACATGAGAAGTCAGTGCCGGATAGGATCAAGAAAAGTCCGATGGCTTTGTACAGCTTTATTTGGAAGAACAGATTGATCAGAGTAAGATTAGGGCCAATCAAGCATAGTGGTGCGGGGTTGTACGTGGAGACAAAGGAGATAGGGGAAGCTCGAAATGAACACTTTTCCGCAATATTCACACTAGAAGAAGACAATGTGATTGAGGAGAAATCTGCGACACAAGCTATGAGACTTGACGGGATTCAGATGCATAATGAGGAGGTGTTACCTAATCTGGAAAGTATGAAATCAGATAATCCCCCTAGGCCGGAAGGGATGTATCGACGGATACACTGGAAGGTTAGCGGGGAGGTTGCTGAGCATATTACTTTGAACTTTATGTCATCATTATCGACAATAATAGTGCTGGAAGACTGGAGGATAGTGAATGTTGTTCCCTTGTTCAAGAAGGGAAGTAGAGACAACCCTGGAGAGTATAAACCCGTGTGCCTTACTTCGGTGGTCAGTAAAGTATTGGAATGGGTTATCAGAGCTATGATTTGTAATCACCTCGAGAGGAATAAGTTGTTTATGGATAGTCCACACGGTTTTGTGAATGCGAGGTCCTGCTTCACAAATCTTACTGAGTTCTTTCAGAAGATAACCAAACAGGTGGATGAGGATAAAGAAGTTGATGTGAGTCTTTGGATTTCATGAAAGCGTTTGATAGGTTTCTGCATGGTAGGCTATTACACAAAATACGGAGGTATGGGTTTGAGGGTGATTTCGCGGTTTGGATCAGAAAGTGGCTGTTTGAAAAAAGACAGTAGACGCTGGTTGATGGGAAATATTCATCCTGGAGTTCAGTTACTGGTGGGATTCCAGAAGAATCTGTTTGGATCCAGTGTTGTTGTTATTTACATAAATGACTTGGGTGCGGGCTTAGAAGGATGGGTTAGTAACATTACCGAAAATATGAAGGTCGGTAGTGTTGTGGACAGTGACGACGGATGTTGGAGGACACAGCAAGACATAGGTAAGCTAGAGAGCTGGGCTGAGAGTTGTAAAATAGCGATTAATGCGGAAAACTGTGAAGTGAATTACTTTGGAAGGAATAACAGGAATGCAGAGTAGTCGGCTAATGGTAACATTCTTGGTACTGTCAATGAGCAGAGAGATCTCGGTTTCCATACATATAGACGATTGAAAATTGCATTCAGGTTGTTAAATTGGTTAAAAAGGCTTATGGTATTTACCTTTTCTTGATAGAGGAATTGAGTTTCGGATCCTTGAGAGCATGCTGCAGCTGTATGAAATTCTGATGCTGGCATGATTGGAGTATTGTGTACTTTTCTGAACACCACATTATAGGAAGGATGTGGAAGCTTTGTTAACTGTTCAGAGGAGATTTATTCGAATGTTCCCTGTAATGCAGGTAAGGTCTGATGTGCAAAGTCCGAGAAGGACTTGATGCTGCTTTCTTAGAGGGAAGAAGGTTGAGAGGCGACTTAATTGACACATACCAGATAATCAGATTTAAATCGGCTGAACAGTGAGAGCCCATTTTCTCGGATGGTGGATCCTAGCACGAGTGGATGTAGATTTAAATTTAGGTGTGACAGATATATTGCATATTTCAGAGGTAATGTCTTTTCTCAGAGGGACGTGAGGGCGTGAAATGCACTGCCTGCAATGGTAGTGGACTCGTCAACTGTTAGGACATTTATCTCGCCATTGATTAGGCATACGGACGAGATTGGAATAGTGTAGATTACATTGTCTTCATATTGGTTCCACAGATCGGCGCAACATCGAGGAGCAAGGTGGAATTAAAACGCCAAACGGTACTTTTCATGTTACGCTCAAAATTGCACTAGAAAATGCATTCTTTCGATGAAAAGGCATTGTTGAGTATGTTTTGACAAGATTAGTGCCTCAGGTTAAGGTTCTAGGTGTAGGTTTGCTCGCTGAGCTGGAAGGTTAATTTCAGACGTTTTGTCACCATACTCGGTAACATCTTCAGTGAGCCTCTGCTGGTGTTTCCTGCTTTCTACTTATGTGTTTAGTGTTCCTTGGCTTGGGATGTCATTTCCTCTGGTTACTTGATTTCCTATGGTGATGTAATGTCCTGTTCGTTTTCTCAGGATGTGGTAAATGGGGTCCATGTCAATGTGTTTCTTGATAGAGTTTCAGTTGGAATACCATGCTTCTAGTAATTCTCGGGAGTGTCTATGCTCGGCTTGTACTAGGACAGATGTGTTGTTCCAGTCGAAGTGATGTCCTTCCTTATCTGTATGTAAGAATATCAGTGAGAGAGGGTCATGTCGTTTTGTGGCTAGTTGATGTTCATGTATCCTGGCGGCTATTTTGTACTGCCTGTTGGTTCAATGCAGTGTTTGTTACAGTTCTTGCACGGTATTTTGTAATTGACATTTGTTTTGCTTGTTGTCTGTACAGGGTTTTTCAAGTTAATTAGCTGCTGTTTTAGTTTGTTGGTGGGTTTGTGGGCTACCATAATGCCAAGAGGTCAGAGTAGACTGGAAGTCATTTCCGAGTTGTCTTTAATGAAGGGGAGGGTGGCTAGGGTTTCTGGATGCGTTTTGTCTGTTTGTTTGGGTTTGTTGCTGAGAAATCGGCGGACTATGCTCATTGGGTACCCATTCTTTTTCAAGACACTGGATAGATGATTTTCCTCTGCTCTGCGTGGTTCCGCTGTGTTGCAGTGTGTGGTAGCTCGTTGGAATAATGTTCTGATGCAGGTTTGATTGTGGATGTTATGATGATTGCTTCTGTAGTTCAATATGTGGTCCGTATGTATTGTTTTCCTGTAGATGCTAGTTTGAAGTTCCCCATTGGCTATGCGCTCTACTGTGACATCTAGGATTGGCAGTTTGTTGTTACTTTCCTCCTCTTCGGAGAATTGTATGCCAGTTATGTTATTATTGATGGCCTTGAAGTTTTCCTCGAAGTTGTTTGGTTTATTGGTGACAAAGGTGTCACCCATGCAGCAGACCAGAGATAGGGTTGGCTGTTTGGTAGAGCTGTTTGTTCGAGTCTCTGCATAACTGCCTCTGCTGAGAATCTTGATTTCGGTGGTCACATCGGCGATCCATGGGTCAAGCCAAATAGAGATACACACGAGAATTCATGGAAGAATGAAATTCCAACTGGGACTCTAACAACAAACGCACTGAACTTGACCCCATTTACCTGCCCCTGAGAAAAAGAACGGGGAATGACATCACCATATGAAATGACGTCACAACATGAAATGACATCACAAAGCCAAAGATCGCCAAACATATAATGAGAAAGCCAGAAACTCCAGCAGTGCTTCATTCAGACGCTCACTGAAGATTCGAATTAGTACGGTTATGAAATGTCTGACATGGAACCAGGCATTATTGAGTTCGGTAATGGCCTTTCGACACTTTGGAGTTTACTTTGTAAACAATGCATCAGAATTGATTATGTATACCGATCACAATTCATTGACATTTCTGGATATTTTAACAAACGTGAACATCAAAGTATTTCACTGGAGTCAATAGTTACATTGAATTATTCAAAGTTTGTATTTGTTTCATTTTGACAAAATATCTTGGATTCTATCTCGGAAGTTTAAAAGAAAAATATTTCGGTAAGATAGAAACGGCAATGTTCAATGTTTCATAAAGTAGAATTAGTAGTAAATGATTTGCACTATTTTAATGAGCTGTCAATCCACGAACATACTATTCTAACGTTTTAAAAATACAATTCCTGAAGCCTCTTTACATGATGATGCTTATTTGTTTCCTGAAGGGCGGAGGTTTTGCGAACTTGGTTAGAGTAATTGCAGATTGGAAGACAGTACGTTCGAATGTGTTGTTTATAAAAATATAAAAAAATAAAATCACAGTTTGGTCGAGCATTGTGTGGTCCCTTTAAAAATGGTGCTTCTTCTGTATTTAGAAATTTAAAATGGATGTCAGTGACAGGCCGCTTTAAATTTTGCCAGTGCATAGAACGACTGAAGTGAAACACTGACAAGCCACATAATTAACAGGCCAGGAAGCAGGTTTTCTTTTACACAACAGGCATTTAAACTTACCTAATCGATTTGAAAAAGGCACTTATTTACCAATGACCTATAAAATGTTCGCCTGATGGCTTTGAAAACATCGACCAGTCGTTTAGTACAAAATGTTGATTTGTCTTAATAGATAAAAAACAGGGCAGTTGGACAAAGTCCCAGGACGTTCATTCTATCCGACATAGCTCTCGAGATGGAATCTTTCGCTCTCACAGTACCATCTATGCTACAGATGAAGCACTATCAAAATAAACGACAGAGAAGGCATTCCTGACAACAGAAACGTCGAAGAAGGCACTCATCCACAAACTCCATCAACAAACACATCGACCTGGACCCAATATACCGGCCACGACAGCGGACAGCTGAAACTGACAACCGGAAGTGGCAGGGACAGGCCACTATAAATGCCGGAGGAAACACCATAGAAGCGCTTCACAGGAGGCTCCCAAGCACTGAGGATGTAACCTAGACAGGGGACGAAACGTTTGCAACAAAAATTTCCAGCTCGGCGAACAACGAGCACCCGAGCTACAAATCTTCACCCAAACTTTGAGCGTAGCTAAAAGAGAAACAATGGCGACAACATTCCTGAGAGAACACTCCAGAAAAGACACAAAACCTGTAGATGCAGGAAACTGAGACAGCGAAGGTCATTGACGAAGCAGCTGAAAATTGTTTGGCCTGGGACTCGACACTGAGGCACTCCTGCAGAGATGCCCTGGAGCTGAAATAACTGACCATGCACAATCACAACCATCTGCCGTTGTGCCAGGTGTGGGTCCAATCAGTGAAGTGTTTACCCTCTGATGACCATTGATTCCAGTTTTACCAGGGCTCTTTGCTGCCATACGCTGTCAAATGTCGGCTTGCTTTTAAGAGTTGTCACTCTCAACTCACCTCACGATTTTTTCTCATTTGTCCATGTATGAACCAAGGCTGTAACAAGATCAGAAGCTGAGTGACCCTGGTGAAGTACAAACGCGGCGTCACCGAGCAGGTTGTTGCTGAGCAGGAGCTAAGAGATAGCACTGCTGATGGCATCGTGCATCATATTACTGATGATGCAGAACAGACTGATTGGGTGGTAATTGGCCGAGTTGGATTGGTCCTGCTTTTTGTGTACAGGACATATCCAGTTAATTTTTCCACATTGTCGGTTAGATGCCAGTGTTGTAACTGCACTGGAAGAGCTTGACGAGGGGAGCACACATCTTTAGTTCTATTTCCGGAATGGAGAAAGTACACACTGATTTTGCAGTATCCCGTCACACATGCCGTAAATTTACATCATGTGAAATGGATCAAACTGGCTGGCGACTGATATCTGTGATGCTGGGAACCACTGGACGAGCCCGAGGTGGATCATTCATTCGACTGGTATGGCATAATATTATAATCTTGCTTTATTCGGCAAAAGTTAGCAGATAGAAGGAATTGATTCTTTTCATTAATAGTTCATTAAATGTAATCACTATTACAGTTAGATAACAAAATAATAATGTGTTGATTTTCAAGTGAGAAACCTGAATTGAAAGGGTCTATTATACTTGCAGGGAGATTTTCTAGAGCTGATGTGGAGTATTTAAACAAGTAAGGTGGTGGGTGGAAGCGGGGGGTTGCGGTGGGACCGAGGGAGAAAGTGAGGAATGCGAACAATCTGGGACTGGAACAGTTGAGAACTGAAGAAAATCAAACAGTCAGGGCAGGCAGGGATAAGGTAGGACTAATAAATTAAACTGCATTTATTTTAAAGCAAGAGACCTAACAGGGAAAGCAGATGAACTCATGCCATGGTTAGGAACATGGGACTGAGATATCACAACCATTACAGAAACATGGCTCATGGATGGACAGGATTGGAAGCTTACTGTTCCAGGATACAAACGCTACAGGAAGGACAGAAAGTGAGGCAAGACAGGGGGCAGTGGTATTTTTGATAAGGGATAGCATTACAGCTGTGCTGAGGGCGGATATTCCCAGAAATACATTCAGGCAAGTTATTTGGTTGAAACTGAGAAATAAGAGAGGGATGATAACCTTAATGGGATTGTATTATAGACCCCCTAATAGTCAGAGAGAAATTGAGAAACAAACTTGAAAGGAAATCTCATCTATCTGTCAGAATAATAGGTTGGTTATGGCAGGGGATTTTAACTTTCGAAACATAGACTGGGACTCTCATAGTGTTTAGATAGAGAGGAAATTGATAAGTGTGTCTAAGATAATTTTCTGATTCAGTGTTTGGACGTAACTACGAGAGAAATAAGGCATGGCAGGAGACTGAGGTGTCAGTGGGGGAGCATTTTGCGGCCAGCAACCATAATTCTATACGATTTTTTTTTAAAAAATCGTGGAGAAGGATAAATCAGATCGAAAAGTTGAAGTTCTAAATTGGGGAATGGCCAATTTTGACGGTATTAGGCAATCATTTTCAAAAGCTGATTGTGGACTGATGTTCACATGTGAAGGGACGGCTAGACAATGGGACGGAGAATCCAGTGGAAGTATATTCCTGTGAGGATGACAGGAAAGGCTGGTAAGTATAGGAATGTTGGATGACGAAGAAATTGACAGTTTGGTTAAGAAAAAGAAGGAAGCACATGTAAGGTAAAGACAGGATAGATCGAGTGAATCCTTAGAAGAGTATAAAGGAAGTAGGAGAAAACTTAAAAGGGAAATCAAGAGGGTGAAAAGAGGACATGAGAGAGTTTGGAAAATAGAATTAAGGAGAATACAAAGAGTTTTTGCAAATATACTACGGACCAAAGGGTAACAAGGGAGGGTATACCATTCCTCAAAGATCAGCAAGACCGCCTTTGTGTGGAGCC
Organism: Chiloscyllium plagiosum; assembly: GCF_037043375.1. Taxonomy (NCBI): domain Eukaryota; kingdom Metazoa; phylum Chordata; class Chondrichthyes; order Orectolobiformes; family Hemiscylliidae; genus Chiloscyllium; species Chiloscyllium plagiosum. The sequence continues at coordinate 42,651,530 of NW_028270183.1, forward strand.
GCAGAAAATGGAGAAGATACTAAATGAGTATTTTGCATCAGTATTTCTTATGGAAAAGGATATAGAAGATATAGACTGTAGGGAAATAGATGGTGACATCTTGCAGAATGTCCATATTACAGAGGAGGAAGTGCTGGATGTCTTGAAACTGGTAAAGGTGGATAAATCCCCAGGACCTGATATGGTGTACCCTACAACTCTGTGGGAAGCTAAATAAGTTATTGCTGGGCCTCTTGCTGAGATATTTGTATCGTCGATAGTCACAGGTGAGGTGCTAGAAGACTGGAGGTTGGCTAACGTGGTGCCACTGTTTAAGAAGGTTGGTAACGACAAGCCAGAGAACTCGCGACCTGGGGTCAGAGTGTCCAGGAGTAGAGGGCGTAGGCTTAGGGTGAGAGGGGAATGGTACAAAAGATACCTACTGGCTACTGGGCAACATTTTCACACAGAGGGTGGTACAGAGGGTGTTATGGAATGAGCTGTCAGCAGAAGTTGCTGAGGCTGGAACAATTGCAACATTTAAGATGCATTTAGAAGGCTATACTGATAGGAAGGTTTGCTGAGATATGGGTCGGGTGCTGGCAGGTGGAACTGGATTGGGTTGGGATATCTGGTTGGCATGAATGGTTTGCACCGAAGGGTCTGTTTCCATGCTGTACATGTTTATGACACTATGACTTTCGAAGTTGTTCAAAAGCAGGTTACTTCACTTTACACCCACCTTTTGACAGATTACACCGCGAGCTGCTGCTCTTTGTGTGTTTTGCTTTTCGTTCTCGGGGCGGGGGAGTCAACCTGCACTTTATAAAACGGTGACCTGCTTATCTGCAGAATCAATCTCGTGAACCATTTCTGAAATGGCTCCAATCAGGGCATAAAGATTGGACACTGTATTCCATTGGCAAGCTCATGTCATAGCCGAGGGCTTACCCAGTCAAAACATTCCAAACAAGTCGCCAGGACCCCATATTTGAGAATTGATTTAAACAGGTAAAGCGTGATTATTCCAGAAGTGATGCTGTTTGACTATCCACTAAATTTGACACGAAATATATTTTATTTGCAATGCCATCTAATGAAACACAACCAAAATACATAGAAGAACTTAACATAACGGAAAACTCAATGTACTATCCCAAATTAATGATGAAGTTCTATAGTCCAGAAATAATCCGCTTAAACACAGCATGTAAAATCAAGTGCAGGGTCTGACAGAGAGAGAGAGAGAGACAGCGAGAGAGAGAGAAAGAGACAGAGGGACAGAGACGGAGACAGAGAGAGAGAGACAGACAGCCATGGCAGCTGCACCTTCCGTTGATTGGACCAGCAGCCTCACTGACTGATTATTTTCAGTGCATAAACAGACTGCTAAAAGCCAACCAAACCCGGAGTAAAACTGAGCTGGGACAATAGGCCTTCCACTTTCATTCTGCAATTGTTTTCTTTTTAAATCTTGGAAGCCATTTCGCCTGAGACAGTATTTGTTATCGGCAATCACAGTGGCTCGGAAACACTTCAAACCCAGCCTTCTCAGAATCGCTGCTTTCAGGACATCTTGGGAAATAACTATGCAAAGGACAGCATAACCGTGTTAAAAGAGCAGCATCGTCACATTTCTCTACTTTAAAAGAACAACCATGATTATCTAAAGACTTTATTAAAATTAAAACCCTTCATTTTAAATTGTTAGTACTCTATGACACGCATATACATTACATGTACAGTAATAAGGCAAACATATCCTATTACGATTTGGAGATGCTGGTGTTGGATTGGGGTGTACAAAGGTAAAAATCACAGAACACCAGGTTATAGTCCAACAGGTTTAATTGGAAGCACACTAGCTTTCGGAGCGACGCTCCTCCATTAGGTGATTGTAGATGGCTCGATCGTAACACAGAATTTATAGCAACAATTTGCAGTGTGATGTAGCTGAAATTATACATTGAAAAATTGATTGTCTGGTAAGCCTTCCATCGGTTAGAATACAGTGATAGTTTCACTTCTTTCATGTGTAAATCACAAACCCCTTTTTTTTAATGTTCCATTCTCAGGTTAGTTGTTAACAATGGTGATAGCTAGACAATATGTTGAAGGTGTTAGCCCCCTGTGTTCTCTGTCTATGACCTGATGTTTAGATTGATTCTGATCTAAAAAGTGAACTAACAGAGTTTTACATAAATTCATGCAGTTTTTGAGCTCAGAGTTCTACATGAATGTATGCGGTTTTAGAGCCAAGTGCAATGTAACTCTGCAAGTACAAATTCACCCCACAAAATATATGTGTGCATGTGTGTCTTTGTCTGTCTGAGTGTGTGCCTCTCTGGGGTGGGGGTTGTGAGTGTGAGAAAGAGTGTGTGTGTGTGTGTAGTGAGTGGAGAGTGTATTAAGTCTGTGATGGGGTGCATGTGTGAGTGTGGGAGTATGTGTGTCTATAAGGGTGTGTGTGGGTGACTGTGTACGCGTCTGTGTGTACCTGTGTCCGTGTGTATATGAGTGTGTGTGTGTGTATGAATAGATGTGTATGTGTGTAGTGCAATGGTGATCACCTGTAATGTGACATGAACCCAAGGTCCCGGTTGAGGCCCTCCCTATGGGTACCGAACTCAGCTATCAGTCTCTGCTCAGCCACTTTCCTCTGCTGCCTGTCCCGAAGTCCACCTTGGACGATGGTCACCCGAAGGTCTGATGGCTGAATGTCCTGAACCACTGAAGTGTTTCCCAACTGCGAGGGAACCCTCCTGTCTGTTGATTGTTGTTCTGTGCCCATTCATCCGTTGTCGTCGCCTTTGCTCGGTTTCCCCAATATACCATGCCTCCGGGCATCCTTGCCTGCAACGTATAAGATAGACAACGTTGGCTGACTCACATGAGTACCTGCCATGCACAAGGTGGGAGGTGTTCCCACACGTAATAGCGGTATCTATGCCCACAATCTGATACGTCTTGCAGCGTCCACCGTGACAGGGTTGTATGGAGTTATTCTGAGAGCCGGGCAGTTTGCTACGAACAATAATCTGTTTGAGGTTTGGCGGTTGTTTTAAGGCAAGTAGTGAAGGTGTGGGGAAAGTCTTGGTGAGGTGCTCATCCTCACTGATAATGTGTTGCTGGTCATGAAGAACATGGCTTAATCTTTCAGTCCCTGGGAAGTACTGAACAACGAAGGGTATCCTGTCAGTTGCAGCACGTGTTTGTCTACTGAGGAGGACATGACGGTTCCTTGCTGTGGCGCGTCGGAACTGGCGGTCGATGAGTTGAGCATCGTACCCCGTTCTTCTGAGGGCATACTTGAGTCCTTCCACTTGTCCGTCACGTTCCTCCTCATCTGAGCAGATCCGGTGTATGCGTAGGGCTTGTCAATAGGGGATGGCTGTTTTAATATGTTTTGCGTGGAAGCTGGAGAAGTGTAGCATTGTGAGGTTGTCTGTGGGTTTGCGGTCGAGTGTGGTGCTGAGGTGTCTTCCCTTGATGGAGACGCACTTGCCCAAGAGTGAGACAGACAGTCGAGAGTATTCTATGGTGAGTTTGATGGTGGGATGTAACTTGTTGATGTCACTGTGTAGTTTATCAGTAACTCCTCGCCATGGGTCCAGAGGAAGAAAATGTCATCAATGTACCTGGTGTACAATGTTGGTTGGAGATCCTGCACAGAGAAGAAATCTTGTTCGAACCTGTGCATAAAAATGTTGGCATATTGGGGTGCACATTTGGTCCTCACGGCTGTTCCATGTGTCTGGATGAAGAATTGGTTGTCAAAGGTGAAGACGTTATGATCGAGGATAAAGTGGATGAGTTGTAGGATGGTGTTTGGAGACTGGAAGTTGTTGGTGTTGAGTACTAGGCTGTTGCCGCGATGCGATCCTTGTGGGGGATGCTAATGTAGAGTACGGAATCCAACAGCATTACGGGAGATCTGCTGAAAATGTCACAATGAAGCTTTAGAGGAACGGATACAATATGGTGAGATATTCTTAGCGTCGACAGACGCCTCGGCAAATATCTCGACTGCATCTAACATTTCTCTCTCTCGAGCCCATGTCATTGAGATCGCACTGGATCTGCTATACTAAAGATTAGACACAACAAGGAGAAACAGACGTTGAGGGGAGTTATGTATCAAAGTCAAAGCTACAATAGAAGTTTTGTGCACGTTAGAAAACAGGAAATTGGATCTCCAAATATGTGACAATTGCAGTAACCATGGGCAAATTCAAATTGCTCCTTAACTGTTTTTACAGTGTTAATGCTGGGAAAAATGAATAGCATGAGTGTATATGAGATGACTTGCTTTGGCAAGATATTGAGCACTGAGTTAGAAATCAGACTCTATTGAAATTGGTGCTGTGTTATCTGAAGAGCTAATTGAAAACGTTGCTTTCGCGCGGCTTTTAGAAGTAGGGATCATAATATATTGATTTTTTTTGATGAAGTGTGAGTGAAAAAATTCCAGTCTTTAATTAGTTTTTGATTTGTAATCATTTTTATAAATCTGAACAATGCAAGCCACGAAGTTATGTTGGGCAAGTGGGCACCAGAGAATTGGAAAAGTACATGGGAAAGGTTGAATAGAAGTCAGGCAATATGTGTCTTGATCGAAACACTGCAAGGTATATAATATACATGTATCCCTCCAAGGTGCAAGCAGCTAATGGTAAGGAGACACAACGATAATTAACAACGAAGTTTAAGACTGCATTGGATTAAAGGGAGCGGATTTTAAAAATGGCAGATATTTTTGTAATCTATAGATTCGAAGAAGTTTCAGACCCAACAAATGAGGACCACGAACTAATAAAGAATAAAGGAAAAGAATAATGATGCAATGCAGCTACAAAAAATACAAACAACTCAAGAAGCATCTATCAATATTTGGAAGGGAAATACAAATACCTTTGAAGGTGGAACAGTCAGTGAATAGGCAGAATAACATATTGTACAAAGTTAAAAATCGCACAACACCAGGTTATAGTCCAACAGGATTAATTGGAAGCACACTAGCTTTCGGAGCGACGTTCCTTCATCAGGTGATTGTGGAGGGATCGATTGAATTTTGAAACTTCTGACAGATCAAACGTACTTCAGAACAGAATTTGGAGAAAATAGCAATACGCAGACTGATTTATTTGGCAATCGCTGTGTTTTGTCTTCCATGTTCTCCAATGGCAGGATGCCTTTCTGGATAACTGGAAGACACGTAAACCGAAGTGAAAAATCGAAGGAGGGACGAACTCCAAATGAATTAACTTGTCGTGTACAATCGAGAATAATATGAAAGCTATTATAACTGATGTTTTGGCATTCAGCAGTAAATCGCAAAATTGTAGAGAATGATAAACCATCTATAAAAGGAAAAACATAACAGAAAAACGTTATTTGAAATTGGATGACAATATTTCTTGTCAAGATAAAGAATGGACTGCCAGTGGATATGGCACAGTTTAATATTCAGGATGATCTTTTTTAAGATCTCATACAGTCAGTTCGTAGAAAACATTAAAGTAAAGGATATGGAAATACTATGAAGTACCTTGAAAACTGTCATTTGTCGCCACTAGTCGGCGCCATTGCGAATAATTTAGGAATGTGTAAAAAAATGTCAACATGAAGAGAGTCCATTGATCACGAGCCAGTTCCTGAACATCGATGGCAACTGCGCCCATCATCCCTTCACAAGCACATCAACACAACCTAAACTGGACCCAACCAACATTCACATTACAGATACTCACGTGCCATCTTTGTTGCTGGACCAATACTCTTCCAACATTGCCTCCTCACCTGCACGAGAACCACCGTTGGCACAGTAACATATTTTTTTGCCGCTGGGTCAACCTCATTGATGTTGCCATAATGCCCTTTCAGCATCACTTTGTCAGTGCCATCAGCGGCCCCAAAACATCAAAACATTCACAAATTTTCAGGTGTCATCTTCTGCTCCTGGGCGTATCGCACTGATGACGCATCTGCCCATGTAGTAAATGCCAATTCTGGGCCCTTTGTGTTCAATCGAGAAAAGTCAGTAGAGACACATTCTCCTCAGTACTGGGCCTGCTCTAGGCCTGCACCCTGGGAGAAGCTCGAGGTCTGCTCCCTGGATCCGTTTCAAAGGTCACTACTTGGGCCTGTCTCGATGTCTGCTCCCTGCGCCCACGTTGAAATTCGTTCCCAGGGCCTAGATCGATGTTTGCTCTCTCTCCATTCGAAGTGTGCTCCCTCGAACTAACTCGGGGTCCACTTCCCTGTGCCCCGCCCGAAATCTGTTCACTGCATCCGGCTTGACGACTCGTCCCTGTATTCAGCTTGTGGTTCACTCCCTGGGACAGGTCATTCCTTTGACCCCGCTCTAGGTCCCTAACGTCGGCCTGGCATAAGTTCCACTTCCTTGGATCCACACGGAGACTGGTCCCCGTACCTGGCTCAAGGTCAGATCTTTAAATCCAGCGTGATTTCTGCTCCCATGGCCAGACTTGGAGATCCCTCACGAGATCTGACCCAACCCCTGTACCCTGGGCCTCGCTCTCCCCACTGCAAGTTGTTTCCGACATGAGTCCGGCTGAAGCTGTTCTCCTGCTGTCCAGTTCGAGGCCTGTACTCTGAGCGTGACTTGACGTTCCCTCCTTGGCAGATGGTGGGGATCAGAATCAAAATGATAGTGGTGCTGTAAAAGCACAGCTGGACATTCAGCATCTAAAGAGCAGGAAAATCGACGTTTCAGACAAAAGCCCTTCATCAGGAATGAGGCAGGGAGCCTCGGACGTGGATAGGTGAATGGGACGGTGTGGGGCTGGGGAGAAGGTAAATCAGATTACAATAGATAGACGGAGGTGGGAGTGAATTTCACTACCCCCATCCAGTCAGTCAGGTGGGTGGAGCGAATATGTGGGAAGAAAGCTTGATAGGTGGAATAGGTTAGAAGTACGGGGCTGAGCTGAAAGTTTGGAACTGGGGTGAGGTTGGTCAGGGGAAATTGGGAAACTGCTGATGTCCACATTGATGCCATGGGGTTTAAGGATCCAGAAGCGGAAGATGAGGTATTCTTCTTCTCGTAGTCGCATAGTGAGGTAGTGGCAGCGAAGGAGGTCCAAGACCTGCATGTCGTCAGCAGAGTGGGAGACGGAATTAAAACGACCACGGGGTCGGTCGGGTTGATTAATGCAGGTGTCCCAGAGATGTTCTCTGAAGCGCTCTCTGAGAAGACGTCCAGTCTCCACAATGTAGAAGACACCATATTGGGAACATGTGTGAAAGTCCAGGTGAAACTTTGTTGGATGTTGAAGGCTGCTCTGGGACGGAGGTGAGGGGGAAGATGTGGACGAAGGTTTGTAAATCCTGCAGCGGCAGGGGAAGGTGACAGGATAGGAATATGGGTTGTTGGGGGGGGGGTGCGAGGGCTTGACCAGGTAGTCGCGGAGGGGATAGTCTTTGCGGAAAACAGATGGGGAGGAGAGAGAAATATATCCCTGGTGGTGTGGTCCTCTTGGAGGTAGCAGAAACGTCCACGGATGATATGATTAATAATAAGGCCGCATCTTCTATAAGCTACATTCCCAGGACTGTTCCATAACTGATATTCACCGCAGAGTTCTATTATTGAAATTCTTTGGCATGTACTATAACCAACAATTTCTGGAACATTATAAAACTGACCTGCTGCCGAACGTTCAGAAACGGACATATTTTCAGTAACCAACATTTCTGAGAAATTTCTGTTACCATACTATTTGCCAGACCATTTTAAAACTGCCATGCATCACAACATGTTATAATCGACATTCTCCTGATCACTCTAACCAGGAACATTTTTTAACTGATGTTACCGGGAATGTTCTACAACCTGTATCTTCTGTATCATTCTATAATCAACATTATTTACATACGTCTGAACGGCAGTGAATTGAACAAAAGGGAGAATCCCGACGTAAGAGATCCCATTCCAGTGACAAGGAAATACTGATCCGATGTCCCCTGAGGCAGTTAAAGGGGTTAGCACATTTTCTCTGCATTTAAATCTTGGACGCCAGAGGACCAATCACAAATTAGACACGAAGGCAGAAATTTCCAAACAACATTTGTCTTCAATGAACTTGGAGAGATTCGTTCAAAATGGCAATGTTTTCACCCTCCACATTAGGAACTGCAAAGAAGTGACATGTATGAGCTGTTTGATCGAGTGTATGGGAATGTTCCCCAGAAATGAAATGTTCTTGTAAATATTTTTCTGTGTGTTTGGGAGGCAGCGTTTCTTGTGTTTGAAATCGCATTTTTGTAAATAATTCAAAACTTAGCATTTGTTATTTCATTAATGTTTAACATTAATTATTACATTAAATTTCTGAATACAGTGAGACAGTTGAAAATCAAACAGGTAACCTTGCTTGAAGGCTGATGTATATTTTGTTTGTTTTCCTCCCTTACAGTTAATGTCGTGACGATTTACGTCTTGCTGTATAAAGGTTGTGGATTGTCTCCATGTGTCAGTCGTTACTTGGTGGCCATGGCATTGGCAGACCTATTGGTCATTATTCTCGACCTGATATTGAGACACATTCCAATTGTTTATAGGGAACAGTTCTATTTTCTGAGTGACACCCCCGTGTGTAATATCCATGCCGTCCTGCTTTATGCAGCCACTGACTGTTCTGTCTGGTTCACTGTTGCTTTTACGTTTGTTCGATATTTAGCCATTTGTTCCCAGAGGCTGAAAGGTAAATATTGCACTGAGAAAACGGCTGCTGTAGTTCTGGGAACAGTGACTGTGCTGAGCTGTTTAAAGAACATTTTCTGGTATTTTATGCTCACTGCTCAGTACTTGCTGGGAAACGACCCCTGGTTTTGTGATATAACAATCAGTGTTTATTTCTCTCCTGTATGGGTCACAATCGAGTTCCTCCACAACATTCTTACCCCAGCTCTCCCATTTCTCCTGATTCTGCTGCTCAATGTTTTTACCGTCAGGCATATTTTAATGTCCAGCAGAGCCCGCAGGAGACTACGGTCTCACATTAAAAGGGGCGCTTACAGTGACACAGGAATGCAAAACCGAAAGAAATCTATCATTTTACTGTTTGTAATCTCTGCCAATTTCATCCTGCTATGGTCAATGTTAATGGTGTACTCGATATGGTACCGAATGGATGATTTGGGATATGACTCCGTGCATCTAGATTGGTTTGTGCAGGAGATGGGCTTCATGTTTCAGCTCCTCAGTTGCTGCACAAACACTTTGATTTATGCCGTGACACAGACTAAGTTCAGGCAACATCTGAGGAATGTGCTGAAATATCCCTTTTCACGAATTCATCAATCCAACAAATACAGTCATTAATCAATCCATCCAAGAGTGCCAAGCATAAGAGTGTTTGTCTTTATGTTGGAGAAGCTGTGATAGAGCGAGGCAAACTTGATGCAAATTCATCATTCTCCGGGAAGGGGCGGCACGGATATCGGGCCTGTATTCATGAGTTGGGCTTAAATCACTCTGTCCTTGCTTCCTCTTCTGGGTCAACCACTCTGACCTCACCTTGGTAAAATTCATCTATTCCCGATCCGACCTTTTCTGCCCTCTCTCTGCCACTCCTTATCTCTGTCGCTGACGCCTCACTGTTTCTCACCCTTCGGTCTCTCTCTCTCCTCTCTCTCTCTTTTTTCTCTCTTGCTCTCTGTCTCTCTCTCGGCCTCTCTCTTCTACCTCTCTTTCTCTCCTTATATTTCACTCCCATCTCTCTTTTTCACCTCCTCACATATTTCTCTTGTGCCCTCTGTCTTTCCAACATTCTTTCTTTCCCGACTTCATCGCTTACAGCCTCTTTCTCCCACTTCTCTCTTCCCCATTGTATCTCTTCTGATCTCTCACTCATTCTGTCCCTCTCGCTCCAATATTTTCTCTCTCTGTGCCCTCTATCTGTCAGTCTAACCCCCTTACAACCGTCTATGTCTATGTCCAGTCCCCACACTTACGCTCCCACTTTTGCACATTCAACTCTCTAACCATCTCCCTATTAGTCTGCTCTCTGCCCCTCTTGCTTTCACTTCACTCTCCTCCCTCTCTTTCTCAATCCCATTTTGTCTCTCATTATTCCGTGTCACACTTCACCTCCACCTCTCTCCCTCCCTCCTTCTCTACATTCCTCACTCCTTCCTCTCTCTCTCTCCACACTCTCATTTTCCTCTCCCACTCTTTCTCTCGATTTCTCCATCTCTACCTCCTTTTCTGCTGCCCTCCCTTTCTCATTTTTCCCATTACTCTCCCTCTACCCCACTGTCCTACTCTCTTGTCTTCTGTGTATCTGTATCCCACTCCACCTCGAGATCTTCCTGTCTTGGACCTGCTCTTCTCTATCTCTCTATGTTCCTCTGTCTAGCGGCTCTCTCTTTCTTTCAAACCCACTCTTCCCTGTTCTGTCTCTCGACACTCTATCCCTATCCCTCAACTCTCTACTTCGACGAGTTCTCTCTCTCTACCCCCTGGTCCCCCCTCACTCTCTTTCTTCCCCTCTCTACTCCTCCGTCTCCCTCTCCTTCTTTCTTTTCCTCGCTCTCTCGCTCTTTCTGGCTCTCCGTCTGTCTCTTTCTATGCTTCTTCTCTCTATATACCCATTTCTCTCTTCCTCCTACTTCCTGCCTTCTTCCCATTTTTCTCTCACTACCTCTTAGTCTCCTACATCTCTTTCTCCCCTCTACATCTGCCTCATCTCTCTTGCACTTCCCTCTCTCTTTCGTTCTCCCTCGTTAGCTCTTCCCGATATTTCTCTGCTCCTCTTCTCCTTCTGTTTATGATTTGTCTCTCTCCACATCCTCATGACTCACCTCCCCTCTCTCACCCACTAACACTCTCTCTCCAGTCACCCTCTATCCTCTTTCCTCTCCTCCCCTCAATCTCTCTCTCAACTCCACTCTCTCCTCAACCTGTCACGCACTGTCCCCCGTCCGTCTGTTCTTTCTTCCATCATATTTCTCTTCACGCCTAAGTCTCCCTGCTCTGCCTCTATTGTCCCGTTTCTGTCTCCATTCCACAAATATCTTTCCTCATTCTCTCTCGCCCCCTCTCTCATCAGCACATTTTCTGCCCCTCTCTCTCTCCCCTGACACTCGCCAATGCTCTCACTTATCATCTCGCTACCTCCTCTCCTGTCTCTCTCCCCCTCTCCTGCGGACCCCATTTTCACTTTGCACTCTCTTGGTCCCTCTCGCTTTGTAGTTGCTTCTCACCCTCTTCCGCTCCGCCCACTCATTCTATGTTGTCTCCCCTCAACACTTTATTATCCTGAGTGCAAAGTCGCTCGCCCTCTCCACCTCTCTCCCATAACACTCATCTCTCTCTCTCTTCTCACTATCTCTCTTACTCACTATCTCTCTTCAACCCTCTCTGTTTCACTCCTTCTCTCTGTTTCCCGTTCTCTCCTGTCTCTGCTTTATCTCTCTCTCTCTCGGAACCACCATCCTTTTTTGACCCTTTCCATCTTGCTCCACTCACTCTCCCCTCACTCCTTCCTTCTCTTTCACCACTGTCTATCACTCGCTCTCTCGCCCCGACTGTCCTGGCTTCTCGCTGTCATCCCGTTCTCTGCCGGTGTCCCGTTCTCTGCACATCTCTCTCACTTTCTCTTCTTCTTCTCTTGTTCTCGCTCTTTCCAGCATTCTTCTCTCTCTTTCTATTCCTCCTACTACGATCTTACACCCGTTCCCCTTTCACCATCTTTCATGCATCTGTCTCCACTTCCCCATGCTGCCTCCCAATCTCATTCTATCTCTCGCTCCCTTTCTATCTCTCCCCCGCCACACTCGCTCCCCCGCACTATATACTCACTGTCTCCTCCTCACATCTTCATTCTCCCTTGCATCCCTCACTCTAATGTCATCTCCACCTCTCTTTCTTTTTCCCACCGTCTCTGAAACACGGACACTTATCTTTTCCACCGTCTCCCTTTGCCCATACTCTCTCTACCCCACTGACCTTCTCTTTCTACCACTCTCCTCCTCTCTCTCCACTCTATCTCTCTCTATGTCACCCTCTTTCACTCCCCTTGTCAGTCTCATTCTCCATTTCCCTCTTGCATCTCTCTCTTCCCCACTCTGTCTTACACTGCCTCTCTCCCATCTCTGTCTCTCGCCCAATATTTCTCTACTGCTTCTCTGTTTCAGTTCACTGATTGGTTCCCTCCACTTCACGCCCTCTCCTCTATTTCTCCCTTCCTCTTGCCTTCTTGCTCCCTCCCTCTCTCTCGCACGTGCATCTCTCTCCATCTCTCTCTCCAACAATCTTTCACTCTCACCACTGCCCCTCCAAAACTCCCTCTCTTTCACCATCTACCACTGACTCTCACTCTCCTAGTCTCACACTTACTCCCTGCCACCTCTCATCCTCTCAGCCAATCTCTCTGTTACCACCCTCTCTTGCTCTCTCTCCCAATTTTCTCTCTCTTACACATCTCTCTCCTTCTCTCTCTTTGCCCACCTCTCTTCCTCACTGTTTCTCTCACTCGTTTGTTCTTTCACTCTCTCCCTGTTCCTCCCGGTCTTCTGCCTCTATTCTCCCTGCTCTACATGTCCCCCTTCCCTCCTTCTCCATTTTCTTTCTCCCCCTCACTCCATCTCCCCTGTCTCTCCCTCTTTCTCTTTCTCTCCCCTCCACATCTCTGTTCCCCGCTCTCTCCACCTTCTCTGTCTCTCACCAACCCGATTCCCTCCATACTTTCTGTCTTTCTCCTCTCTTCCCCATGCTGTCTTTTAGTCTGTCCCCTATATTCTGTCTCCTCCACACCTCCCTTCCCACTCTCTATCTCTCTATTTCTCACTCCCTCTATGTCTCTTTCTCTCTCCCTCTCTTTTCCTTCCGCTTCTCTGCCTTAAACATCGCTCTATTTACACCACACTATCCTCCACATGCGCTCTCTGTTTCTCTCCCCCTCCTCTTCTCCCATTCATTTTCGCCATACATTCCACATCTCTCTCTCTCTCTGGACCCTGCCTCTCTTCTCATCCCTCCCCGCCATCTTTCTCTCTCTTTCCTCGTCTACCTCGTTCCTCTCTCTCTCTCCAAACCCCCTCTTTCTCTTCGTTTTCCTCATTTGTACTCTCCCCTTTCTATTTCACTCCTCCTGTCCCCATCGCTCACTCCCACTCTATTTTCACTTTCTCTCCATGGTCTATTTCTCTCCCCCTCCCTCACCACTTTCATTTCTCTAATCCTCTGTTGCTTTTCATCCTCTCTCAACCTCACATCTCACTCACCCCTCCGATCTATACCCCCAATATTCCTCGCGCTCTCTACCATCCCACCGCCTCTCTAATGATCTCATTTCTTTCTGTATATCCACTCTCCACCTTTTTCCGTCCCCTCCTTCTGTCTATTCCCCATTTTCTCTCCCCTCTACTTCTATCTGTCCCCTTTCTTTCTCCGCCTTTCACTTTCTCCGTCTATCCCTCTCTCTTTCGCCCTGTCTCTTTCATTTGTTCCTTCTATCAACACCGCCCACCATCGCACAAATCTCTCGATCCCCTCATCTGTTTTTGTCGTACCGTCCATCTCTTTCTATCCCTCACTTGCTCTGTATCTCTCACATTTCTGTCCCATCTCTCCCGTTTCTCTGTAAACCTCTCTCTCCTTTTCTCTGTCTCCCAATATTTCCAGTAGGCCCTCTGCCACTCCTACTCACTCTTTCTATCCACCCTCTCTATTCCACCCCTCCTTCTATGGCCCCTCTCTCTCTCTCGCACTCTTTCCTTCTCATCCCATCTCTCGACGCTTCAAACCCCTCAAACCTTTACTCCTCTGTCTCTCTTTCCCTCTTTTCTCTCTCGTTCTTTACCTGTCCCTCTCACTCACTCTCTCTCTCCCTCCCGTATTCCCTCTCTCCATCCCTTACTCTTGTCTTTCTCCCCACCAACCCACTCAGTCTTCCACTCTCTCACTTCTCTATCTCTCTGCACAAGCCCTGTACCCTTCCATTGCACATCTTTCTGCCTCAACTCATTCCCTCACCCCTTGCAATTTTTCACCAACTCATCTCTTCATCTCTTCGCCCCCATTTTCTCCCCATCCTCCCAGTCCTTCTCACTCGTTATCTCTCTCACCCTTTCTCCCCATCTCTCTCTCCCCTCGTCTCTCTCTCTATGTTTCCTTAGTTCCCTCTCTCTATCTTTGTCTGCCTGCTCCATTCTATCTGTCTGTGCTTCACTTCAACACATATCTCTCGACCTCGCTTTTTCTCACGTCCTCACTCACTTCTCCATTTCCAGATCTTTCTCAACCCTGTCCTCATCTCTTTCTCTCTGGTCAAATAAACGCCTCTATCTCGACTCCTCTTACTACTCAATTCGCTCTACGCCATCCTTTTTCTCTCTTTCCCTCTTTCCAGCTCTCTGTCTCCCAACTCTTCAACTCTGTAAATCTCAGCTTTCCTCGCTTTCCATCTAGTTCCTCTCTCACTTTTCACGCCGTCTCTCTCCCCTACTCTCTCGTCTCTTTCTAACTCGCTCTCTTTGTCTCCTCCCTCATAGTTTCTCTTGACAATCGGTCAATTCCACTCTCTCTCTCTCACTCTGTCTATCCCATTCTTCTCTGTCTCCCCAGCTCTGTTCCCTCCTCTCTCTCCTCACCTTCCTACTCACTTACACTCTCTCTAACATCCACACCTTTACCTTCGCTCCTCTGTCTCTCTCGCCCTTCTCTATTTCTTCAATACTCCACTCTCTCCCGTTCCGCATCTCGCTTTCATACACTTGTTATCTCTTCCCATACAATCTTTCTCGAGTCACCGTATCTCTCTCGCTTGCCATCTCTATTGATACCTTTTCTCCGTCTCCCTCCACCCCTCAATCCCCGCCATCTCCCCTTAACACCTTTGTTCTCCCTCTCCCTGTCAGTACTCTGCTCGTCTGCTAACACTCTCACTCGCCACCTCTCTCCTCCCCTCTGTCGCGTAACACCACTCTGCCACTCCTTTTTTCAGTCTCTCCCTCTTGAAACCCCCTCTCCACTTCTCTCACAACCTCTCTCGCCCTAATTTCTATTCCTCGGCCCACCGTCTCCCAACTCTCTCTCCCTGTCCTTCCCCTTTCTGTCTTTCCCGCATCCTTTACCTTTCTTCTCAACATCACTTTTAGTCTCACTATTTCTCCCGTTACTCACACTCTGTCCCCTTTTCCTTTTCTCTGGCTCCTCCACCCGGCTCAACTCTTTCTCCCCAGCCTCCCACCGGATCTCTCTTGCTCTATTCCGCTCCCTATCACCTCTCTTTTACACATTCTCTCCCTCCTGTCCTTCTCTCAAGTCTCTCTTTCTCCAAACCCACTCTCTCTTCCCTTTCGCTCTCTGCCCCCTTGATCTCTCAAACACACTCTAGCTTTTACACGCACTCTGCCCCCCGCTCTCTATTCCAACTCACCCCTTCATTCTCCCTCCCCAAACTCTGTCTCCCTACTCTCCAACTCTCTCTACTCCTCCCCATTTATCTCACCCTTACCATCACATTTTCACTCACTAATCATCCTCATTCCCCTCTCTCCATTCTCCCTGTCTTCGCTTCTCTCATTGCCCTCTCATTTTTACTGTCCTTTTCTCGACTGCTTTCGTACTCCCTCCCACTCCCTACGCAGTCTTGCTCTCTCTCCCCTATTTTCTCTCCCTTCCACATCACTTTGCCCCATTGTATCGCCACTCATTCTCTCGGCCTCTCATTTTTTCTCTCTGTCTGTTGATCACTCTGTCCCTCTCTCACTCCAAGCCCCTAATCTCTGTTTTCCTTATCTGCCAACCCTCTCCTTCCACCACTATCTCTTTCCGTCTCTCTCTCTCTCCCTACTCTGTTGGTCTCTTTCCCTCTGAATCTTCTTCTCTGATTCTGTCTTCCGTTCTTTCCCTCTCTTTATTTCACGCACCCTGTCACTCTCTCTTCCGTCTACTCTTCTCTGTGTTCTTAACTTCCTTTTTTCTTTTCCCCACCCTCCCCCCAAGTTTTTCTTCTCGCTACCCCTCCGTCTGCCATCTCTCTCTCTACATTGTACCCCTCCTCCTCTCTCTCACCCCTCTGTCCTCATCACCTCAACTCATTCTTCCCCACATGCTCTCTTTCATCGCTCCATTGCGCTTTCTCATCCTCTCTCTCTCTCTCCCTCACTCTTTCTCTCTCTCTCCACCACTGTCTGTTACTCTCACTCGCCATCTCTCTCTCATTCGCCACTTCTGTCTTCCCCACTCATTCTCTCGCCCTCCCTTCGCACTCTCTATCGTAGTCTCTCCCTATCCTCCACCTCTCCACCCGTCTCAAATTCCTCTATCTTCCTCGGCTCACAGCTTCAATCACTCTCAACCCCCCTCCCTTTTCCCTACCTTCTTTCCACACACTGTCTCTTCCTCTTCAACCTCTCTCTCTCATTGTCCTTTTCTCCCCCGCTCTAACTCTCTCTCTTCCCATCTGAATCTCTCTCTCCCTCCTCTGCTATCTCTTAATCTTTCCCTTTTCTTGCCCCCTCTCACCGTCATACTCTACTTTACCACACCTCACCTTACCTCTGACCTCTCTCTGTCCTCTGTCAAACGTGTCCTTCTCCCCTCATCTCTCTGTTTCTGATTGTCGCTCACATCCCTTATTTTTCCTGTGCCTTCCCCTTCCCTGTCTCTGCCCCCCCTCCTCTTTCTCCTCATTTCTCCATACCACGCTCTCATCCCTGGCTCTTCCCTATTCCTCTTTCTCCCCTATACACCCTGTTTCTCCACCTCTCTTCCTCTCACTCTGTCATTGCGCCCATCCGTCTCCCCCTGTCCTTCTTCCCCTTTCCCCTTCCTCTTCTCTGTCTCTCTCTCTCCATCTCAGCCCAATTACCACTCCTTACACTTCCTCTCACTCTTCCCTCACTATCCCCTCTTAACGCTCCCTGAACCACTACATCCTGCCTGACCATTACCTCTATCATCTATCAAAGTTCTCTTTTTGCCCTTCCCCCAGCCCCACTTCGTTCACTCTTGCAACCTCTCTTCAACTCCTTCAATCCTCTCCCCTCTTTCTTCCTCATTCTTCTCTCTTCCCAACATCTCCTCATCGCTCTTTCGCCCAACAGCTCTCTCTACCGTGCTCTGTATCTCTTATCTTTCCTCGCGCTCTCTGTCTTCCACCCTCTCTAATTCCTTTCCCCAACCCCATCCTCCATTTTTATCCTTCTCGATCTCCCCACGCACCCTCTGCCGATTCCCCCTCTCGCCCTGTTCTGTCTCTATCTCTGTGTCCCACTTCACTGTCTCTGCCCATCTCTCTCTCTACCGCTGTCTTTCTCCAACCTCCGTGCTCATCCTTCCTCTTTCACCCACATATTATCCATTAGTTCTCACCTTTCCCACTTCTTCTCTTTCTGCACTCACTCTATCTCACATGAGCCTGTCTCCCTCTCCCCCCTCCTCTCTCTCTCTCTCTCTCTCCCTTCTGCCCTGTTAGGGGAGAACAGGCCATTACATTTGTGTCTGTATCTCTGATATCAGGGAAACAGACAGTGCCCACTCTGTGTGCATTGCAGACCAAAGGAGATCAGACCGATTCCACTGTATCTGTGTCACTGAGAATAGGAGAGAACACACACACAAGATATTTGCATCACTGGCCCCGAGGAGACCGGACTAATGCCACTGTGTGTCTCACTGTTCACCGCGAGAACAGACTGATACCACTGGGTGGGCATCAATAGCGCCCCGGACGTGTCGACTAACACCACTTTGAACACAGATATTTTAAAATCTGTGTGACTGGCCATGGATAGCGGAGACTAACCCCATCTATGTCTGTCCCACTGACCCCGTACAGAGCCAACTAACCCCACACTATCTGTATCACTGGCCGCGCAAAAACTCGACAGGCTCCACTATGTGTGTATCACTGACCGGAGAAAAGCAAAACGACTCGAATATTTTGATATTACTAACCTCCTGCAGAGCAGACTGATCGCACCGTGTCTGAATCACCGACCCTGGAAGAGTCGACAGATGCACTCTGTGACACTGACCCATTAATCGCAGACTGATACTTCTGTGTCTGTAACACTGACCAGAGGGAGAACAGACATCACCGAGTCCATAATCACTGGAGTCGCAGAGTGTAGACTGACACCACTGCTCACAACAAGACCTGAATGACCTCAACACGTCTGTATCACTGAAATCAGGGAGAAAAACCTGGCCCCACGGTTTTTTATCACTGATTCAGTGCACAAAAAACTGAACTGCCATTTTTTGCATCACTGACCACGGTGTGATAGTACTAACACCATTGCGTCTATATCATTGTTCCTTGGGAGGACAGACTGACCCTAATATCGCTATATTACTGGCAGTGGAGGAGTGCAGATTGAGTCCATCCTCTCTGAATTACTGATCCCTTGGGTAGTACACTGACTGCACTACATCTGATCCGTGAATTGCAGATTATCCCCACCGCGTGTCTGTCATTGTCCACGGGCAGACAGCGACTGACACCACTGTGTCAGTAACCGTGAAGTCGAGGAGAAAGGACTGACCATACTGTGTCTGCATCACTGAGTACAGAGAAAAGAGACTGGCACAACATTACCTCTATTGCTGACCCTCGGGTGAGCACACGTGCCCCACTGTTCGTGTTTCACTGATCCTATGTGGGCAGACTGACCTCATACTGTCTGTATATCAGAGACCACGATTGCAGACTGGATCCACGGTGTCCATATTACTGACAACCGGGAGAGCAGACTAGTCCCAGTCTGTCTATATCACTGGTCCTGAGGAGCAGAGACTAACCGCATTGTGTCTGTATCACTGGTGTGGGACAAAAAACGGAACCGCTCTGTGTCCGTATGAATGACCCTGCGAAGAGCAGGCTGACTTTGTATACCTGTCCCGTTGACAGCAGTGAGGGCAGAATGACCAAACTGCGTCTGCCTTACTGACTCCAGGGAGAGCAGACTGAGATTGCTACATTCTGAGTGTGTATCATTGACCCCAAAGAGAGCACAACGATCAGAATATGTCAGTCTTACTGACTCCGTGCAGAGCAGATGGATCCCACTGTGTCTGTTTCACTGGCACAGGACAGAACAGACAAATGCACTCTGTCTGTGACTCTAACCCAAGGGGAGAGCTGACTGATACAATTGTGCCTGTATCACTTACCTCAGGGAGAGCACATTGACCGCAATATATCTATATCACTGACGTTGGAGACTGAAGGTTGGCAGCACTGTGTGTATCATTGCTCGGGAAGAGATGAACGCCCTCAACATGTCTGTATCACTGACCGCAGGGAAAGGAAAAGGAACACACTGTGTTGTACCACTGTACCCGTGGAGATCAAGCTCTCCCGACACTAACACAGAAAGAGAGCAATGACCTGATTGTGTCTGTAATTTACACCAGGAATGGCAGACGTTTCCCACTGTGTCTGCATCACTGACGCTGGAAAAGGAAGACTGACGCCACTGTACCTGTAGCACTGACCCCAGGAGAGACAGAACTAAGATCTGTGCTTCTATATTACTTATCCCTGGGAGAGAAGACTGAGCCAACTGTGTCTGTGTTACTGACATTGCGGACAGAAAACTAATCCTGCACTGTCAGTATTGCAGACTTTCGTGGGAGTGAGGTGCAAGATGGATCCCTATACGTGGTAGAGAAAGTGACTGACAGAATTTTGCATGGCAGACCATGGAGAAACTAGGCAGATTCCTCTCTGTCTGTAATACTGAACCCGGTCAACTGACTGACACTACTGTGTCAATATCGCTTACCGCAGGGACAGCACAGAATTCCCAGTGCTTCTGCATCGCTGAACCCAGGAAAGAGTGAACACAGAACGTACTCTGTGTGTTTCACTGACCCTAGGGGATACCCGACAAACCCAAATCAGTCTGTGACACTGGCCCGGTGACAGCAGACTGACAACACTGTGTCTGTATCACTGATCTTGGGCAGACTTGCTGATTCCACTTTGCCTGTTTCACCCACCCTCGGGAGAGTAGATTGATCTGGCTGTCTGTGTATCACTAACACAGCGGCGAGCCGCCTGACAGACCTGCTGTGTATCACTGATCACAAAGAGAACTGATAGAATGCATTATGTCTCTATCACTGCCCCCAGTGTTATGAAGATGAAGTGTACTGCACCTTTCAGAGATAGTGAAAGCTGAACAGTTGGCAAACACCTGTCATGTGGCCGATCAGCAGGCACAAAATCTATTTGACAATTTGAAAATGTAACATCTGGATTATGACCTAGGTACTTGTTGTTTATGCAGCAGTTCGAACGTAGCCAATCATTTTAAATTATGGTCCAAGATACAAAGCACAATCGAAATTTAATTTTGCTCAATGAAAGGATCTGCTGTTTTGGGATATAAAAAACAGGCATTTTGAATAGTGTGCCATAGAAAGTGCACGTTCTGCCATCGAAGCACTGCTATTCAAATAGTCTCTCAAATGTACCTTTTCCATCTGAAACATCTTGGCAGCAGAAGAACGCAGATGACCCAGGGAGATCTAGAAGCAGAGGACAGTCGACACCAGGGCGAACAGCCGCTGTCTTGTTCTAATAACTGATTTGCTGTAAATTTGACAGGCGTTTATCGGATCAGTATATTGTTATAGTGTTGGAGGTAAGGAACAAATCATTAAGCCAAAGAAGTCTTTGAGTTGTGAATAGCTGTTTAATGTTCAATTTTGAAGTAAAAGACTTTTTTTTTAAATCGTGGAAACGGGATAGGTCTCTGTAATTCAAAATTTAGTAGATTAGGAGGCAAGGTGAGCTTTTCTCTGTGTATTTCTTTGAAGTAGCAGAAAGGTGTGCTGCCGTGTCGTAACAGTCCGGGGACTCGTGTGTGTGATTTGGACAGGTTCAGAGAGATTCGTTGAGATTTGAACAGATTTGGGGAACGAAAGATCCCATCAGATTTACATCCTTGCCGACTGGTATAATGGATCTTGAAATAAAACTCAGGTGCGACAACTTGTTTAATTTTGGTTACTTGTGATTGGTTAAATTAAAAGTGAGAGACATGACTCTTTAAATTGTTAAAGATATCCCGGGGCTTCAAGATGATTCCCATTATTGCCAAGAAGATTTCGAAGGAAAGAAAAAGGATCTTCCTTTTAGAATTAAAAAAAAAGGTTAGAATTGCGTTGAAGTTAGTCAAATGTAAAAGTGAAATTGTAATGACACACTTATGTGTGTCATAGAAACAGACAAGTGCAGCAGTGTTAACATAAATTCAATTACAATTGAGGAAAATGAAAATAAACAAGAGAGAGCGAGAACAAAGATAAGGAGAGAGAAAGAGAGACATTAAAGCGTGAACGAGGAAAAAGAAAAGGAGAGAGAAAAAGAAAGAGAGAGAGGAAAGTGAGAGGGTGGAAAAATAAAGAGAGATCAGGTTCTTGGCGAACAAATTAGGGCAGAAGTAAGAGAAAGAGAGTGAGACCGAGAGAGAAGAAAGTGAGACAGAAACGGAGAGAGATATTAAACTTCAGAAGTCGGGAAAAAGTCAGCAATGTCAAGTTAACAGAATGGAGATGATAAGAGAAGCTAGTAATACATGCAAGCATGTTAAAATACTGGCACATTTTGATGAGGAAGGTGGCGAAGCCTGCTTTATTTCATTTGAAAAATTGGCTGGATAGATGGAGAGATCAGAGTTCTTCTGCGGAATATTCTTTCAGAGTAAACGGTTCGGAAGAGCTCGTGTGGTGTTTGCTGTGCTGTCAGATGAGGGTTGAAGAAACCATGAAGAGTTCAAACAGGCAATTTTGAGGGCTTATGAACTGGAAGCAGAAGCGTGAACACAGCGGTTCAGAAACACAAGGAAGGAAACAGGTCAGATTTATGTTGACTTCGACAGATTTAAACGTAGTAATTTTGATGGATGGATGCGGGCCTGAAAAAAAAATTAAGACCTATGAGGCTCTAAGAGAGAATATCCTGCTGGAGAAGACGAAAAACTCACTTTCAGGGATGAAAAGAATTCACTGAGAGAAACACAAAGTTTGGGAAGTGAGAAGAGCAGTAGCGATCACAGATGAATACATCTTGGTGCATAAGTCAAGCGCGAGTTCCGGCAAGGATTTCATCTTGTGAAGGACAGAAATTGGCAGAAGTGGAGATTCTACACTATGAAACAAAGGGTAGAGAACATTGGTAGTTTTGTACCACAGCGTTAATAAAAAACAAGAGGGTGGAAAGGAAGTAAAAGTCCTCAGGCGTTTCAAAGGTTGGACATGTAACGTCATAGTGCTGGTCGGAAGAAAAACGCACTATGCGAAAAATGTATTAAAAGAAGCTAATCCAGCGGCAGTCGTGAAAATAGAAAGGAAATCCCAAGAGAATTTGAGGATCGGTAGAAGTGTGTGCAGCCTGGGCAGGGGCTGGGTATGAAGTTAGTGCCTGTTCTCTATGAAGAATTCGTTCTGTGAGTAAAGTTAACTTAGATAGAACAGGGGCAAGATATTAAAATTTTGAGAGATGTAGGATCTAACCAGTTTATAACTGTAAAAAGATGGATATATTTCCAATCCTTCTGACCTTTACAGGAGAGAGTGGCAAGTTTTAGGATAGGTAGACAGATATATAGCGCTCCCCGGTGTACCAACTCAAGACTGACGAAAGAACAGTGAGAGTGATTGACAGGGTGTCATTTTCAAGATTCCAACTTGTTATTGGGACATGGTTAACATAGTCCAAGGTGTAATTGACACCCATTATTGTTGAGAACCCCAAGGAAGACCAGACAACTAAGGAGTTAAAAGAAAAAAAAACCCTGGTATTTTCCAAGACTGTGTAGTAACAAGATCCTCTATCATAAGTCATAATCCTCTATCAAAAGTAAAGAGAAAGATGAAAGAGCTGAGGTTCAGTTATCGGACATCCTGTCTGACATAATGGTGCAGGAATAGGCAAAGGATCAGATAGAAGTGTGTCATCCTGAAAGGCGAATGGATTTGCAAGAAAAAAATGACAAAATAATAAAAGGTATATAGAACGTAGAACATTACAGCGCAGTACAGTCCCATCGGCCCTCGATGTTGCACCGACCTGTCATAACAATCTGAAGCCCATCTACCTACGCTATTCCAAGTACGTCCATATGCTTGTCCAATGACGACTTAAATGTGCTTAAAGTTGGCGAATCTACTACCGTTGCAGGCAAAGCATTCCATACCCTTACTACTCTCTGATTAAAGAAACTCCTTCTGACAACTATCCTATATCTATCACCACTTGTGCTTGCCGTCACCACATTTGTAAAAAGTCTCTCCCTGTTCACCCTATCTTACCCTCTGATTATCTTACATGTCTCTATTAAGTCACCTGTCAAAGTTCTTCTGTCTAACGAAAACAGCTTCAAGTCCCTCAGCCTTTCCTCGTAAGACGTTCCCTCTATACCAGGCAACATGCTAGTAAATATCCTCTGCAGACTTTCCAAAGCTGCCACATCCTTCTTATAATGCGGTGACCAGAACTGTACACCATACTCCAAGTGCGGCCGCACCAGAGTTTTGTACAGCTGCAGCATAACCTCATGGTTATGGAACTCGATCCCACTATTAATAAAGGCTAAGATACTGTATGCCTTCCTAACAACCCTGTCAAACGGGGTAGCAACTTTCAAGGATCTGTGTTCATGGACACCGAGATCTCTCTGCTCAGCTACACTACCAAGAATCTTACCATTAGACCAGTACTTTGCATTCCGGTTACCCCGAACACAATGAAACAACTCACACTTGTCCTCATTAAATTCCACTTGCCATCGCTCAGCCCAGCTCTGCAGCTTATCTATGTCTCTCTGTAACCTACAACATCCTTCTTCACTATCCACAACTCCACCGACCTTCGTGTCATCTGCAAATTTACTAACCCACACTTCTACGCTCTCATCCAGGTCGTATACGAAAATGACGAACAGCAGTGAACCCAACACCAACCCTTGCTTCATACCACTTGTAACTGGACTCCAGGATGAACATTTCGCATCAATGACCACCCTCTGTCTTCTTTCAGCAAGCCAATTACTGATCCAAACTGCTATATCTCCCACAATCCCATTCCTCGCCATTTTGTACAATAGCCGACTGTGGGGAATCTTATCGAACGTCTTGCCAAATCCCTTATACGTCACCTCAACCTTGCTATCCTTTCCTCTACTTCTCTGGAACTATTCGGAGGTCTATAGAAAACTCCCAACAGGGTTGCCTCTCCTTTCCTTTTTCTAACCTCAGCCCATACTCCCTCAGTTGACGAGTCCCCAAATATCCTTTCTGCAACGGTAAAACTATCCTTGACCAACAATGCCAACTCCATCTTAATTATAATCTGCTTTCTTGATGTTCCCAGAGACCGCATTGCTCTCAGCACACACAGGCGGTTTGATGTGGTCGATTGATAGTGGGGAGTGTTGAGAAAGAGGGTGTTTTGTGCTGTGTATCCAGAGACGATGTTTATCGATGATTGCACCCTTTCTTTCTACGGGGAGACTTGAAGATGATGGGAATGGCTGACTGCTTCTAAATGAAAAGGCAGTGGCTTATTCGAGAACAGTTGGTATTCAACACCACGATGTACTGTGCATGGTCGCACTGCAACAGTCATTCAGTGATAGTTTCTGCAGCTCCTCTACCTCTCCCCATTGACATGCGAACCTCTGAGGGCCATGCATTCAAGTGGGAATCCCGCTATGCTGGGAAAACAAGGATACACCCGCAGCTCCCTGCTCTGGGAGAAAACGTTGCATTCACCCTAACTCATTCATATATGCTCCATTACCGAATGGGGACATTGATCTTGACATGCTGGGAGATGATGGCTCTATCGCTCTACTCTGCCTGTAAAATCCCAGATCACAGAATGCTGAGTCAAACTGTTACCTCACTGGCAGCACCGTTCACCACCTGGTGTGAAGCTGCAGGTCATGTTGAAGGAGGTGGCACCGCTCTGTGACCAGCTCCATGCTCAATTACGGGCCCGTCAAACTCTGCTCCTCCGCACCGCTTTCTTGATATGTCCTTCATGTCTATTTCCTTCCCACCTATTAACTCAACCCTCCTCTCCAACTTATCACTTTCATATGTCTGTTGTGTGTGCAGTTACCTTCCCCGAGCCCCACCGCATCTTATTTGTCTCTTAACCCCTTCTGGCATACAACCCTCATTCTTGATGAAGGGCTTAGGCCTGAAACATCGATTCTATTCCTCCCCGGCTGTGTTTTTGCAGCACTCTTAGACTCTGATTAGCAGCATCTGCAGTATCCACATTCTCCAACATAGACGCCTGGTTATTTATAATACAGTTCGAGGTATTTCCTCGTGTTACTCATCACACGTTCCGCTGAAAGGGATGACCACAAGCGTTCAGTGTGCAGACAGAGAACTAGTTTCAAAGACGTGAGTCAAAGATTTTGAAACTCCCCGTCGATCATGGAGAATCACAATGGACACACTTGGCAGTGAACAATAGCCTGATACACACAATTTCTTTGTTTCTGAACTTCATGATGCTTGCCCTCGACGCACGAGGGAGTCAACAAACAAGGCCATGGAGAGGTACCGAAGGACAGAAAGATTCACATTCGAAATAGAAGCAAACGATTATCTGAGAACATGTTGTGGAAATATGGTGGGTAATGCAGGAGAGTGAGACTAACTGCACAACTCAGACTTTGGAGGATCCAACCACTGGGATGGGAACATTGAATACAGGCATTATCAGGTCAACTATAATTCTGAATCTGACTCACAGAACCCAGCCCAGACATTAATTTGGAACAAGGCAACAGGCCATCTTGGACAACTGAGGAAAATGTGCAAGTGCATTGCTCAGTTAACAAGATTATCTTCCCTGCTGGGTGGTGGTGGGGGGTGCATGGGAGGGATATTGAAAACCTATGCCAGCACATTGGAACTACACTTGCACTTTTTAACTGCGTAGCACAGGTACGTTTGCAGCCAATACTGTGAATGACAGCAAATAGGCCTCGCAGAAATTAATGTCTGTATATCTCCACTGTAAGAGAACAAGGCAAATAGTTTGCTGAATTTGGTATGTAAATATATTGCAGATCAGAGTCGAAGAGCACTGCAAAAGCACAGCCGGGGTCAAGCAGCGTCCGGGGAGTAGGAGAATTGACCTTTCAGGCATATGTGCCGGTTTAGGTAGATATGAAATCAGAGTTTGAGAGGGTTCATGGAGTAAATCAGTTGAAACCTGCACATCTGAAGGGATCGGTGAAGCGACAGAGAGCCTGAGGGGTGTTTCACCGTTAGATGTGTTACGACACGGCAGATAACCCCATGTTATTTTTTAAAACTAAATACCCAGAAAAACCCACCACGCCTCATAATCTGTTAAAATATGAGAGGCACAGAACTCCCAAATACCACTATATAACGAAGACAACATTAAACAGTAACTTTTCACTACTCTAAGCGCCCCCTAGGTTTCTCTTAACAGTTTATTACCTGGCTCCACCTTTTCAAGAATATACTATACCAACAAAACACTTATAAAACTGACATCAACATTGTTTCAAAACCGCGCAATCGCTGTAGTTTTTTGTATTTTTCTTCATCTGCCGGAAGAACTCCGTGGGTGGTCTTCATTCGTTTTACACTGAAGATGTTTTATATGAAAAGGTAACTTTGACAGAAAGTGGTTTCATTACTGGTGTCTGTCTGTCGGTGGCAGTTGAATCTGTCTGCTTTTCAAAATGTCTGCCTTTTTTTAATATCCCGAACATCGGATCGTGTCATTGGTTCATTGTTGGCAAAACAATATACTCAATATAGATTGGATGTTCATGTCCCGGGGCATAATTAAAATGAAGAATGAATAGGATTTGGTGTCAGGATCACCTCATGGCCAAAGGAGTCACGACTGTTGTAATACACCCGTTTCAGCGCAGGTATTGTCCAGGAATGATTAGACTAGAATCCCTACAGTTTGAAAATCGGCCTTTCCGCCCAATAGGTCCACAACGATCTTTCAATGAGAAACCTACCTCGATCCATTTTCCTCTGTCTAATGCACCTAAGGCTATTGGCAATTTAACATGGCCAATTCACCTGCACTACACATCTTTAGACGAGGGGAGGAAACCAACACAGAAACGTGGTGAATGTGCAAACTCCATATAAACAGTCAACCGAGGCTGGAATTGAAGTAAGATTCCTCATTCATTCGCACTGTGAGGCAGCAGTGCGAACTGCTGAGCCACAGTATCGCATCTGATGGGTTGGCGTCAGAGGAAAGTAATGAAGGTTGCAATCGGAACTGAATACAGTAACGTTTGTGCTTCTAATCTTTACAGAACGATGGCAATAATTCAATGAAATGTAGTTCACAGCTGGAACTGCGTAGGTCCGCAGAGGGAATTACGAGGGTCACAGCGAGAAGCAAAGAGAGACAGCGCGAATGAACATATTAACTGGTGCAGTTACTAGTGGTTTGTAGAATAAATATCTGGATTCAGGTTCTCAACAGGAGGCATAACCGCAGCAAGAAGTCTGGAATAAATGCAAAGTACTGTAAAAGTCATACATGGTTGACAGAGTTTGTGCGAAGATTTGAAGCTCGGGTGCTCGTTGTTGTGGTTCTGTTCGCCGAGCTGGAAGTTTTTGTTGCAAACTTTTCCTCCCCTGGCTAGGCGACATCATCAGTGCTTTGGAGCCTCCTGCGAAGCGCTTCTTTGATGTTTCCTCCGGTGTTTATGGTGGTCTGTCCCTGCCGCTTCCGGTTGTCACTGGCTGATGTGGGTTTGGAACAGAAATCGTTCAATAGTTTCAATCTTTCTTCCGTTAATGTGGAAGTGGTGCAAGAACACTGCAGGTTTGTATATGTTCCACACTGTATATAAAAGGAGAGAGGGATAAAATAACAGACGAGCTGCTTAAAATGACGACTGCGAAATTTTCTTGCGATCATAACCAGGTTAACACTCTTCATTGCGTGTACTTTTGCACTATTGATCAGTGCCTGTTATCAAATCATTTCGTAACGTTGAGACAGAGCATTGGAACTGTTGCTTAGGATCAGGAGGAAGCAAGTCTGCCACTAAGTGCCTATTACAGCTGGATAGTAATAGGCCATTCAGGGCCCGCAAGCCAATTAAAACTTGAAGAGATGAAAAGCTGAAATTTTGAAAAGGAGAACACTTAACACATAGAGAAATGTTACTGCAGCTGTACGAGGCGTTACTGAGAGGTCACATGAAGTACATTCTATTGTTTGTGTTTCTGGAACTGAGAAAGAAGAGACCTCTATTAGATACAGTTTTATGGCTGCTCATCATCCACGGCAGACTATATCTTTTAATGTTTCGATCCTTTTATACAGAGACATGCGGAGGTCTCTCAGCCTTTCTAGCCTGCTACAGATGAAGAGAAGGAGAACATTCAGGTTTTCAAGTCCGTCATCGAAAAACAGTCAGTCAGGTCGGTTACGCATTTACTGATTTTTATTAGAAAAACACAATACAAGCCCGGACAACATTCAAATTCTGAGGATGCATTACAGAAAGAGGAGAAAGCTTTTCAGTGAACACAGGTTGCAAGGAATATTTTTATGCCATTCAGTCCTTCAATTCTGTTGCACATGAGGAGCAGGACAGTGCAGAGCTCATGGAGCATGTTACTGCGGAGAAGGGAGACGATATCGATTTTCACAAACCTGGTATACAGGAACAAGGGGCAGTCATTCAACTGCTAGAGTTTGAAACAAAGGAAAATATGGAGCCCAGTGAGTCTCAGGGATACTGTTATCCGGAAACAGGAGGAAATGACGCCCTTCCTACCAGTCAAATTCAGTGGGAGAGAAGGAGAAATGACTTGTGACAAACACAAATATCTGAATGAGCGACATGAGTGGGGTAAACATTCTTGCCTTACTATTCAATGAGACCTGATCTGATCTGATTGCAACTCCTCATTCCATTCTACAGCGATCATGTCCTTTTGTTTGTCATGTTGCAAACCCAGATGCTGTAACCCCAGTCGCCGTGACACATCCAGAGCTGGTCGCCAAAGCCTCTGATCGTTCTGACTTTCCACAGCAGCATCAAAACATAAACTTCAGGAAACCATTCACTCATCATTTCCATTAACTTTTCACCAATAAAATCAACTCAAATGCCACTAAACGCAAAGTTCAGATGTGTGATATTAATCAATTACAGGCTTGGGGGTTCCTCATGTTACTGAACACGTCATCAGCAGGGAGTGACTGACACAGAGTCGACAGGCACAGAATAAGCCGCGAAGACCTGTCGGAAAGCTGCTGATACCACTTCTCCTACTTGTGGACCACAAAGTAGGATATCAGGAAATGAAAGAGAGCGCAAGCTATGCTTTCTTTCTTATCATTTATGACGTCCTTAATGTTTGTACCCGATGTTCCAGGCTGCTTAACATAAAAGGCCATGAAAATACAGATTCATTCACATTAAAATTGAACAATGCTATTAATTATCAACAAGTTTCACCACCATAGCGGATTCGCAGCGGAATGGGTCTCGTCGGTGAGTCAGATGTTTGAGGTTCCAATCAGAAGAATGAACATAAAATAAAATAAGTATCAAATTAGCTGAAATGGTTAGTTATATCACATTCACAATACTCCTCACAGAACAAACTCAGATACCAGACTGCAGATGAGGTATTTGTTATATAAGGAGCACTGTGCTGACCTGGCGAGTTGACTGGACAATACAATCTCGCAATCTGTCCAGAATGAAACATTGTGCAGGCCACAGCAGTGCATTGACCTACAAAGTCAGACGAGATATTGGTGCGCCGTGAGGAACTGCTTGGTGCACAGAAATTCATTATTGCAAAAACCCAGAAGCGCTTTTGGTTCAGCATGGGGAGCAGTATACAACACCCCAGTTCACTGCTCAGTAACACCGAGTAAAATCGCTGCCCAGCGTGGGGTACCTTGCTGTCTACGCTGGAAGTGTCGGAATGTGTAGTTCTTATCCATTTCCAGCGCGATATCTCCATTTTCCCATGACATGGGGTGCTGATGGTGAGCAAATCACTGCTGAATATAGATGTTTGTGGAATCGGTTGAAATACAAATAAAAGGGGAGATGATTCCGATGTTGACGGGGGCGCAGTAGCGGGGTGAAGATAAGAAACAATCTCATGGAAGAATGTCTTAACAGGTTTCAGAATTTTGAAATGATGTCATTTCGACAACATCTTACAGCATGGGCCAATATTTCCAGGAATGATGGGTGGATGGGATATTGCTGTGCGTACAAATTGTAGAGAGTTTTGCATGAGCATTTGTTCTGCAGTTTTGTAATTAGGAGTGAGCTCGGCAGATAAAATTTATCAAATTTGCTTCGTTAACTACCTACGACACCCCATGGTGTCAGTCTCTTTCAGTTCCAGCCCGAATCTCTCACCCACCATGACTGGATATACTCACAATTGCTCGAAAGCTCCTGGATCTTCCCTGAGACCTGGCATTATTGTCATCTTTAAAAGGTCAATTAGTATAATTTTGCTTTCTCAATTGAGTTTTAACTTTGCAGTGCACGGTTTACCCCGAACATGGCAGATAAGAGGCAAGTACACCACAATATGTCCACAGGAGCACATATGTCTCCGTGGATGATCATGTGCTGAGGAGAATCATTCTCTTTCCATATCACGCGATACCACCAGATCCGCCGAGCATGGTCTGAGTTCAACATCTAGCTCAGTGCACTATCTATGGTCTGAAAAAATGCTCAGCAATACAGGACAAGCACAAATACCTTCCCCGCTCTCCCAGGATAAGAGAGTCCATATTCTCGCTGCTCGCTCACACTCAGCGCATATCAGTTACAACACCTCCCTAGAATAAGGCACATGCTCCACCACTACTGCATATCGAATTCTTCAGTTATATGTAATTTTATGATAACGTATTGTTGGATTTTAAACTGATCCTGCCA
Source organism: Chiloscyllium plagiosum (assembly GCF_037043375.1). NCBI lineage: Eukaryota > Metazoa > Chordata > Chondrichthyes > Orectolobiformes > Hemiscylliidae > Chiloscyllium > Chiloscyllium plagiosum. Next base: position 42,682,466 of record NW_028270183.1, read on the forward strand.
ACTTCTCTCTTTTGCAGTGATGATCATACCCACAGCACGTTTAGTCATGTCACAACAGTGAAATGGAGCAATCACTAGACAGAATCTCCTCATGCTGTATCTGTTATTGCACCTTGCTCCTCTCTCTCTCTTTCTCAACTATGCAGTACAGCTACATGGTTGTATAATGTTCCGGATAATGTTGATTACAAAATGTTCTCGAATATGCCATTTCTAGAAGTTATTTATATGGTGTCGAATTATGGATTGTTCCAGGTAACGTTCCAAATAATCCCATGGTTCAGGAGAATTCCAGTTGTCCAGTGTATAAAACATAAACGAAGAGAGAAGTGCAGCATTTTTTTTCCAAGTCACACACATTTCAAAGCCATCATGAGGCCAATTAGCTCTTCATACCTGCCTCACCAATCAATAAGATCGGGGCAGATTTAACGGTGTCCTGAGGTTCATGTTACAGGAACTTTCAAACATAAAACACTCTGGGTTCCTGTCACTGATAGACAACAATCGGACACTTTTTATCTCGGTTCACGCAAGTGTTCGACGACCATAGCTGGTGAGGACAGACGCTCTAAATAACATATTACATCAGATTTATGCTTTTAGGTAATCATAAGCAAACCTTCCAAGGGGGCAACATTCCATGACAATTGTCATGTCCCAAGCACGTCAACTCTGCTCTCGCAAATTTAGTTTTGTTTAGAATTATTTCCAGTTTTGCCTCTCTTAATTAAAGATCTCTGCTAACTGGGCGCGTGCTCTTCCCAGGACTCACTCAAGATAACTAAATCGTTCAAGCAGAATCCACAGTTTGTTAGCCCATATACAACTCTGTTCAAACGTCTTTGGAATGTGGAGGTTGCGTTCCTCATTCCAAAGGGTATCACTTTGAATTGATATAGCCCATATGGGGTTACAGAGTCAGAAAGTTCTTTCGTCTTGTGTGAGAATATACCTGCCAATAACCACACAGTAAGTCCAACTTGGTGATGTAACCGGCTTGTCCATCTTTCTCGATACTGTCCTCCAATCTTAGTATTGGGTGCGGGTCCGACTTCCTTACAGTGTGGACCTTCGGATAATCCACGCAAAATCATTGATTGTCATCAGGCTTGGTGACTAAGGCGATCAGTGAACTCCAGTCTCTCTGACTCATTTCGATTATATCTTCGATGAGCATGGCTTCCACTTCTTTCTGGACCGATATGGTTTAAAAATATTAAGCCAACAGCAGTTGGTTTTATCGAAACGTTTTCCCATCATCTACCTCATGCAAAAAGCATTATCCTTCCCCATGTTATTCCTACATATGTCTTCATAATGCTGCTAGAAACCTTTGAACTAATGTCTTTCCACCAAGACAGATAGGTTGCTTACCTATCCCACTCTTTAATGACCTCCTCATATTTGAACATATACGGAGGCACTTAAAATTCTATAACATCTAGATAGGATTCTTCACTGTGTGGACAGTAACTAACATCTGATTCTCCAGTTCTTTCTGTCTAGTATAGTACAGTTTCAACATGTTTGATTCTAATTTTTCCCCCATCTCACATCTTTACTTGATAATTCACCGGAATCATTTTTTTTTCAGTTTGATAGGAAAACTAAACCAAGCTTTGAAGTATCTTCAATTTTAAGTTTTGATGGATTGGCACCAGAAGCGCATGGACAGAGGTTCAGAACCATGAAGAAGGAATCAAGTCAGAATTATGTTGAGTTTGAAAGCATTAAGCATATTGCATTTGATAGACGGGTGTAAGTTTGAAGGTAACAGTACTGGTAACAGTATGAACACGTCATCATCTCAGAAAAACCGTCCGATCTGAACCTTTATTTGCTATCGGCTTCATTTCACGATTTGAACAATTTAGTGCAGTCTAGCTAACTCACGTACTCGAGTAATGTCTCCCTCATCTCCGATACATAACTTAAGTGTACAATCTCCAAATTGTTTCCTCACAATTCCTCTTTAATAATTTCAACGTGCCTCTCACTTCATGACCGTATATTAACAAAGGGAATGAACTGCGTAGATTCGTTTGCGGCAACTCTGATGGAAAAATACGAATAGGATACTTTTATCCCAGTCATTCGGGTAATCCTGCTGACGGTATGCTCTCAGCATGGTATTCAAGGTCTGATGCCACCTTTCGAAAGCTCTTTGGGATTTATGATGATGCGCACTGGGATTACAGTGTTGTGTATTTCAGCTATCCATAGCCTCCTTAAACAGCTTAACAGTAAATTTTGACCCATTTTCCGACTGAATCTCTATAGGTAGTCCATACCCAGATGAACGAAGATCCTAACTCCTCGAACACACATTTTCCCTTGATAATCTGTAATGGAATTTCCTCTGGAAATCTGGTAGACACATCCATTATGGGTAAAAAGTACTCGTTCCGAATTTTAGTTTTCAGAAGGGGGCCTACGCAGTCAATTGTAACCCGCATGAAAGGATCTTCAAATGCAGAAATTGGCAATAAATTTGCTGGGATTATTATGGCCTGTGGCTTTCCAATAATTTGACATGCGTGACTTGTACGACAAAGTTTAACAACATCCTTGTGCATTCCATGCCAATAAAAATACTTTTGTACATTAGCCTATGTCTTTCGTTCGTAAAAATGTGTTGCTCGAAAAGCGCAGCAGGTCAGGCAGCATCAAAGAAGCAGGAGAATCGACGTTTCGGGCATAAGCCCGTCTTCAGGAATGAGGAGGGTGTGCCAAGCAGGCTAAGATAAAAGGTAGGGAGAAGGGAATTGGGAGATGCTGCCTGGCCTGCTGCGCTTTTCCAGCAACACATTTTTAAGCTCTGATCTCCAGCATCTGCAATCCTCACTTTCTCCTGTGTCTTTCGTTCCTCGAGTTGACTTCGTGTAAGTACTTCATGGTCTACCCGTACCACTTCCTCTCTGCCTATCGAAAGCAAAAGCTGGTACACGTCTGCACATTTGTCATCTGCATTCACCTGCCGTGGTCTCGATTTCCGTCTTAGGATCCTGTATTTCAGGTAATGACTCTCAGGAATTATCTCTCCCTCTTTTTAAGAGTACGCATCCACATCTAAATCTTACATCGCTATTTCCTTCTGTTGCAAGTCCTTTAGCCTTTCAGGACGAAACAGTTCTGTCTGACCATATGCCTGTTCATGTTTAACGTGCAACATTACATCAAACAATGTGTCCGTTTCGAGCTCAACTCCTTCTTCTTTCTATTGAATTTTTGCTTCGTGCTATGACTTGATACGGGGATCTGGTTACTAAACAGACTGAGAAAATACCAGGACATTTTTGTTTCATCCCCTCCATTTCTGATCCTCCTTCAGCTTCTCCACTCCAAATTTGGATCTGGCTAAAGCATTGGCAAGAATCAACTGGATTCCTGGAACTGACAGTCTGTCAATCACTCCAATTGTTACTTGCCCAGACTTGAGTTGGAAATCCAACATGATTTTACATCCGGGAAAGCTAAATTTATGTCCAGTTATCCCAAGATTTACCACACTCTCAGGTAACAGACCAGGAAAAGGGAAAATTCGCTCATCTCTTATTGTTTGAGACTGGTTAGATCCTGTATCTCTCAGAATCATAACGTTTAGTCCATCTCACCCGCTGTTTCTGATTAAAACTTAACCACACAGACGAATAATTCATAGAGATCAGGTACTGTCTCCATACACAGCCTCTGCTTAAACGATACATTCCCCTACTGCTCCTCGGCTCTTCCAGGTAATTCTTTTACTTCTATCACACATGCCTCTCGCTCAGCTTCTTTTATTACAATTTTTACCAATGCACTTTTCTGTACCGACCAGCACTGTGACCTTCCCTGTCCCACTTTACGACAGCGAAAGGTCCTGTAGCCTTTCAAATCATTTCCACCCTCTCGGGCTTCATTTATGACTTGTGGTAAACCCTTTCCAGTGTTCTCCTCTGTTTCTTTAGTCGTGTTGGATCGCCCCATCTCCCAATTTCTATCCCTCACAGAAAGAAATCGTAAATGAAGCCTGTATTATGCACAAGCATGTATGTCTCTGCTATTTCAGCCGCCCTTCTCACTTCCTGAACTGTTGCTCCGCCACGTGAATTATTATCATTTCTCGCAGTGACCATTTCCGCCTACAGCAGAATGATCTTTCCCCCAGCCTAATAGGTCGAAACTGTCTTTCAAACCCACACGCATCTATCAAAATGAATATACATGAAGCTTTTGAAATCAGCATAATTATGACATTGTTCCTTCTTTATGTTTCTGAACCGCTGTCTATGTACTTCGGGTACCAATTCGTAAGCACATAAAATAGCCGGTTGGACCTTTTCATAATCTCTTGTTCCCCCAATCTAACAGCGCAGAAAATATATCACTTGCTCTGCCTACCAGTTTAATGTGTACGAGCATTACCCAAAAAACTTCGGAACACACGATCTGCCCAGCCAATTTATCAAATTGAATAGTGAAGGCTTCAACATCTTTCACATTGAAATGTGGCAGAGGTTTGTCATGTTTGCATATCTCAATAACTTCCTCTTTGAATCTTTATCCCGTTAACTTCACTTTGCTGACGAGATCGCGGACTCTCAATTTCAAATTCTTTCTCTCTTTCTTTATCCTCTCTTTCTTTCGCTCTTACTCTCTCTCTCACTTCTCTCTCTCTGTTTCCCTCTTTTGTCTTCAAGCTACATTTTCTTCACTCGTAATTTAAGTTCTTCTAATTGCCTGTTTTTCTGACACACTTCAGTGTTTGAGTAACTCCCTTACATTTTTCGCTTTACTTTTGTTCTTCGTTAAATGAAATCTAACTTCTTTGCTAATTCTGAAAATATGGCACTTTCCTTTCCTTCCAAACTTTCTTGCTGGAAAAGCACAGCCTACCAGTCTGCATCCGAGGAACAGGAGACACGACGTCTCGAGCATAAGCTTGATAGTCTGTGATTTTCCAGCACCACACTCTCATCTCTAATCTCCAGCATCTGCAATCCGCACTTTGTCCTTCTCAACATGGTTGGAAAATTTGGTAATTATCTTCAAAAACTTGAACCTATTGAGCAATTTTTAAGTGACATTTTATTCACTTTTAAATTAACCAACCACACGTCTTCGGCATGCTGGCGTGGGCGGCAAGGTGGCATAATGGTTTGCACTGCTGTTTCACAGTGCCGGAAACCCGGCTTCGATACTCGCCTCAGGCAACTGTCTGTGTGGAGTTTGCACGTTCTGCCCGTGTCTGCGTGCGTTTGCTCCGGTTTCCTCCCACAGTCCAAAAAATGTGCAGGTTAGGTGAATTGGCCATGCTAAATTGCCCGTAGCGTTTGGTGTAGGGGAATGGGTCTGCGTGGGTTGCTCTTCGGAGGGTCAGTCAGGACTTATTGGGCCGGAAGGCCTTTTTCCATACTGTTAGTAATCTAATCTAATGTCTCCCCTCTGTTTTGTTTAAATATCGAGAACACTATACTGTAAGTATTTAAATCTAATGACTTTTTTCGTATCCCAAATCAGTTCAAATCTCTCCAAATCTCAGTCGGGATCTGTCTAACCCTATTCAAATTGCTGACGAAACCCCTCAAAGTGTTACACCATAGGGTAAACACCTCTGCTAATTTAAACTCACCACACAGAAAAGGATGACCTCACGCCATAACCTTTTAAAATTCAAGAGGAAATAAACTATCCCAGAGGTCGATATTTAAAGTAAAAATTTAAAATTTTATTCCTTAAATCCAACAGAGAATATTAAAACCAACAACTATTTGACCTCCTTGCTCTTAAAAATATCTTTTATCTCCCACTCTGAAACACTGGTCTGATTAAATGAAAAAAAAATCCCGATTCAAATTGATACAAAAAAATCACGTTTGAAAAGTACTGTCGACTTTGTTGATTCTCCATTGTAGATTTTCCTCTGTAGTGTTTCCGTGTTCGGTTCGAAGTTCTGCTGCATAAACCTCTTATTGACAGGTACCTTTTACATAGCTCTTCAACTATCAGTCTATCTGTGTGCATGCCCTTGGCAGTTCTTCTTTGAACAGTTCAGAAATTCCGATTTGTATACCCAAAACGTGTCATAGTTTCATTGGATTACATATAATCAAAATACTAAATTCTGTTTTGATTGAATTTTGGTATCTTGGGGCATAATTTTTACTGATTGGAAAATCTTGAATCTGTCTTTGTTTCATGGCAGTTCAACTGCAGGTGTTTGTTTCAACAAAGTGTTCTATTCTTACTGCATTCAGGACTCTCTGTGCTTTGCCATTCCTTGCTTCCTATTGAATTCTCTTAAAGTAATCATGGATCTCTACACCTTCATAATAATTGGTTCGAAGTCTGTCCCATTTAGCACCGTAGTAGTGCGAACACAATGTACTGAATGTTCGTTTGGAGACGAAGGCTTGACTATGTCTTCACAGAAATAGTGTAGTGGTAACTTTTAATCCGGGTTTTGTTGGAACAGTTGTTACCGATTTGGAGGCAGATACAGAACACTTAAGAGAAAGGAGATTTAGAGTTGTAAACAGTTGCTGTTAAATTTTTACTTGTTGAATTTTGGAATACATTGGTATTTTTTCTTTGAAATAGGTTACCGCCGTGTGGTGTCATTTGTTAGTCTTGCATCTGTGATTTGGATGCGTTTAGACAGATCGAGTCTGAGAGTTGGACAGATTTGAATGGACTTGAGTTACGAAAGAGCCCAGCAGGTTTAATCACTTGCCGATTAGTGCACTAGATATTTAAATAAAACGTAGGTCATGCGACTAATTTACTTGTGCTTTGTTGTGCTTGGTTGAGTAAAAAGTGAGGGAAATGGATCTTCAAATTGCCAGGTTCTGGATTTTGAAGATAATTGTCAAATTTTCCCACAGTATTTGGAAAGACAGAAGAATGCCAGATGTATAAAATTTGCAAACAGCTAAGAATGAGATCTAACAAGGGAAAGAAATGTAAATCTAAAATTGTTCGGGAGTTAATCAAGCACTCAGGTGTGCCGAAGAAACAAACAAATGCAGCAAATTATGCAAACAAAAACGCATTTGAGGAAAATCGAGATCGATACAATGAAAGTGAGAAAACGGTCAGATCTGAGCAAAGAGAGAGAGGTAACAGATAGAAAAAGAGAGAGAAGAGAAAGGGTGAGTGAAATTGAAATTCAGAAGTTGTAAATCCGTCAAGAAAGTTAAGTAAATAGGATGGAGTTGAGGAGAGAATTTACTGATATACACAAGCATGTTAAAACATTGCCACATTTTGATAGAAAGATGTTCAAAACTTCTTTAATTCGCTTGCAAAATTATCTACGCTGATGGAGTGGTCATATAACTTGTGGTTAATGCCAATTCAGACTAAGTTGGTAGGCAGAGCTGGTGAGGTATTTGCAAAGTGGTTAGAAGAGGGATCAAGAGATTATTAATCGGTACCAGAAGCGTAGAGACATCGGTTCAGAAATATAAGGGACGAAATAGGTCATACTGATATTACGTTTGAACGAATCAAACATAGTATGTTTTGCAAGTGGTTGCAGGCTTTAAAAGTAGGTAAGAGCAACGAGGCTTCGAAAGAGGTGATTCTGGTGGAGAAGTTTATAAAACTCACTTCCAGAGCTGGCAAGTATTCATGTCCAAGAACAGAAAGTTCAACAATTGAGAACAGTGGCAGAGAAGGCAGGCGAATATACATTGATGCATTAGGCAATCTTTCAATTCAGGTAATATTTTCACTAAGGGAGGGACAGAAATTGTGAGAAGGGGACATGCTGTATATCAAAACGAAGAGTGAGCGCACTGTCCATTGTCTACCACAGATTTAACAAAAATGCCAACAAGTTGAAGGTGAGGTGTGAAAGGCTTCAGGTATTTTCACTGCAGGGGATTGCGACACAAAATTACAGTGTTGAGTGTGCAAGAAGTGGACTGGCAAAAGGTGTTTTCACTGGCAGAACATGGAACACGTAAAGGCACAATGCTGGCCGTTAAAGAAAGTCACTGTGGGAAAAAGAAGTCGTGAGAGATGTCGTGACATTAGTGAAATACTTGAACGAAACCCCAAGAAGATGCAGTAAAGTGCACAACCTCGACCGGGGCTGGATATACAGTTCGTACCTGATCTCGAGAAAGACTTCACCTTTGTCGGTTACGTTTACTCAGAAAGCAAGGGGGCGGGTGTGAAAGTAAAGAAGTTATAATTTCGAGAGTTACATGACATAATCAGTTTTTAATCGCGAGGTGAACGTATTTTCACATTTTCTGACTTGTTAACCGAGAAAGTACTGATTTGTGCGATAAATAGACAGGCAATTAGCGTCTCCCTATACGTATGATCAAGTTGCACTGCCAACTCATACTAACAAAATAACAGTGGGAATGAATAACAGAGTGACAATTTCAGAAATACATTTTTTCATAGGAACGATTTCGCAGAATCCAAGGTCGGAGTGACATCCTTGTTATGAAAAAACGAAACGAATACCACTGAACAGAGTAGTCAAAAGAAAGATAAACTGAATTTTTAATTTCAGACAGTAAGATAACAAAATCCCACTATCATATTCACGACACGAAGCAAAAACGAAAGTGAAAGGCGAAGGAGTGGAGGTTCACTGAGAGGACACCCTGTTTCATGTAGTGGTGCAGGAAAAGCCTGAATAGGCAGAGGGTGAAGCAGAAGTGCTTACATCTGAAACGCTAATGGATTTACATAACGACGCATAATTAGAAAAGGAACCGAAGGCATTCCTGAGTGTTGTTTTCTGAAGGATTGAATCCTAAGACGAAAGTGAAGACTATGGCAGGTTATTGATGTGCTACCCATTTCCCGTCTGTATGTTATCAGCAACACAATGTGGTGCACCCCTGTCCATTTCCAGAGGAGAAATGGACAGGGGTGCACCACATTGTGTTGCTGGTAACATACAGACAGGAAATGGGTAGCACATCAATTTCTAGGAGATCACTCAGTGTAAGGAAGAATCAGGCTAAGGTAGAAAAGCATTTCTATTGGTTGGAATGCACAACGATGTGTTTAACCTTGACTGTACATGTCATAAGTGCCAAATGGTAGGTAAGTCTCAGGTAGTATTAAACGGAGCACCATTGTTGCTAATTCCGGCATTCGAAGAACTTTCCACTCTATTTATGGTTGATTGTGTAGGTCTCCTTCTTAAAAACAGAATTGGGAACCAGTATTTGCTCACCATAGCGGATGTGTCAGTCAGATTTCCGCACACAATTCAATTACACAATATGAAGGCGGAAAGTGTGGTAGAGGAGATGGTAGCTTCCTTCAGGCGGTATGGGTTACCCACAGATATTTAATCAGACCAAGGTTGTAATTTGACTTCTAGGCTATTTAAGGAAGTTGTGGGTAGCTTAGGCAAGCAGCACTTTAAATCAAGTGCGTATCATCCTGAAGCCCAGGGACCTTTAGAAAGATGGATTCAGATCCTGAAGGCCATGTGAAGAGAGTACTGTCAGGATTACCCGAATGTTTCGAGTAAAGATAATCCAATGTACTGTTTACCATTTGGAAACTCCAAATGAACCGACATAGTTGACTGACTTTTATTTAATATTCGGAAATGACGTGAAAGGGCCTATGAAATTAATTAAAGAGAAAATTGGAGGAGTCATGGACAGTGAAGAAAGTTTCCTCAGATTGCAATGGGATCTTGATTCAATGGGCTAAGGACTGGCAGATGGAGTGTAAATTAGATAAATGCAAGCTGCTGTACTTGAGAAGTGCGAAACTGAGCAGGATATAATGGTAACCTCGTCCGACGAGTGTTGTTGAACAAAGAAACCTCGGATTACAGACTTAATGCTCCTTGAAAGTGCAGTCACAGGTAGTTAGGACTGTGCAGAAGGCGTTGGGTATGTTTGTTTTATTTGTCGGAGTATTGAGTATATGAGTTTGGAGGTCATGTTGCGGCTGTACAGGACGTTGTTCATGCCAATTTTGGAATATTGCATGCAATTCAGGTCTCCGATCTTTCGGAAGGATGTTGTGAATCTTGAAGGCTGCAGAAAAGATTTACAAGGGTGGATCCAGGGTTGGACGTTTTAGCTACAGGGAAAGGCTGGACAGACTGGCGTTGTTTCCTTGCGGCGTCGGAAGCTGAGGGCAGACCTTATAGAGGTTTAGAAAACCATGAAGTGCGTGGCTATGATAAATAGCGTTAGGACATGGGGTCAACCCTCCTGCTTAATCTAAAACCAGCAACACAGAAAAGATTGATCCCGTGCAGTAATATGTAAACATTCGAATGACCTGGAAATATTCAAAGTTTAAATTAATCATTACATTTCTTAAATTATAACCGAAAATCATTAAATAACAACTGCATCCAATTCCTTCCCCTAACTTTTTTATTACCTTGCCTTTTATGATACTAATCCAATAAAACTCGCAATTCATATCCACAGAAAAATGCAAGGTTTTAATTCAGCCAGCGGTCCAATGTTCCCTTTATCTTCTTTGGTAGTTTCGTTCTGCAGGTAAGTGTTGAGATTTTCTCTGTTGCAAACTCGTTCTCGAGGCAGATACATCGCAGCGAGTCTGACAACCTTCCGACATCTGTTGGTCTGGTAGCAGTTCTCCTCCCAACTCTTCAATTTTGCCTTTCTTATCTGCTAAAGCATTCCATGTTGTGAAAGGCATTTAAGATTGTCAATTCCCTCACTTCAAACTTGATTGGAATTTGGTATTTTTCGAGAATTAATTTAATCTGGTTCTTTAGACTCTGTTTTGTAGTTTCCAGGCAACAAGCTCTCCCGTAGCTGGAGTACATGATGAATTGTGTATTAATAATAACACTTGTTGCTGTCACTGCTAGCTTTTCCATCCTTAAAGGTACAGTACACCTACACCTTCATAACATCTCCCCTTAAGAAAAGAAATAATCATCATATTGAAACATGACATCATATTTTCTTCTTTACTTTTTAAACATATTAACCTCGCATACAGGTAACTTTAATATAAATTCACATTAACTTCTTCCCATGCATCTCTACATGTATAACATTAAATAAATACAAATACAATCTAAACTCTATCAGTTAAATCCGCGATAATGCATCAACGTTTACATTCTTTCGACCCACAACATGTATGAATATTAAATTAGAAATCTGCAACATATGAAACGAACAAAATAGTCTCATATTCTTATCTTTAAAACGTTCTAAAAATGATAGCGGATTGTGGTCAGTGTACACAACTGCCTCTGACATACTGTTAATTACTGTACCATGTGATCTTTCCAGGACTGAGTAAAGATCACTACATCATCCAAATAGACTGCACTGTTTGTTAACCAGCCATAGCTCTGTTCATGAGTCCTTAGAATGTGACAGGTGCGTTCTTCATTCCAAAAGGCATCACTTTAAACTGATATGTCATATAATGGGTTACAAACGCGTAAGTTCGTTTTCGCGACTGTGATAAATGTACTTAATTGTAGTAATGGAATAAACGAACATGGTGATATGACTGGCCTGTCCGACTTTCTCGACACAGTCCTCCAATCTAGGAATAGAAAGTCCAAAGTTGTAACAGCGTTGACCATCCAATAATCCACGCAGATTTGTTGAGTCCCATATGGTATGGGTAATAAGAGGATTGAGGAACTCCACTCGCTCTGGGATGTTTCAATGATGTAGTCGTGGTGCATGGCCTTAACCTCTTTCTGCAACTTTCTGGTTTATCGGAGCAGTATTTCCTATAGTTTCATAGAGTTATAGAGATGTACTGCATGGAAACAGACCCTTCGGTTCAACCCGTCCATGCCGACCAGATATCCCAACCCAATCTAGTCCCAGCTGCCAGCACCTGGCCCATATCCCTCCAAACCTGTCTTATTCATATACCGATCCACGTGCCTCTTAAATGTTGCAAATGTACCAGCCTCCACCACATCCTCTGGCAGCGTATTCAATACACGTACGACCCTCTGCATGAAAAACTTGCCCCTTAGGTCTCTTTCATACCTTTCCCCTCTCACTTTAAACCTATGGCCTCGGATTTTGGACTCCCCAACTCCAGGGAAAAGACTTTCTCTATTTATCCTATCCATGCCCCTCAAAATTTTTGTAAACATCTATAAGGTCACCCCTCAGCCTCCAACGCTCCAGGTAAAACAGCCCCAGACTGTTCAGCCTCTCCATTTAGGTCAGATCCTCCAAACCTAGCAACATCGTTGTAAATCTTTTCTGAACCCTTTCAAGTTTCACAACATATTTCCGATAGGAAGGAGACCAGAATTGCACGCAATATTCCAACAGCGGCCTAACCAATGTCCTGCACAGCCGCAACATGACCTCCCAACTGCTGTACTCAATACTCTGACCAATAAAGGAAAGCATACCAAACACCTTCTTCACTACTCTATCTACCTGCGACTCCACTTTCAAGGAGCCATGAACCTGCACTCCAAGGTCTCTTTGTTCGTCAACACTCCCGAGGACCTTACCATTAAGTGTATTAGTCCTGCTAAGATTTGCTTTCCCAAAATGCAGCACCTCGCATTTACCTGAATTAAACTCCATCTGCCACCTCTCAGCCCATTGGCCCATGTGTTCCAGATCCGGTTGTAATCTGAGGTAACTCTCTTCGCTGTCCACTACAGCTCCAATTTGCAAACCTACTAACTGTACCTCTTATGCTCGCGTCCATCTCATTTATGTAAATGTTAACAAATAGAGGGCCCAGCACCGATGCTTGTGGCACTCCACTGGTCACAGGCCTCCAGTCAGAAAAACAACCCTCCACCAGCACCTTCTGTCTTCTACCTTTGAGCCAGTTCTGTATCCAAATGGCTCGTTCTCCCTATATTCCACGAGATCTAATCGTGCTAATCAGTCTCCCATGGAAACCTTATCTAACGCCTCACGAAAGTCCATATTGATCACATCAACTGCACTGCCCTCACCAATCTTCTTTGTTACTTCTTCAAAAAACTCAATCCAGTTTGTGAGACATGATTTCCCATGCACAAATCCATGTTGACTATTCCTAATCAGAGTTGAGAAATGTCTTGCTGGAATAGCGCAGCAGGTCAGGCAGCATCCAAGGAGCAGGAGAATCAACGTTTCGGGCATAAGGCCTTCTTCAGGAATCCGACTATCCCTAATTAGTCCTTGCCTTTCCAAATACATGTACATCCTTTCCCTCAGGATTCCCTCCAACAACTTGCCCACCACCGATGTCAGACTCACCGGTCTATAATGCCCTGGCTTATCTTTACCGCCCTTCTTAAACAGTGGCACCACGTTTGCCGACCTCCAGTCTTCCGGCACCTCACCTGTGACTGACAATGATAGAAATATCTCAGCAAGAGGCCCAGCAATCGCTTCTGGAGCTTCACACAAAGCTCTCGAGGACACCTGATCAGGTCCTGGGGGGTTTACCCACCGTTAAATGTTTCAAGACACCCAACACTTGTTCCCATGTAATCTGGACATTTTGCAAGTTGTCTTCTCCATCCATTTCCCTACAGTCTATATCTTCCTTATCCTTTTCCACAGAAAAGACTGTTGATAAATATTCATTTAGTATCTCCCCATTATCTGTGGCTCCACACAAAGGCTGCCTTGCTGATCTTTGAGGGACCCTATACTCTCCCTAGTTACCCTTTTGTCCTCAATATATTTGTAAAAATCCTTTGGATTCTCCTTAATTCCATTTGCCAAAACTATCTCATGTCCCCGTTTTGCCCTCCTGATATCCCTCTTAAGTGTACTCCTACTGCCTTTATACTCTTCAAAATATTCACTCGATCTGTCCTGTCTATACCTGACATATGTTTCCTTCTTTTTCTTAACTAAATCCTCAATTTCTTTAGTCATCCAGCATTCCCTATAGCTACCAGCGTTCCCTATCACCCTGACAGGAATATACTTTCTCTGGATTCTTGTTATCTCATTTCTGAAGGCTTTCAGTTTTCCAGCCGTCCCTTTACCTGCAAACATCTGCCTCCAATCAGTTTTCGAAGGTTCTTGCCTGATACTGTCAAAATTGGCCTTTTTCCCAATTTAGAACTTCAACTTTTAGATCTGGCCTATCCTTTTCAATGTGGAGCAAGTGAGGTCTGCAGATGCTGGAGATCAGAGCTGGAAATGTGTTGCTGGAAAAGCGCAGCAGGACAGGCAGCATCCAGGGAACAGGAGAATCGACGTTTCGGGCAGAAGCCCTTCTTCAGGAATTATGGCTTCTGTCTGATGCTCCTGTTCCCTGGATGCTGCCTGACCTGCTGCGCTTTTCCAGCAACACATTTCCAGCTCTATCCTTTTCAATCACTATTTTAAAACGAATAGTTTTATGTTCCCTCGCCCCAAAGTGCTCCCCACTGACACCTCAGTCACGTGCCCTGCCTTATTTCCCAAGAGTAGGTCAAGTTTTGCACCTTCTCTAGTAGGTATATCCACACACTGAATCAGAAAGTTGCCTTGTACACACTTTAGAAATTCCTCTCCATATAAACCTTTAACACTATGGCGGTCACAGTCGATGTTTGGAATGTTAAAATCCCCTACCATAACTACCCTATTATTCTAATAGATAGCTGATGTCGACTTCATGAACATAGCATTACTCCTCCCCACCTTATGCTTACATATGTCCTTGTACTGCAGTAATAAATCTTGCAACTTCCTTCTGTGCTCCTGGGTCAAATCCCTTACTGATCTGTCCCACTTCTCAAAGACTTCTTCATTTTCAATTTATTTTCAAGCAAATCAAAATCATAACTTCTGCATTTGATTACTCACTCTGTTGGGCAGTAATTAACACTGTTTCTATACTTCGTTGTTTCTAGTATAATGTGGTTTCAAAATACTCGATGCCCCTACTTTGTGCCTGGCTTCCTTACAAGTTCGTTCACCTGACTCGTCTTTGTCTGAATTTGATAGCGACCACAAAATCTGGCTTGGAAATATCAACTATCACTGGTAACAGGGCTAACACATTATCCCCTCGAAAAAAAAACGTTGGTGTCTCAGAACTTATATCTGCAACCTGTTGCATTCTGTGCTGTGCCCTGTTTACCTAGCTCGCCTACTCTATTGAATCTCTTTGTCACCTCCGGTACATAATCTAACTGCGGGATCGCCGACTTTGGTTCTGTCAATCTTTCTATATGCAACTTAAAAGGAGTACTCACCTCATGACTGAAGATGACCTCAAAGGGAGTAAACTGAGTAGGTTCTTGCTGTGCATCTCGAATGAAAAACAAGGAAAATGGTTTATCTTAATACCAATCATTCGGGTAATCCTGACAGTATGCTCTCAGCATGGTCGTCAAGGTCTGATTCCACATTTCAGAAGGTCATTGTGATTCAAGATAATTCGCATTGTATTTAAGGAGCTGTACTCATACGTTATCCATAACTTCCTTAAACAGCCTACCAGGAAAATCTGAAACTTGGTCCGAATGAATCTCCCTGGGTCGCCAATACACGTGTGAAGAAACAATGATCTCATCTACTTCCATCTTTGATTTGATAATCCACAATGGATTTCACTTCAGAAACCTGGGAAACACATCAACTATGTTTAACAAATACTGGTTACCACTTTTAATTCTCGAGAGTGGATATAGACAAACAATTAAAACTTACGTGAAAGGTTCTTCAAGAGCGGGAATTGGCAACAAAGATGCTGGGGTTTTTTACCGTCTGTGGCTTACCTACCATTTCCCCTGTATGAAACGGATGGTTAAAACGACCCACATCTCTGTGCAATCCAAGTTAATACCAATGTTTTGGAACTTAGCCTGAGTCAATCTGATCCCTAGGTGACCTCTGACAGGTAGTTCATAAGCAACCCGTAACAGCTCCTGCCTGTGTGCTATCAGCAGCACAATCTGGTGGCCATCGGCCCATTCCTCTTCTGCACCAACCTGCCGTGGTCTTTATTCCCGAGTTTGTTTTTTATATTTAGGATAATACCCCTCCAGCATGTTCTCTGTCCCTAATTTGTGGTCCACATATATGTTTTATTGCCTTGTCTTTTTGTTGGTATTCTCTTACTTTCAGGAGTAAACACTTCTGTCTGATGCTCTGTCTGTTAACGTTTATCCTGCCCCATAATGTTAAACAGGGTGTCTGCCAACTGAACCGCAATTCCTTCTAATTTCTCTTTAAATTTCGCTTCGTGCTGTGATTATGATGTTGGGATCTGGTTATCATACAGTTTGGGACAATACCATTATATTTCTGTTTTAACTCAACAGTTTCTTGGTCTTCCTTGGTGTTCACCACAACAAGGGATGTCAATCCTAACGTAGATTCTGCCAAATCATTCGGTTTCGGTTACCTACGAACCCAAACAGCTCAAACATAAAGTACTACTAACATATTGCATCCATGCTTCAAACATGGACGAACAAACTGGAATCCTGCCTTTTATTGAGTCTTTCTGTGTCTTGTTTAGTTTGCAAAACAGGTCTTTGAACTGAAGGTTTCAGGATGAGGAGTGACATGTGTTTAGATATTCTCCACGTTGCCAGAAATAAGTCATTGAGAGCAATCTGTCACTGTGACTTTCTGTAATGATCCCTTGTCGTTTTTCAAGACAGTGACTCTCATGATCAAACAGAGACAGAACCACAATAAGAGGGACGCAAAAACATACCCACACCCTCACACAAACATGTTTAGATACACATAAGCACACCCAGACAGAAGGACAGTCAAAGTGAGATTTCGGAATCTACTGCCAAACAAAGACAGATGCCCACAGGTACACACACACAATAACACAGCCAAACTCAAATGTGGGAACACAACTGCACAAAGACTACGAAACATTCCCACACCATCACAACACACACAGGAATATGGAGTGCAGAAGGGGTAACACCTACTCACACATGCACACGGAAGTACACACACACAAGAATCCGACCCCTGGAAGCATATAATAACACACCGACGTACAGACGAATGCACACACACCCACACAGACAGAAATGCCGTCATATTGTGATGTAGCAACAATCAAAACACACAGGCACACACAAATGCATATGTACTGAGAGATATAGGAGCACGCCCATGTATAGACAGAATGCACACACATCAACATAGACAAAAAAACATACGTGTTGTGAGAGAAGAATATATTTTCACAGACACAGAATCACATCCACACCGTCACACACGAACCCAGAGTAAAAAAAACATCACAGACTAACCTGCGAGAAATGACAGGGAATTATTATATACACAGGGAAGCACATTCAAATCCAGTTAGTGAGCCACAACCACAATTAGATATACACATAGAGCGACACTCAGAGACAAACACACCCACAGAGATCCTGCTGTGGGCCCAAGAACATCTTGACACACGGATACGCAGTCTCACTGACACATTTACCTGCTTAAACAAAAGCATAACCAGGCAACGAATCACACTTCACTCCCAAAATAATACACTGAAACTCATCGACACAAACACATGGAATTACAGAATCATCATGATATGCTGACAGTAACACCCACACACACATTCCCACAACAACACAGTCATAGGACTGTAACCCCACAAACATCACAGTCACAGACACAAAGACAACAGATACACCTGTGAAAAACACACATAGATAGGCAATCACACAGCCACAATAACAATTACCCACAAAGAAACACTGACCTTACGAAAACATTTTCATACAGTCTGAATAAAATCTCCAAAATACATAAACGCATGACTATGTCGCCACTGAAAAATGATTTGGAGATGTGATTTGGAGATGCCGGTGTTGGACTGGGGTGTACAAAGTTAAAAATCACACAGCACCAGGTTATAGTCCAACTGGTTTAATTGGAAGCACACTAGCTTTCGGAGCGACGCTCTTTCATCAGGTGATTGTGGAGGGCTCGATCGTATTCTGTGTTACGATCGAGCCCTCCACGATCACCTGATGAAGGAGCGTCGCTCCGAAAGCTAGTGTGCTTCCAATTAAACCTGCTGGACTATAACCTGGTGTGGTGTGATTTTTAAGTTTGATTTGGAGATCTCAGTTTTGGACTGGGGTGTACAAAGTTTAAAATCACACAAAACCAGGTAATCGTCCAACAGGTTTAATTTGAAGCAAGCTAGCTTTCGGAGTGCTGCTCCTTCATCAGGTGGTTGTGCAGCTGATCACAACCACCTGATGAAGGAGCGGAGCTCTGTCAGCTCGTGTGCTTCCAATTAAAACTGTTGAATTATAATCTGGTGTTGTGTGATTTTTAACTTTGTACACATTGAGTAACTCACACACAGATGCATAAACGCGCTCATAATGTGTCACACTCAGTGACATATCCAACCACAAAAATCGAGGGACAAACACCCACAAAGACAATGAATCATCCCATACAGAGACCTTCACACACCGAAAAGGAAACGCATGAACAGTTAGACTTACTTGCAGTACTGTGTTAATGTATGGTTGGCTATACCTGAGGACTTTGTATTTAATAAATCACTGCCTGGGGAAAGATAAGTGAATGAAGGTCTGTTGAACGGATTTGAGTTAATGCAAGTGAGCATTTTGGTAAACTCAGACAGCAAGCATCTGCAATTGTCAATGTGAGAAAAAGACACAGAGCGCAAGGGAGAGACAGAGAGGCAGAGAGTGAGCTAGACAGAGAGAGACAAAGAAGGATAGTCATAGAAAGATAGAGACAAAGAAAGATAGATAGGGAGAGGGACAGAGACACAGAATGAAACAGTGAGGGAGAGTCACAGAGTGAGACAGAGAGAGAGAGAGTGAGACGGAAGCTGAGAGATGGGGAGTGTACGGGAGAGGAGGAAAGGAACAGAGATAAAGACAGACAGAAACAGGTAGAGCAAGAGAGGGAAACAATATATTTGTGATGGAAGTAGACAGGTGTTGGACACAATAGACTCTCTCAAAAAGTGATGTACATGAAGTAATAACCAATAAAGGTGAGGGTATCCCCAGCTTGGGGATCATTTCTCTTGTTGTCATAAAGTGTTTATTGAGATCTGAGCAGAGAGAGTCTGAAAATCGTCACCATAGAAGAGGGACTGTTCCTGTCCCTCCGCCTAGTTCCCAGTCGGGGAAAAGCCAAGACACCTCCTGGTGGTCTTTAACACTTATTCACAATACAGTCCTTGAAAACCCAATGTTCCAGCTGAACGCATCACTCACAGCCAGTCCGTCACTTCGAAATCACTCCGACAGTTTCGTTCCATCCGACACTGCCTCTGACAGTTATCTGCTCTTCCTTTGTCAAACCCTCCGGTGTGGTCGAAAGCGGTGATTGATAGATTCTTGTAAAAAGTCTTGGGGGATGGAGGCTTGGAGATCAGGTGCAGACGGGAATGTGTCTCTAATGAGGAGAAAGTGAGGTCTGCAGATGCTGGAGATCAGAGATGGAAATGTGTTGCTGGAAAAGCGCAGCAGGTCAAGCAGCATCTAGGGAACAGGAGAATCGACATTTCGGGCATTAGCCCTTCTTCAGGAAGAAGGGCTAATGCCCGAAACGTCGATTCTCCTGTTCCCTAGATGCTGCCTGACCTGCTGCGCTTTTCCAGCAACACATTTCCATCACCGTTTATGTGTCTCTAATGTTGCAATTGGATAAGCCGCAATTTTCTAATAGCAGGATGACCAGACGTGAAGTGTTGAATGGCCTACTACTGCTCATTGTCTGTTGTCGCCATGTGTGTCAATTCGGGAGAGCAGAGACTTCCCAAGCATGGTGAAAGGTAACCCATCCTGATACCGCCCTCCCCATCCACCCCTGAGTGTTAGACTCAGAACCGTGTCATTATGCCCATGGAATCCTGGCGTACGAATGCAATTCCTTTATTGGGAACGCTGTGACAGCCTCACGAGCTCTATCCGTTGTTTTGCTGAGACGTTATGTGAAGAAATTACATGACCAGTTGCTGCACCGCACTCCTCAGCTTCGTTCGGAACTTGGACAGAGACACTACATAGAAAAATGTGTTCATGCTGCAGCTGGAATCCTTGAGCATTTCTCCAACTTAGGTAAAAGTGGCTAAAGAGCGGTTTTTCAAACGTTCTTTGCCTTCAACGGTAAAGTATAAAATGTTTGCACAGTAGACTATCCACAAAAGTATAGAGGTGATGGATATGGTGAAGAGGGAAATCACTGCTTTTCTCCCGATCTCCATCTCTGTGTCTTTGTGATTCTCTCCCTTTCTCTGACCCCTCAGTTTGTTGCGAGCTCGACTGGCCAGTAAAATGTAACTGGCCGTCAGAATGTTTATCAACAGAATTAATACGAATGGAATCAATGGGGTTAAAGTGATATCAAAGCTATGAAATCCCCGCCACCAGGGATCAGTAAAATAGCTACTCTTTATTTGGCAGAACCACGAAACGTTTTCAATTATTCTCGAAGGTCTGAACCGAAAATAGAAGGCAATGTTTTTCGAACATAACAGAATGCCTGTAGCTACTAGAACCAAAGACAATGCTTTATCTGACCAATATTTTCGCCCGATTCTCAGGCAGCAAATGGCCATAAAGCGATCAAAGGAGAAAAGGACAGTGAACCACATAGAACAGTCTGTGGCTGCACGCATGAAGACAAAGATAACGCTACACACAGGGGTTAGGTCCAGGAAACACCTTCGGAAGTAAAAGTATTTGAGTCCATTTAGTATGATGTTAGTGAGAATGAACAGTAGATCCGACGTTGCCATAGCCAACAGGCAGCGCGTTGTGCACTTCGAGAGGCCACACTTGCCACGTGCGAGATTCAAAATCACCAAGAAATTAACTGAAAGAGACAGAAGATAAAACACAAACCGGGAATTACAAATCAAACATTCTCCGCGAATGTCCAGAGAGGAATGCAGGATCTTAAGATCGAACTGAGGCTGGAATTGATGGTGGCAAGGGGCAGTCATTTTAAGGTGAAGGGCAAGTGGTTTGCACTGATTTTCAGGAATAGGATTTCACCTACAGCGTGGCATGAACTCTGGTAATTCAGAGTTTGGGAGTGTAATTGCAACAGAAACCTCACAACATTTACAAAGTCCCTGGGACGAGTCTACATTTGATTCAGCTTTGATTACACAACCTTTATGGACCAAGAGACCTCTTCTGGACAGTTGTGTTCCGAGATTCCACAAATTACTTCTGGAAAATAGGTTGTGAAGTGTAATATTTGAATGAATTAGTTCAGTGGCTATGGATACTGGAAACATGAAACACGAACAGACATAACTGGCGAAACTGAACAGGTATAGCAACAACTTTGAAGAGAGAAGAAGAGTCAGAACGCCTTCACCTGAACATTTGTTAAGGAAATCAAAACATCAA
This sequence comes from Chiloscyllium plagiosum, assembly GCF_037043375.1. Taxonomy (NCBI): domain Eukaryota; kingdom Metazoa; phylum Chordata; class Chondrichthyes; order Orectolobiformes; family Hemiscylliidae; genus Chiloscyllium; species Chiloscyllium plagiosum. The sequence goes on from NW_028270183.1 coordinate 42,703,776, forward strand.
CTCAATTGTTTCCTCAGTCAAAGTCCTGACGCTTTAAACCAAGGGCAGGGACTGTTTTCTAAAAGGGAACTGAGTTTCAAAGTGTTGGTATTTTTCTAGTATGGAACATTTGTTAGATAACTCTTAGCATACAGGACATAGTTAGTGTTAGAGAGATGTACAGCACGGAAAGAGATCCTTTGATCCTAATCGTCAATGCTGACCAGGTAGCCTAACCTTACCAAGTCGCGTTTGGCCTGTATCTCTCAAAACCTTTCCTCTTCATTTTCCCATCCAGATGGATTTTAATTGTTGCACATGCATAAGCCTTGCCATTTTCTCTTGCAATTCATTTCATACATACACCACCCTTTGCGTGAAAAACAACAGTTTCCATTCTGGTTCGTTTATACCTATTTCTTCTCATGCTAAAACTCTTCTCCTTAACTCTAGACTCCGCATCTCAGAGAAACATGCTCTGTCCTTTAAACCTACCAATGCTCCTCATGATTTCATAAACCTCGCAAAGCGCACCCTTCAAATACCAATGCTCCATGGGAAAATAGTCCATGCCTATTTATCCTCTCCCTATACATCAAATGCATGAATTCTGACAACATCCTTGTGAAACGTCTCTGAAACCTATCAAGTTTTACAACATCCTTCCGATAGGAGGGAAATCACAATTGCACACAACGTTCCAAAAGTGCTCCAAACAACGTGCTATACATCCACAACGTGCTATACATCCACATCCACAATCCGTAGGACATTGTTTCACAACAGCTATGAAATAACAGTCTCCATTCGGTTCCTGTAAAAACTCAACTTGCCTGGAACAGCAGAGCTGTTTGCGATTTTCCGCGCGGGAGGTGAACACGACAATGACAACACAGACGCTTTTGAAAATACTGCACTTTTCCACACCACAGTTAATTCCCCGTGAAGCAAACGCATTTTTCTTCTGTTTTAAACAGAAATGCATCACGGGTCGAAGGAAGGATGTGGAAGCATTGGAAAAGGTGCAGAGGAGATTTATCAAGATGCTGCCTGGTCTTATAAGGAAAGGCTGAAACACTTGGGTCTGTTCTCATTGGACAGAAGAAGGCTAAGAGGGGATTTGATGGAGACATACAAGATGATCAGAGGATTAAATAGGGGAAACGGTGAAATTCTTTTTCCCAGGATGATGACATTAGCTTGTACGATAGGGCATAACTACAAACCGAGGGGTGATAGATTTAAGACAGTCTTAAGAAGCAGGTTCTTTATTCAGAGAGTGGTAATGCCCTGACTGCCAATGCAGTTAACTCAGCCACAAAGCTCAGATTGAAACAATCGTTATATAAGCACATGGAAGATGATGGGATAGTGTAGTGGTATGGGCTTAGTTTATTTCACAGGCCAGCACAACATCGCGTGCCGAATGATCTGGTCTGCGCTATATTGTTCTATTTTCTGTGTTCTGTGACCGAAGTATCTCAACAAAAGTCCAGGCAATTACTTTCGTAGATTCTCAGAGTTCCAGCGCACACACAAACAGCTCCAAATAATTTATCCAACTTCATGTGTTTCATGACATCCAGTACTTTTTCCTCTGCAATGTGGTCATTTGTCAAGATGTCATCATCAATTTCACCACATTCTGTATCTCACATGCCTTTCCCGATAGTGAACACTGATGCAAATTACCTGTGAATTTCTCCCAATCGCCAATGGCTCCATTCATAGGCTGTCTTGCTCTTCTTTGAGGCAGCCTATTCTTTCCCTCGGTACCCATTGTCCTTAATGTGTTTTAAATCCCTTTGCATTCTCCCTAAACCTATTTGACAAAGTTATCTCGTGTCCACTTTTGCCCTCCGGATTTCTATCTGAAGTCCGCCCTTAAGTATGACTTTGTACTCTTCTCAGGATTCACTAGATCTCTGCTGTCTGTACCTGATATATGCTTTCTTATTTTAAGCAACACGGCAACCTGCTATCCTTGGCGTTCACTAGAACAGGAACAAACTCTTTCTGGACTCTTGTTATCTCATTTTTGAAGGCTTCCCACCATCAACTGTCAATTTTCCTGAGAACATGCATCCCGAATAACCGTTTGAATGTTCCAGTCTAATACTGTCAAAATTGCCCTTTCTCCAATTTAGAGATTTAACTTTTAGATGCGGCCTATCATTTTCCACCAATATTTAAACTAACATAATTATCAACTCTGGCGCCAAAGCGATCCCTCGCCAGCACTTCAGAAACTTTTCCTGCTTTATTTCGAAAGAGGAGCTCAGATTTTACACTTTCTCTAATAGCACATTCCTCTCCATCTAAACCCGTTAAACTGTGGCAGTACCTAGTCTATGATTGGAAAGTTAAAAGCCGTTACCATGACCACCTTGTTATTCTCACAACTCATGAGAACCCCTTACAAAATTGTTTCTCAATTTCCCACTGACTGTTTTGGTGTTTCTTTGCCCTTAACAATCTCTCGAGCCAAAAAAACAGCAGAGTGATACTGTTAAAAAAAAAGAGTGCTCCAGGCCAACTCAGTGCCTGTGATTTTTGATATTATTATAAAAGTTTAATCAAGAGATGTATCTCAATAAACAGACAACCAATGAGTAGCCACCCTACTCACCACTGTTGATTTACTCAGAAAAGGCAGCAAAGTTTGGTTTACCAACTTATTTGCTCCAGTGCTGTGAGCTGTTCAAGATAGATTCCTTCAAGGCCACCTGTGATTATTGTCGTTAATTTTACTTCGGCGCACTCGGATGCCCATAACTACTTGAGATCAACTTGCAAAGGCAGCAGATATGCAGATTCACTGCAATATCAGACAGAAGTGTATGTTTCTTCCTTTCTCTCTTTCTGACCATGTGATCTTTACCATTGTGTCTCGTCGTCCGATATAAAGTGCTATTGTTCTGAATTCTATCTCCCGAACATCAAAACAAGGCAACAACTTAAAAACCAACAGTTACTTTTCCCAGAAATCGAGGAACTGAGCTTCAAAATCTCAAATAGCACAAAAATGGAGCAGTTCTTACACTCTCTATTTTTTTTTCGTGTCCTCCAGCTAGGATTTTCCATAGTCATCTGGTCAGTATCTTACAACAACAGAAGATCTAAGTACTCGATGGAAAGCAGAGGAAATTTTGTTTCTTCATTAAAGTCATAAGTCTCTATCTAAGCTCTGTCTGTGATGATAAACTGAGTAACTGTAAACTCAATGACTGCCTTATACCTTGGTTTGGAAAGTCAAAAATTTGGGAAACTTTCACATTTTGTTTGGACATTGAGTCAGCAAAGAATGCAAAATTCAAATAGGTAAATGTGACGTTTTACTGCATTGTCCAAATTGGCTGACGAAAATAGTTTTGGAATCTGCTTGTTGAAATTTTATGAATAAACTAAATAGTTCACTGCTGCACTTACTGAATAGGGCTGCTGTAAACCGTGTTCAAAAATATGATTTAATAAAAATTCTAATCTGTCTGACACTGTATTACTTTCTCAGCATGTCAGAGGCAATGGGCATCTAGATATGATTTAGGTTGGAAACAGGCCCTTCGGCAATAACACAACGGGCAATTTAGTATGGCCAATACCCCTGACCTGCACATCTTTGGACAGTGGGAGGAAACCTGAGCACCCGGAGGAAACCCACGCCGACATAGGAAGAACGTGCAAACTCCACACTGTCAGTTGCCTGAGGTTGGAATTGAACCCGGCTCTCAGGCACTGGGAGGCGACACTGCTAACCACTGTGCCACCGTGCCACCCACAATAATCAGTTGATAATCTGACTGCAAAGCAGTTCACAGACTGCACACGACGTCACAACACTTCCTTAAAAACGATTCATTTTACGTTGAGAGTGACTAAACAAGTGAGCAGGATTAACCTAATGATTCAGTTGATAAATTATTTTGCTTTAATCTTCGTTAAAGCTATTCCTCCACATGAAACATTACTTCCAGTACTGTGCAAATTATGAATCTGCAAACATTTCGTCAACGATCAACTGTGAGGTAGCCGCATCCCTCTGGAATTCACCTTAACAATCCATGCTGTTCCAATGAACTTTACAATTACTGGAAACGTACCGCCCCAATAAGTGAATTCATTTCAACACTTCTCGGACTTTCTGGAATCCCATAGAACTGAAGGGAAGTTAGAGATCTGAAAGAGGTTATTTATGTCTGCATCCATTGAATAAACTATTTATCTGTTCTGTTCACACTTCCCGACAAATGGTTCATAATTTTGAAGGTTAATTCACTTCAGGTGCAGACCTAGTTTCCCATTGCAAATGGGCATTGCAAATATCCAAGTCCCCACCCAAAATGAAGAGTGAATTCCAGACGCACCATCCCCCTCCCAATGAAAGGGTTACTCCTTGTGTTCCCTGTCATCCTTCCATCAATTGGTCTCACTCTGTGTCTCCTGGTAGATGCATCCTGCGTTCGGATTGACAGGTCCAAGACCATGATTACTGTGGACACGTCAATCACATCGCTTCTGTTCAAGAGAAAATGAGCCCATCTAACATTCCTCAATGCTGCCATAATTTTCACATACTGGCAATATTCTTGTACTTGTTTAGATTAGTGGTGCTGGAAGAGCACAGCAGTTCAGGCAGCATCCGTGGAGCAGCAAAATCGACGTTTTGGGTAAAAGCCCTTCATCAGGAATAAAGGCAGAGAGCTTGAAGCGTGGAGAGCCTTTATTCCTGATGAAGGGCTTTTGCCCGAAACGTCGATTTTGCTGCTCCTCAGATGCTGCCTGAACTGCTGTGCTCTTCCAGCACCACTAATCCAAAATCTGGTTTCCAGCATCTGCAGTCATTGTTTTTATCTAATATTCTTTTACTCCTTTGTTTTAAATCTCCTCAGTGCAATTCTGTCCTTCGTGCTCGGTGATGTCCCGTACTGTGCACAACACTGCAGCTGTGAGCCATCCATTGTCTCATGAGGTTCCACTCTTCCAGGTCTCAGGTGGTGAGAGGATTTATTTTTAATTGGGTCTAGTGCACAGTAAGAGTGCAGAGACGTTCTGAGTGATAATATAGAAATAGTTCTCAGTGTGGATGTCTGATCAGGTTCTGGAACAATACGGTTGGGCGTAATCTGATTTAAGTGTCATGTTATTTACTCCGTTCGTCGGGAATTATAATATATGTTTAATAGCCTCACTTTTGGTCTGACACCAGGTGATGTGGAAGTTCGAAAGTTGGACGGCAGTGGACAAAGTTAAAAATCACACAGCCCAAGGTTGTGTTCCAACAGCTTTACGTGCAAGCACGAACTTTCAGAGCGCCGTTCCTTCATCAGTTAGCTGTTGGGCTATAAACTGGTGCTGTGCAATAACAGGTTATGATCAACAGAACAAGCCAGATCCTAGACTGAAGAAAGTGATCACTTGCTGAATCGTATACACACAAGACTACAAATATCACTTGCATAACCAAACAGGAGTTTGTAACAAAAGAAATGATGATAAAATTGAATAAATTAAATTTTGCACTTATAAGGCAGATTCAAAAGTAATGAACTCACAGTAAACGTGTAATCTAATCAGTCTCAAAAGAACATACAAATAAAACGACAGAAAACAACTTTTCAGATTTGCATCAATCCTGTTGCCATTCCAAAGTAAACATCTCCTGAGTAATATTCACACCAGAAGCCCTGTATCTAACATTTGGTAAAATGACTGGTGACTGACTTTTTTTTACCTCGGACTGCAATAAACCTCTTCCTGTAGCTACCATGCAACTGAGTTTCAATGTACTCAGATTGAAGTAATCTCTTAAGAGCTTTTTTTTAATCCAAAGACATCTGTCTTGTATCAAACCGAAATTTTCACTTCACGTAATATAATTGACTAACTGTTTAATTTCCTTCTTATCAGTACAGACCTCCCCAGTGCCAGACTTTGCAACGACGAAACGAAATAACAGAAATGATAAAACGTAAAGAAATTTCTTAATTAAGGGTTTTTTTTTCCCTCATTATCAAATTCTATTGCTCTCCAACAAAACCTTTAGGCTCTGTTAATACCATGCTGGGTTGCAAATAATTAAAATAAAACAAAGAAAAGCTCGTTCGTACACAAAGACATTCTGCTACAGAAATAATTCAAAATCACTTCATAAAACGTATTGATGCTTTAACAGAAGTTTCTCAAAGTTAAGTATTAATTTCAGAAGCAGAGAAAAGTCCGCCACTAATCCAATCAAAAACGAGAACCAGACGTCCCCTACATTTTATTATACACTCTGCATGAAAATACGATCGCTTATATTTTTCCAAAGTGACTACTTTCCTTAGTTCCATCGAAACTCTCTGCCATCCCCAATAGAAACGCTGATTTCTGGCAGTTTCCCAGAAGAGATGAATAATTATGCAATGGAAAGTTGACCTTCCCAGGAATTTCCTTCAGCATCTGCAATGACAGGTATTCCGCAGTCTCTATGTAGTCTGAGACTAAATCACTGAACTTCCGGCCTTGTGTGATGATAGCCACAACATGCCCATGTATTATTGTGAGTGGCAGTGAAACCACAGATAATCCTCAGACAGATTGATACAAATTCAATGTTGCAAAGCACTTACCAGGAATTGTTACAATAGAAAATGCAATGTAAAATATTTTCCGTACATGATTAAATGAATACAGCATTTTCTGCGAGAATGTCTTTGCGCAGGCAATCTCTCTGTAGTTAATGCCGAGTTGACATCATTCAAAACGTTTCATTTATACTTATTGGCATCGCTTGAGTGACTGTCACATGGTTCACTTAATTTATTTAAGAATAGGAACGAAAAGGTGACAATGGTGAGTTAACTCCCAGTTGTGACAGGGTATTTTTAGAACTGAGATGTTTTGAATGATGCAAATCGCAATCGGCCAATACCAAACATTGAAAAATGCATATTGAGTACAAGCACACAATCTGGATATTGGAAAAATGGCCAATCGGCCCAAGGAGTTCAGATTGACCTTGCAAATAATATCCCAACCAAACCCACTCGTTGCGTACAGTTTTGGTCACCCCATTACAGGAACGATGTGGAAGCATTGGAAGCAGAGGAGATTTACCGGACTGTTGCCTGGTCTGGAGGGAAGGTCTTATGAGGAAAGGCTGACAGATTTGTGTCTGTTCTCATTGTAAAGAAGAAGGCTAAATGGGGGATTTGATAGAGGCACACAAGATGATCACAGGATTAGATAGGGTAGACAGTGAGAGACCTTTTCCTACGATGATGACGTCAGCCTGTATGAGAAGGCACACCTACAATTGAGGGGTAATCGATGTAAGACAGATGTTAGAGGCAGCTTCTTTCCGCAGAGAGTGGTAAGGACGTGGAATGCCCTACCTGCTAATATAGACAACTCAGCCACATTAGGAAGATTTAAACCATCCTTAGAAAAGGACATGGATGATTTTGGCATAGTGTTGGGGACGGGCTAAGAATAGTTCACTGGTCAGGGAAACATCGATGGCCGAAGGGCCTGTTCGGCTCTGTATTGTTCTATTTTCTTTGTTGGCCCTGTGAAACAGCCGGGCTGTTGTGTGCTGTAGTTGTTCTTGTTCACTGGATGTATCAATACTGTATTAGTGCATGTTGAAGTTGTGTCTGTCTCCTTACAATCAGTCATACTGTCTCTGACGGCGTGAGGTTTCTGCTGAGCTCCTCCCACATTTTCGGATGATGATGCAGTCACAGTGCCGGCAGAGGGGCGGCAGCGCAGTGCAGCAGGAGTCACGTATTAGCGGTTGCGGGGACTTATTCCGCTGAACACCTGGTCTCTGGTTGTTGTGGGACAGAACACATATTCTGGAAGCGGGGACGACAATAAATGAATAGCACTGAGGAAGAGATATAGTTAAATACAGACAAGCAGAGGGTTAACGGTGGTAATAAGAAGAGAATTGAAGAAAGAATAATGGGCAGAACATTAAACATACAAAAAGAGATGGTTAAATAGAGAATAACAGTCTTAGAATTGAATGCAGGGGAACGGGGGAAGAGAGGACGAGAGAAAGGGGAGGATTTAATAGAAACTATTAAAGACAAAATTGTGTGGAGAGTAAGAGGAAGAATGTTGAAGAAGGGGCACAGGGAAAGGGTTAATACAGGGGATGCTTAGAAATTGTAATGAGCTCAGCCAGATGGATCTCATTCAATTTGAGTTCCCTGATTCGGGCTGTTAACTTGGACAAATCAGGGTTCCTGTGCTGACTGATGTTAACAGTCCCCGCAACCGCTCATACGTGACCCCTGCTGCACTGCGCTGCCGCCCCTCTGCCGGCACTGGAACTGCATCATCATCCGAAAATGTGGGAGGAGCTCAGCAGCAACCTCACGCCGTCAGAGGCAGTATGACTGATTGTAAGGAGACAGACACAACTTCAACATGCACTAATACAGTATTGATACATTCAGAGTCTTCTCAGTTTAGGGGACTGTCTCTGTCTAGCTGGACCACAGTCAGTGTGTTCCTATTGGTTTCTGCCCCTCTTTATACTTGGAGGGGGGAACCTAATTCCTGATTATATAGCCAGTCTGTTAACTGGCATTCGTTTTCGTGACGACTGATTGTTAAACTCCTGATGCACATCATGTGTTTCAGGTGTGACAGAGTTCTCATTACAGATATTGTTCTATCACTGGCTGGTTACAGCCTAGTGTTACTCTTTTCTCTTTTTATTCTTATTTGAGAAAAGGATAATGTTAATTTTGTGGTAGGCTTAGCCCTTGGATTTTAATTTTCATTTTTTTTGCATTGTCTTCACTTTTTATTGGTGTTTGGAGTAAGCCCTTGTGGAAGAAATACATGTTACCAGAAGAGCTCTTCCTGTGGGGAGGCTTAGCCCTGGGACTGGACCTCTGAAGATTGAACACCTGTATGTGTGCTGGGATGTGAGCACTTGCTGTATCCTGGAATCTGGATGAAGATATTTCTTTCAGGAGTGGACCAAACCCCTGCGAGTTAACTGCACCTGTACAATGCACTATGTTCCTGTGAGTGGGTCTAGTTTTCCAAGGCTGGGCCAGGACTCTATGGAGACTAAACACCGGTGTGCTGTGTGGTGTGCATTTGCTGCCTTCAGGAGTGGACACTATCCTTGGTTGTGGGCTCTGCTTTTAGCAACGGACTCTGCAGTTTGGAGCGGACTCTATTTCTGACAATGCACATTGTATACTGGAGTGGACTCTTCCTGGAAATGGATTCTATTGTATAGATTTGGAACGTGTACCATAAAGGACTATGTTTGTTGGTAATTATTAACTGTATTGTGGTGTTTCCTGGGTCTATCACCTGCATTGTCTTGTGCCCTTGGGTCTGGCAGGCCTTGCTGTAAGCTGGGAGGCTCATGGGTTGTCTTGAAAGCTGTCACCCCGACATCCGGAGGTTGGGTAGGCCATCCTGTGAACCTGAAGATTGGGAGGCTGTCCCGAAAGCCGGAGCGTGGGTAGGCCACCCTGATGCCAGTCGCCCCGAGAGCCACACGTTGGGTAGGCCGTTCTGAGCGCTGTCGTCCCGAGAAGAGGTGATCTGGACGGGCTGTCTTAGAGGTGATCGAAAGGTGTTGGAACAGCCCAGAGCCCGAAGGCGCGCAGGGGCAGGCTGACATCTGGAACGCTTGTGGGCTACACTGCTCGCTGTCGTCCAAGGGAAGGGGACGGGCTGTCCTAGATGTGACCGGAAGGTGTGCCAGGATACCCCACTGGCCGGACGGCGCATTGGGGTGGGTGAGAGCCCAATGGTACGTAGGGGCAGACCGAGAGCCAGCAAGTGGGTAGCCGTCCTCAGCGCTGTCACCCCGGGCAGGTACCGGGGCGGGCTGACCGAGAAGTGGTCGAAAGATGTGTCAGGGTAGACCAAGAACTGGAAGTGGCATGGGGTGGATCGAGAGCCGGAAGATGTGTAGGGGCGGGCAGCCTTAGAGTGGTCGGAAGGTGGGAGGGGTGGGGGCTTGCTGGGTCTGTATTGTCTGCACTCTTTTTATGTAACTGGATTGTCTTATGAATAAATCTCATTATCACTGTCTTGTCATGCTTGATAATGGGATTTGAGGTTTGTCCTCTTCTCCCTGTAAACTGGTTGAACAGTAGCTTTTGTGGCCTGGCTTTGCTGCTCCTCTCCCTTGTAAAATTGCTATTGTATACTGCTGTAAATGTTAACCCTTTTTTTGTAAACTGTTTTGTAATTTATTTAAT